>NC_045479.1:24988610-25288865 GCF_009650955.1 Corvus moneduloides | reverse complement strand
CCAGCCTCAAGCTAGGCTGGGAAAGCATTCTTCTGGGAAGTCTTTCACACTGTTTTTTGTAAAATCGAGTAATGCCTGAAATGCTTTTGAGAGAATCACCAGGGAAAATGAAATTTCTCAGTAAATAGCAGTTTGCCCTGTGAGTCATAGGTAGTCACTGTAGTAAAGCTGCCAACTTTCACATGAGCAGAAGCAAGGTCTTGACTGTAAGTCTACTCTACTTCTCACAAGAATAGGAAACCATAACATTTAGTGTTCTGGGTATCTTCCAGTGTCAATAATTCCTGTGATTTCTCGTTACTGCTGCTTTGGTTTTAACTGAAGAAACATGACCTCACTCATTCTCCCAAAAATGGTTGTATTAAAGTCAGGGATGTGGAGAGGTGTCATTTTCCACCCTGATTCAATTGAATTTGAGGATGAATTGATGTCTGTATTTTACCTTTGCCTCAGAATTCTTTGGGGTGGGGGGAGGAAGTGCTAATATAGGGAGATGTTCTTCACTAAGGGTGTAAGTTTTTCTGCTCATAAGATCTATGGCTGAATCTGTGTTTTTACGTTTCAATTTCTTTTCTGTGGCACAGAGGAGAGTCTTATAACCTCTTTGAACATAACTGCAACACCTTCAGTAATGAAGTGGCACAGTTTCTGACAGGAAAAAAAATCCCTTCGTACATCACTGACCTTCCATCTGAAGTCCTTGCCACGTGAGTATGAATGCCCCTCCTCTCTGTAGCTGCTTCATGCTAATGCTTAAACATTTGACAGAGCCAGCAGTACCAGTTTCTGATGGATCTGTCTGAGAACCAGCATAAGATTAAGGAGAGGATGCAATTTTCTTTACATCAGCACTTGCAACACTGTATGACAAGTGCTAACTGGCGCTGGTGTTCCGGAGAAGACAGGAGAAGGTTGTTCTTCTGCCTTTAACTTAAACAGGTTATTTTGTGATGGTCTCTTATATGTGACCAGACAGGCTTGGAAAGTTTTAGGAAACAGTGCAAGGGCTTTTTTTTTTTCCCTCTTGAACAACCAGTGTCTGTTACAAATCACTTCCCTAAGCACCATAATTGCAGCAGAGGTGTCAGTTTACTTGTGAAGAGGCAGGGGAGATACAATTTTAAAATCAATGCTGCAGTTTTAAAGCTAGGATTGGGTAGAAAAAGACGATATGAAAAAAAAAGGAAATTAGGAATTCCTGCCTGGTAATTCAAATGATTTTTTTTTTAACTCTCAGCTAGTGAGGATCCCAGTAGGATGACGTGAGCTCCATCATTTAGGTCTTACTTCTCATAACAGTGGTACAGCACATTATTTGTGAGACGTGTGTCTTCTACCCTGGAATCCTAGCACTTCAGATCTCTCAAAATTCGATAAAGTCTGTAACAGTGAGTTTTACTGAAAGACAAACCAGGTGCTACAGATTGCAACAGAAATTATTCTGTGAGTGTTGAACCATTGCCTTTTAAGTAAGCTAGAGGCTATTCTTCTGGCAGGCCTCAATATTGATGTACTTAATGGAATACTGCAGTTGCATAACAGGGATTTTGTTTGCACACTTAAGTAGAATGAATCACTGAGAGCTAGTTTCAGACAGTATTACATTAGCAGTCTAGGCATGTTAGGACTCAGAACTAGCTTATATAAAATCATGTTTAAGTTTCTTAGTTATTGAACAGTAAACTAATAGGTTAAATTAGTTTGCTTTACTTTGTAGTGGAAGTCTTCAAATTTGCTTCTAGAATGTTGGTTTGATTGCACTCTAGGAAGGGAGTGCACTTCAGTGGTAAATGGGAGTTGTTGACCAAGTAAACTATTTGAGATGTTTATTTCTTTACCTTCTCAGACCTTTTGGACAAGCTTTAAGGCCCCTCCTGGACTCCATCCAGATCCAGCCACCTGGAGGAAATACCTTCAGCAGACATAATGGACAGAGCTAACAGGAGTGACCCAGTGTGCCCAGCCTCACCAGGCCTCTTGTTTTTAAACATGAATCTACCAGATTTCTATTTTATAATTTCTCATGAGAATTAACTCTAAAGAAGTTACAAGACAAGTTTTAAAATTTCCTGGGGAGAGGATTTATCAGGGTGCATGTAAGACAATGCTACCAAAAACATTGCCATAATTTCTAATAGTATTATACTAATTTATAAAGGCTGTCTTGTCCAAGTAGGCTGACACTTTCTACATAACTCCTGTGCTGGTAAGTGGAAATTCATTCCATGAGGATTCAACGGCCCATTACACAACTTGAAGTAAATAAGGGGATGTCCTGGCCATCCCTTGCAGACTTGCATCTCTTTCTCTATTATGGGGGTATTTGCTAAAGTCTGTAGCAAAAAAAGCAGAGCAAGTATTGGTAGCCTAGGAAGTGAGGGTGTCCCAGGATTAGTCTGCGTATTTCACTGACATTTGCTCAGGGAAGAGCTGAACTCATCTGATTAGAATACTTGCAGTGGCACAGGTGTATAGCAAAAGTGATGAAACTGAACCATGTGTCAGTGTCACACTCAGAAGCTGAAATTCAGTGGGACTTGCTGTGGTGGGAGGGAGCCTGGAGCTGAAGGTTACCAAGAGCCTTGTAATGCCAGATCCAAGAGTTATGGGAAAGAACCAGCTGAAAGAACAGAATCTCATGAGCAGAAGTGGTAGAGACAAATTTCAGGTGAAAGTAAAATGAAGTGAAATGTTTCCGTTTCTCACATACAAGCTTATCAGCAGATAGACAGAATCTTGTTAACTATTCACCTTTGCATAAGAACTGTGTTTTCTTGGGTTTTTTTTTTTCCCATGCAAAGCCAGAGTTACAGTACAGTAAGGCAGGAGGAGCATGGCAACTGCATGATAATACCAGTTGGACCAATCCTGCCTTCAATATCCAATTGCAGACCCAGTAGGAGTTCCAACTTTCATTTATAGTGCTGCCCTTTCCAAAGCAGTCAAGCACATCAGGGCTCTCCTTAAGAGAAATAAGTGCTAGGTCTCCCCAAATGTAAAGAAAATGAGGAGGAGTAAAATTAAGCTTTTCTATGGAACAACTGAGTTTCTTGGGGTACATGGCAGAAGCAGTCCTGTCCTTAGGTTAACCTTTGATTGTATCAATACTGCATCTTCTAGTTTAAGATTTCTAGGGCTTTGCAATTACTTGCAGTGGGAAAGAACAGGGGAATGAAAAAATAGGCACAATGTTTTCTTTTCATGCATGTATATACACTACTTTCCTGAACAGTTTTGTAGCAGTTACATTTAGGAAGGAATATAAGAAAGACATCAGACAAAACCCCAGAATATTGCTGATGCTCCATAAATGGGGATTGCACATCCCAGATGCTGCCAAAAAAGCATCTATGCAAATGTACAGCCCTTTGTCCTGTGCTTTGTTGTGAAAAGTATTCCTGCAAGTTCAGTCCTGCATCTCAAACTTCCTGCACTGTAAGCTTCGTACGTACCTAAAGGAGATGTCTTTCCTCTGCTGGGTTCTTTCTCCCAGAATAATGCAGATGGATACACTTCTCACACTGTTGCTCTGTGTGGACTATAACGGTTTGTATTTTTGAAGGGTTGGAATAGAGGAAAACTGCCATTTTGTCACTGTCAAATACTCTGTTGCCCTGCACCTTGTGGAGCCAGTGCACGGATGGAAATAGGGGATTGTCAGGCCATTCTGCGGTTTTGTGCTTACTTGCTCTCAGTACACAGCAGTGGCCCCTGCAGCCCAGATGGTTCTTTTCCTTGTCATTCTCTGCTCGTGCCATCAACTTCTCCTTAAGTATTTCATTTGATGGACTGGACTCGGAGATAACTGTAGCAGTTAGTACAGATGGCTCTATACAAAAGCTTTCAATCTTTCCCCCTCAAAATGTCCTGTTTGCAGAAAACGATCTATGAAGGTCAGTTATGAATGCCTTTTGATGCTCCTGGAGGAAGGATTGGTGTTTGGTTTTGCTAAGCCATAGCTTAGTTTTCCTGTTTAGTGTATGTATTATCTCCAGTCTTTTCCCCTACATGTTTGTGAAGAGTAACCAGCCTTTCATGACTGTGCCACAAAATGCTGTAGATCATGTTAGAGATCTTGGAGCTTCCTCAGTTGAGCAGGTACACTCGAGCTGACACAGTGCAGCCCAGCATCTTGCTGTGCTCATTTGGTACTGCAAGCAGCACAGCTGTGCTTGCTTGCCTTTCAGCAAACTATCACTTCAGGCACAACTGCCTGTGATGGAAGCACTGGTGCCATGGTTTCTGCCCCACACACAATGGGGATATGTTACACAATGAGGATATGCCCTGTATGTCCACCATTTCAGATGTCCTGAGCTTAGTTTCTGCTTGGCTGCCTACTTCAGGACTTTTTGCATCTTCTCAGGGGGCATGAAAGAAAAGGAAGACATTCACCCCATGCATTTTGCAATCTGCCTTTTCCCCTCCTGAGCAGCCCCTTTGCAGAGATAATGCTCCTTCTTTAAGGTCACTGGGTAAAATTTCACTCAGCCATACATTGTTTGCAATAGTCAAGGAGCTCCTGGGGGTCTCCTGGGCTCGGGACCTACTCTTGTGTTTTGTGGCAAAAGAACTGGAAGAGGGAACCCTCTTTGCTTGGTCTTACTGGGTAATGAGACCCCTGTACCCTGTAGGATTCTTAGGAAACCTATTTCTCCAAAGATGGTTATGTGTAAATTGCAGGACTGTGCCCTCAATGTTCCACTCTGCGGAAAATAAACTAGAGTGAGAAGTGTAAGTGTATATAGGTGACAAACTTCAGCCAGCTGATGGACAAAGGGGCAGGGAAACTGAACTTCTGTTCCTGACAGGGGAACAGAACCCTTTTGCCCACACTTACTATTCTGTCTTGTATTGCTGAGGTTCCCCCGTGCCATTTAAAAACTGTTAATAATGTCTTTAGGCAGAAAGTGATGTTTTGATTTACTTGTGGGTTTTTTTCTATTACAATAAAAAGAAATACAACACATTTTCCTGTTTGACTGCGTGTGCCCACACAGCTGCCCAGCCAATGCAGCTGACCAGAAGTCCCCATCTTCACTCTGGTCCCACATGGGAAATGCAGTGTGAGGAATTGTCCAAGCTGTTTGTGCCAGGTGCTGCTACTGGAAGTAGTGGTGGCCACTGCCCTTTGCTCAAACTGGCCACAGACAATACTCCTATTTAAGTTTGGGAAAATTTTTCTTCTGTAGGTACCACAGTATTTAAAACCATGCTCCTGAGGCTTGACACAGCTTGGACGAGGTGAATGAAAATGTTCTGTCAGCACAGGTTTTGTTCAGCCCTTGCTCATCTAAGTGTGCACGTATGAAATGTCTGATGTCTGCTGTTGAAGAAGATGGCCAACAAGAGTTTTAATGTGGGAAAAAGTCTTTCCCTGACTGCCTTGATACTACTTTCAAAAGGGAAAGAAGGGGAAAAAAGCAGTAGACTAAGAAGTAGACTTCATGGCTGGGTTCCTCTGGAGCTTCAGAGGGGATAGTGGTGAGGATTATGTAGCACTGCCTAAAATGTCTGGCTCATTCTGTTCCGTTCAGCCGTCTGCATGCTTCTTGATGGCATCCAAATGATAAACCACACAGTTTGCTGTTTGTGTAACAGTCTGTATCAGTGCAGTACAGAAGAGGTCTTGTAACAGAAGGGGATTGTAACAAAGGTGTGATTGTGGTTATTTTGGCTGTGTTCTTCAGATGCGGTGCTGGTTTGCTATCAAGTACTAGTACAGCCCCACATGAAATACCTGGAAAACAGGTATTTTTAAATTAATATTTTAAAATACTTTTTAAAAATTAAATTTTAAAACTGAAAGGAAAACCTTGACCTTAATGGCAGCTCTAGACAGAGTGTAAGCCAGTGCCCACAGCCTCTTACCTTCTAAACTTCAAACAAAATTTCCTGGATTTTCCTGCCAGTAACAAAGATTTTATTCCTGACAACAGCTGCTGCCTATCCAAGCAGCAATCAAGCAAATGTATCAGGAGTGGTTGGAGTGCAAAGTATTAAATAACTGGAACAGCCACGGTGGCCCTGTTCTCAGAGCTAACCCGGCTGAGGGAACAGCCACAGCTGTGGACAGCTGTGCACTTCAGCACAAGGCAGGTTTATGCTGCCAGGGAAACCAAGTTGCCCCAGGTCCTCACCAGCTGATACCAAATGGCCGCCAAGGTGCTTCCTGGGAGAGGCGTTTTGACGTGAAGAGACTTCCTAAAGCAGCGCAACAAGCTGAGAAAGCACAGCGGGTAGCTCAGATTTCAGGAAGTTCTCCTGGGCAACATGAACCCAATGGTACTGCAGGAGTGTGAAAATGTGACCGCTGTCCCGTATTTTAGCAGACTTCCCAATTCTGGAAAGTGCCCCGAGGTGGCACTGCTGCTTTGCAGCACAGGGATGCACCTGAGCCAGGGGAGAGCAGCGCCCACAGTAATGTCAATGCAAGAGGCACGAGGGAGGTCTCTCCCAGACCAGAAAGCTGCAGGTAGGAGCAGCCAGGAGACAAGACCATGGAGCAGCTCGGGCTACAGCAGAACACAGTGCTGCTACAATAGGTCTTCTAACTCCACACCACTTCCACCCAGCCATGGGAAGTGTCCTCCTCGTACCGTGTCATGATTTATGAAAATAAAGGCTCGCATTCCTGAAACCCTGGGAGTTCACTGTGTGTCTGACCCCATGGCTTTCCTTTGAGAGTCCTGGGCGTTAGCTCACGGCTCTGCTGCATGGGAGAGCAGCTCCTTGCCTTCTGGTACTCGAGCACCCAGATCCAGGAAGGCATCTCTACTCACCCATCAGCATGCCATGGTAGGCACACTTGGAAGTACTCATATTCTGGAGTAAGCATCCACACATTAACTGATGATAAATGTGTAACCACACCTCGACAAATCCTATATGTGAGCATAACTCTAAACTCAACGAAAAATTCAGCACCCAATTGCATGCAAAGTAGCTGCGTGCTAAGAAACCATTCTGGGAGCTTCAGTGCATCTGAGAAGAGTCCACATTTCCAGAGGTGGGAGACTGTAACCAGGGTCTGATCCACAAGGCCACAGATTCTGCAGAAATATCAATGCTGGGGTGAGTAACACATGTTAATACCCATCCAAGACTGCCTGGCTCACAGTGTTGTGGAGGCAACTCAAAGAAACAGTACGGGAATAGCTGTCCTGGTGGACTCAGCAAATGTCTCCCCCAGAAAGTAGCTGAGGATGTTTTGGTAAACCTTGTCCAAGGCAATGGCACAACGGTAAATTATTAACATTGTTTCTGTACATTCCCCTGCCACTGAGTGGGAGCAGGAAAATCATAAACCACAAACAAAACCCAGAATCTGTGAAGGCACCTGAATGCTTCCCTTTGAGAGGTATCTGGTGGAGAACTGGGAAAAGGGGTTGCATGATATCCTGGAGCAAATGATAACTGAGGCAAAAAACAATCAGACTGTAAAAGAAGAATAAATCTCTCCCCAGTTCCAACCTAGCTCAGCACACTGAGCACTGCTGGGGAGAGAATGCAAGCTAACTGTTGAGCAGAAAGCATTGGATGTTCCACACAGGCTGGTTTTGATTTCGGAAAATAATTCAGGAATTACTGGGAGAGGGAGGGGGGCTGTCCACTGCCATATGTCAGGCGAGCATAATAGGGCGCCGTATGAATATGATCCGACCAGATGGTCTACTTAAATCCTAAATGGTAGGCAGGTCAAAGAAAAAGCTACTGGCTTTTTTTTCGTTTCCCCAGTGAAAATATTAGCAGCATCCTATCGGAAAAGCAAGGTGAGAGACTGACTAGGAGAGTGCGTGCTGCTCTTGTCCCCTTCACAGAAACCCCCAGAGGAGCTGAGCTTATCAGGGAGCTCAATCCAGACCCACAGCCCCTCAGTTCCGGGGGGCACTGCAGTAATAACAGCAAATTTGAAGAGATGCACGCCCCACACACCGCCTCCCCCAAACTCCGGGCTCTAAAAGGATTTAAGGGAAGAGCCGAAGCGGGGAAGCAGCTCAAGATCCGCACCTTGTGCATCCTCGTAAGGGCCGTGGAGGCGCGGGGGAGCAGACAAGAGGTGCCCGGCCCGGCGGCACGTCCCACCCGTGCGGCCCCGGAGGGCGGGCGGCCGCCATCAGCTCGGCGGTCCCGCCCCCCGCCCGCAGAGCCCGGGCGGGATGGCGGCGGCGCGGGGCCGGGTGCTCTGTCTCTTCGACGTGGACGGGACCCTGACGCCGGCCCGGCAGGTAGCGGGGCGCGGGGGCGCGCGGCTCTGGGGGGCGAGGCCGGCGAGGCGGAGCTCGTCCCGCCGGCTGCGGCCTCACCCGCTGCTTCCCCGCCAGAAAATCGAGCCGGAGGTGGACGCGTTCCTGCGGGAGCTGCGGCAGAGGGTGCACATCGGCGTGGTGGGAGGCTCCGACTATGCCAAGATAGCCGAGCAGCTGGGGGAAGGGGACGAAGGTGAGCGCGGCGGACGAGGTCTCCCGGGGGTCACCTGTGCCCTAAATCCAACCCCAAGGCTGCCCTTGGAGTGGCTGGCCGTGCCCAGGCGGGAGCTGCTGCTTGGCTGCCTCTCCCTGCGTGGAGGGCAGGCAGGGATGCTCCAATCCATGCTGCCGGCTCCAGCGTCAGTTTTGTACGAGCTTCGTCAGAGCTCTGACAGCTTCAGGGCTCCCAGGCAATTCTCGCCTCCCCGCTGCTCCGTGGTGGGGTCCCCGCAGGTTCCTCGTCACGTTCCAATGGGGACATGGGGTAGAGTAGGGAGTGGGAGGGCAAGGGGGCAGCACCTGCCTCCTCTACCGCGTTCTCTTTCTCCAGCATGGATGACAAGCGCCACTGGGCTCCAAGCTCTGCCTCCCACTTCGTTAGTGGAGGGAGGCCGAGAAATTCCCGGCTGAGGCTGATTGCTGCTGAGTCGCCAGTGCGGCGTGTCTGGGTTGCAGGGGGGGCTGGAGTTAGATAACTAGTAACCACATCAGCCCAGCAGCCTGGCAGTGGGGAGGGCACAGGAGAGAGCAGAGTAGCACGTATGTAGTGGAAAGCCAGACATGTCTGAGCCCTTATCTTCGTCCTGCAACTGATTCAGCCCGTGACCTCGGTCAGGTCGTTTCCCCTTGCATGCGTCAGCTCCCCACCCGTGAGCAGAAGATAATCTCCTCATCCACTTTGTGGAAAGCAAGGAGCGTAGGATGGCCAGTGGCCCTTTGCAGAGCACAGGAGCTGCGGAAGGCACAGTACTAAGGAAGCAGGAAGATGGTTCACTCAGTCCTGAGCCCAGTCCTTTTAGCCCCTTTTCCCAGGCAGTAGTTATGTTTCCTCTTTTGTTTCCTCCCCTCTCAGTCATTGATAAGTTTGACTACGTCTTCGCAGAGAACGGCACAGTGCAATACAAGAATGGGCAGCTGGTCTCCAAGCAGGTAAGTCCAGCTCCCTTTGCAGCCATGGCTCTCCTGCCCTGTGCACCGGGGGGAGCAGCGCCTACCCTACCCAGGCAGACAGGCAGCCTCTTCTCCCCAGTTGCTCCCTCTTCCAGGTGGGTTTCATGGGAAGTCAAGCGTCTTCACTTGCCCTTCTCTTTCTGCAGGCCATTCAGGACCACTTGGGGGAGGAGCTACTGCAGGATCTGATCAACTTCTGTCTCAACTACATGGCGCTGCTGAAGCTGCCCAAGAAACGGTAACGGCCCAAGCGTACGCGAGTGGAAGTCATGACACTGATTTCTGGGGAGCTGAGCTCCAGAGCTCTCCTAAAAAGAGCTGATCTATGGAGCTTGTCTTGCTCTGGGTTTTATCTTAGCATCCAGAGGCCCTGTGTAGGATCACTGTCTCCCTGAGCTGGGCACCTTGGCACATAATGGAGGAGGGTCTTTGCCCTGAAGAGTCTGCACTCTGTTTTAGCATAATGCCTGCTCTTTTGCCCCTTGGATTTTCCTCCCTGGGAAGCAGGGTGCAGCCACCGTGTGTATCTCATTTAGGACAATGGTACCAGCTTGTTACTGGTCAGGGCATCAGGCATCACTGGCAGTATATGTTTCCGGACAGGCAAACAATGGATCTTAAGAGGGGAATTCCAGCCCCTGAGCACACAGTTTCTCACTGTTTCTAACCCAGTGTCGCTGGCTGGCCCTGCTCTGCTCCATACCCTGTGTTGCTCTCTTTACCTTGGGATCTAGCAGCCAGAGGGTGAGCTGGGTTGGTATACCTCTGCTGAAGGAAGACCAGGCCACTACCAGGACAAGAAAGGGTAGTATTCCATTGGATCTGCTCACTCTGTTAGCACAGAAAGAGAGAGAACCAATTGCATGAAGTGGAAGGGGGGAGCAGGAGGGCCTCTTTCAGAGGCAGCCTGCAATTAAACCAGCCTGGGTGCAGGGTCAAACCTCACCTCAGACCACAGTTTCAAGAACACATGAGCCACCGAGGGCTGTTGAGAGCAGCAGCTCTGCCCTCCCCTTGCCATGGCTGTTTTTTTTCCTGCTCTCCCCTTGTGTTTGTACAGTGAACCCGAGCAGGTGAACTGTGGGGTTGAAATTAATCTGGTAGAAGTTGCTAAACTGTGATCCAGATTAGTTGCTTGATATGAGTCACCACATGGCAATACAAGGACCAGTGAGAGGGGCTAGGGTGGCTCCTTGCAACAGGGCTGCTGGCTGAACAGGCCCCCGAAAGCACAGGCTGGGACCCAGAAGCCTCAAGGCTGTTTGGTTGCCTAATTGCTGTCTGGTTACCCAACAGCCTTGGCGAAGTTTCAGCTTCCAAGTAGCTCTGTGGATTTAGGCTTATGGGATTTCTAGCAAAACGAGGACTTTAACCCACATCTCCCAAGTCTTGGCCTGGAGTGTGAGCTACCAAACCCTTGGTGCTGCAGAGATGCTGCTCCCAGCCTGCAGGCATGGCTGCCTGTGTGTCCATTCCCCATGATGTTCCTCACTGTGCCAGGAGATAGGAGGGGGAGAGCTTTTTCTCCAGACTCAGGGTGGTAAGCACTTTATCACAGAGAAACAGCAGGCAGGGCTGGGAGGGACAATAAGCTCAGGGGTCCTCAGCTGGACAGGGCAGGGGATCTCCCTCTCCAGCACAAGAGCTTCAATCTGTTTCCACACTGGCAGGGCTGCCATCCCCTGTTGTTTCTGTCCCACCAGTGCTGGTATACCTGTCTGACCCCTCAATAAGCAAACAGAAGTAGCTGGGTTTTTAGCAGAGAGAAAAGAAGGGAGCAGTTTTCTGCCAGCTCAGTGTTTTCAACCAGCCCACTGAGGAAGCGGCCGAGAAGTGACCCCAGCACAAGGTGAGGGTGGCCAGCATGAACTGGATCCTGTCTGTGCAAGCTTAGATAAGAGCTGAAGTCAAAGGTGCAGGGGTCAAGAGGGAGATAAAAAGACTCTGATTTGTGTCCCTCGAGGAGGTCCTGATTGCTCCTCAGCCTGCTGCCGGACATCAACAGCGAGTTACACTGACCTGGGCCATCCCACTGCCCCAAGGTAGTGCCAGCTTCAGCCAGCCCACACAGTATTTCTGAAGAGCCTCATGGGGTAGAGGTGCCACAGCCTCATCAGGCAGCTGGTCCAGGCCAGGCAGTGGCTGCCCTTGCAGTTATCACAACATTAGAAAACGTTACCCGTCATCTTCCCTAAGCTCATTGCTTCCAGCCCATCCCCAGGGCACACAGGAACTGTTTATTCCTCTTCTCTCATAGTCTCTTTTTATAAAACTGTGAGCCCCTTGGGACCTTAAGCAGTTGTTGATGCCTGATCTGTGCCTGGTGTGAAGCACTCACAAGTGGGCATGGCTTCTCTCCTCCTGCATGTTCTTGCAGAGCCTCACTAAGCAGCCATCCTCCTGGAAAGGTTGTTTTTCTCTCCCTGCCCCAGTAACCTTGTGTCTTTGCCCACCCACAGAGGGACCTTCATTGAGTTTCGCAATGGGATGTTGAACATCTCCCCCATTGGTCGGAGCTGCACCCCAGAGGAGCGAATCGAGTTCTCCGAGCTGGACAAGGTACGAGGGCCAGACCTGGGCTCACCCTCCCCTTGGCTGGTTTTGCACAACCACAGATCTCAGGTCTTACGTGCTCCCCCCCTTCCCAAGGAGAAGGGAGGTCCAGCTTTGAGCTGTGTGTATGCAGCAAGGTGGAGACAGGACTGGGAGTCAGAAAACCCAAGGGAAGACACAGATGCATGGAAGAAATTTGATTTCATTGGGGACCACCAGTGCAAGGGGGTGGCTAGCAGGATTCCCTGTACTGTGGGAGAGCCCCAGGGAACGAGGCAGTTATTTAACAGTGTGTTTCCTCATTTACAGTACCCAAAGATGGCCCAGCAGCTATCTTCTCTCTCCCACTCCCCCAGCCCCAACAGCTGGAACTACTGGGCTTTCCGGACACAGCAGATCTGCTGGGCAGGTCTCTGCAGGATTTGGCCCATGCTCATACCAGTTTCTGCTGGGGGAAGCTTCTTGGGGTTGAGGGATCAGTTGGTCTTTGCAAGACTTTTTAAGCAAAACTGGAGGCTTTGCATTACGAACTGGGCTGTGGGAAACTGCAGCAGTTGCATTTCATTGCCAGGGAAGGTCTGGGGTCTGCTCCTCCCAGTGGAGTGAGCTGGTGGCCTGCTTGGACACTGGGCAGGACTGGTGGAAGCTGGCTAAATGGCATGACACTGGGGCCCAGTGCAGGTGGGGAGGGAGCAGAGCTGCCCAGCAGACAGGTTACAGTGGATTCTGGGAGACTATCAACATCCAGTTATTCAAACCCTCTTTTCTTCCCTTTCCTTCTTATCCTCTGCAGAAAGAGCGGATACGGGAGAAGTTCGTGGCAGCCTTGCAGAGGGAATTTGCTGGCAAAGGCTTGCGTTTCTCTCGAGGTGAGCGGGGAGGGCTTCCTTGGCTTTGCCTTTATTGTGTTTCCCATAAAATTCTGTGGAGCAGGAATCCAGACTGTTCCCTCTGAGTGTCTGGAAACCCTGGGAAGAGCAGAAGGAGTTTTTAGTCCTGGAGAGCTGCCACAGGGGAGTCATGTTTGCATCCATGACGTCTGCATCCATGCAGAGAATAAACCGTGCTGCAGACTTGCCTCCCTGGGAATCGGCCAGACAGTCAGGTTTCTATCCCATGACATTATCCCTGCCTTAATCTCAGTTAGTGGAGCCCACTGCTGCCCAGTGGGTCTGTTCTGGGTCAAGCATCAGCAGCAGGGTGGCCAGCAGAGCCCCAGGCACGTGTACTCTTCTTGAGGAATGAGACAGGAGCCTAATCCATGTCTTGGCTCTGGGGTTTTCTTGGGACAGTTATCAGTAAAGGGAACGTCTTTCTTCCTGGAGGAAGAGCTGACAAGGGGTAAGGAGGTTGCAGCTCGCTGCCATGGGCTTTTGTCAGGCCGCTTCTTAGGGTGGTTCTGACAGCCACCTTACCAAAGGTGAGGAGCTGAAGGAGGGGCTTGAGCAATCCTGGGGGTCTGGCCAGGACAGGGAGTAAAATGAGGGTGTGTAAGTTGTGGGGATGATGCTGGAAGAGGATCCTCTGCAGGGGTGTGCGATAAGGAGGTTCCATGTGGCAGCCCAGCGCAAGGGCAAGGGGTTGGTGAGGCTGAGGCAGAGGGTGACACCCCGGGCCCTCTGATCCTCCAAGAGCTTTTCTCTGAGAGCCTTCGCTTGCCTTCAGCATCCTGCCAAGGGCATCCTGTGCTGCCCACAGCACTGGCACACACAGTTTGTCACAGCAGAGAAAGACAAGGTCCCTGCTGCTGTGTCCCCTCAGGCACGGGGTGTGAGAGCAGGACAATGGGCCTTTCTCTCTGGACTTTGGGAAGCTGCCACGAAGAGCCCAGTCCTGTTGTATAAAAACATGAAGGGGAGCTGTGGGCCCCCCGCTCCTCCACAAAGAAAATGTGGCACTCTCAGGTCAGGCATCTGAGAGAAGGGCACACAGAAACAGCTCTTCTGCCAGGCTGGCTCCATGTGCCTTCTCCCTGGCTGTGGAGGATGCAAGGCCCAGAGGTGGTGGGAGGTCTCCCTGCAGCCCCCCAGGCCCCTGCTCTGCCTAGGGGAGTGACAGTGCTGGCTGGCTCACACCACCTCTTCTCCCTTTGATTTCCTACCTGCTCCAGCTGGCATCAGGAGCCCCTTCTTGCTGCCCAGCTCTCTTTAGAGGGCGAGAATGCAGTGAAAGGCAGTGTTTTTCACAGGTAAATGACTTTGGATGCAAAACCAGAGGATGTCACCAAGTTTAGCTCCTGCTCTGATGCTGGATCCTGCTGCAAGCCTGGGGCCATCCCCACCTCTGAGCTCTTAGGGCAATTGCTCCCATCTTTATAACAGTGCCCTGTCCAGTTTCTCTGCTCCAAGGTGGGACATACAGGCTCCATTCTCAGCTTCCCAGGCTCCAAGGAATCCGCAAACCAACAGGGACACTCCAAACAGCCAGGAAGGGGAGGTGCATGGCATCAGGACTTGCATGTTTGAACAGCCTGGGATGTTGGTGCCTCTCCTTCAGCAGGAACTGACCCTGTGATTATCTGTCTACTCATCCCCTTCCTTAGAGAGGTAGGATTATCACTTAAGGAGAGCGTGAAATGCCAGGATTTCTGGTGGATACTCCAGTAGATTGCCTGGAGAAGATGAGCTGACTGGCAGGAGGACACACATCCCAGCTCAAATCCCTCTACCTCTGGCTCTGAGTGAGACCTAAATGTATGTGTGCCCTAAGCTGCAGGCTTTATTTTGGGAAGAGCAGGTCTCCTGTCTTGGTGCTGGGACAAGGGTCTGTCTACAGCCCGTGGACACAGTGGGGCAACTTGAGAGGAGGGGGAAGGTGCTGCCTCCAAGCACCCCCAAAAGGCAGCCAAGTGCTGGGGTAAACTCTGCCTGGTCTAAGAGCAAGGGCTGGGAAGTTTGTTAACCTTTGGTGGCTGTGGGTGTCCATGTCCACGTGCATGTTCTCTGGGGAAGCTCCCTTCCCACTGTATGGTGGTCATGTCTGACTCGGTGCCTCTGCAGATGTTGGCAACCCTCACTTAACTTTGTGTGAAGAGGTGACAGGTCAGGGTCATGCCCTGAGTGTGTGCAGAGACAGTGTGCAGAGACAGTGTGCAGGAAAGGTGACAGGACAGGGTCATGCCCCGCTCAGTGTGCAGAGACAGTGTGCAGGAAACCCCAGTCCCTGCGCAGTTAAGGAGCATCAGAACAGTGGTTTTAGAAGGGCCAGTGATGTCCAGGCAGGAGCCTAGGAGAGACTTTGGTGCCAGTCTCCAAGGTCATTGTCCCCTGTTGGGACACAGAATGTGCTGGTACTGTCTGCAAGGCGTGACCCTAAATCTCCCCCCAGAAGATGCCTCTCTTGGGAAGAACCCACTGGTTCCTGCTTGCCTGTAGGGAAGCTGTGCTAATGGCACCCCAGCCATGCTGATGTCACTGCAGCCTGTTGTCATAGGAACAGCCTCTGCCACTATCCTAGCCACGTGCCAAGAGGAACATCAAGGCAGAGCTGCTGGTTGTGGCTGCTGTTTGGAATGGGGTCTCCCCCCAGACATCCAACCCTCTCCCATCCTCCTGCCCATCCTAGGGTGGGGGGATACTCTGCCAGCTCCCAGCAACACTGCCTGATGCCCTCCCTTCTCCTGGCAGGTGGCATGATCAGCTTTGATGTCTTCCCAGAGGGCTGGGACAAACGCTACTGCCTCAATGTGCTCGACGACGAGAGATTTGACACCATCCACTTCTTTGGGAATGAGACGACCCCTGTGAGTATGCCCCACTTGCCCCACACATGGCTGCTTTCTCTCCTGCTGCTCCATCATGGGTCCTGTGGGTCCCATGGTCCCACTGGTGCCAACACAGACCTTTAGTGGTGTGAGGGGGGAAGATGCTGCCCTTTGCTGTGGGTTTGTGATGCTCTCATGATGGCAGCAGGTCTGCTGGCTCGTGGGGAAATCACTTTGGATTCACTGTGCTGGGAAGCAGGTCCACCTCAGCATTGCTTTCCTTGCCCCAGCACCTTCAGGAGGGCAGCAGCCACTC
Source organism: Corvus moneduloides (assembly GCF_009650955.1). NCBI lineage: Eukaryota > Metazoa > Chordata > Aves > Passeriformes > Corvidae > Corvus > Corvus moneduloides. The sequence continues at coordinate 25,272,874 of NC_045479.1, read as the reverse complement.
CTGTGGCTTGCATGACCCAGAATACAAGCCCCCAGCACTTAGGAGAGAATTCCTCAATAGCAGGAACAGCTTCACCTGCCCTTTAGAGCAGTGGAGGATGATGCATCCTTACTGCTGTAGATCAGCTTGGTCATCCACTCAGCTCTTCCCATATGCTGGCAGCCTCTGCTCCCCAGATGTGCCCAGCCCACCTTCTGCTAGCCCCTCCACGGGTAGGGCAGGGGTTAACCCCAGGCTCCTGGACAAGCTTTGCTGATCTGGGACTTTCCCCATCTTTTCTATGCTCCTCCCCTGGCACTGAAGAGGGAGGCAAGAGGGAGGGAGCAGAGCTCCCAGCCCAGCTTATTCTGCCCCCCTGGGCCATCAAAGCCCTGCCTTCCCCTGCCCACCAAGTCCCTGCCTGCCCAGCCACTGGCTCCCAGCCCAGCTCCCCACGGGACAGAGCAAAATGCGGATTCATGGATGAGGTTGTTCTGGCAAGACCCTGCTAATGCTGTCCCTATTTTCTATTCCCCTGCAGGGAGGGAACGATTATGAAATCTATGATGATCCCCGCACTGTAGGACACAGTGTCCAGTCCCCCCAGGACACGGTCCAGCGATGCCGCGAAATCTTCTTTCCAGAAAGAGCAAATGAGTGCTGACTACCCAGTCCCTGCATCCCTGCCCCAGTCCCACCCTCTCCCCCCACCAGGAAAAGCACCTTCATTTGAGGAATCTGCTCAGGGTAGACAAAAAAACCACTTGACAGAGCTGGTCAGGATGTAACACGTGAGTGTGGGTGGGTGGCAGGAGGGGGCCTTAGTTGAGCAGCCCCTCAGCACTCCCCGTGTGTGGCTGGGGGCTGTGGTACCAGACCCTCCTTGCCTCCAGAGAAACTTCTCTCTTGACAGTTCAGCTGTGGTGGGCGGTGATGCAGATGCTTCTGTGATCAGAAAGCATTTGAAAGGGCCAAAGAGTGAGTGTGTGTCCTCTCCTCTCCTCTCTCCTCTCTCCTCTCTCCTCTCCCACTTGGTTTCTCTTAACACTTGTGCATGAGGGAACATGTGGCTCACCTTTCTCTCCCCTTTGCACCTTGGCCAGAGAGGCTGCAGCTGCTGAGGCTTGAGGCACTCACTGGAGCTGCTCCGAGGCAGGAGGCCAGGAAGGCTGTTTGCTCCAAGCCTGTGGTAGGAAGGAGTAGCTGAGATCCCAGCTTGTTGCACCATTGTGCTTTCTAATGGAGAGGTAACCATGTCCTTCCCCTCAGTGCCACAGTGTGCCAGTCCCTCCATACAGATGACCTGGGAACGATAGCTGTAATGTGACTGGGCTGCTGCTCTAAGCTTTGCTTGGGTGCATGAAGAAACTAATTCTTCTCTTTAGCTTACAAAAAACCGCTAGGGTTTATTTTCTATATTATTATTCTCTATTTTCAAGTCGGACCTTGCCTGGCACAGCTGGATGCTATGGAACAGTTTGGGGTAGAAGCCTTTCCAGTGGTCTTCCCACTCCTGTGTCCTTTGGGCATCACAGAATCACAGAATTGTTAGGGTTGGAAGGGACCTCTGGAAATCATCTAGTCCAACCCTTCTGCCAAGGCAGGGTCACATAGAGCAGGTGACAGGAATGTGTCCAGGTGGGTTTTGAATGTCTCCAGAAACAGAGACTCCCCAGCCTCCCTGGGCAGCCTGTTCCAGTGCTCTGCCACCCTCAATGTAAAGAAGTTCTTCCTCATGTTGAGGTGGAACCTCATGTGTTTTAGTTTATGGCCATTGCTCATCACTCTTCGGTGGACACCACCAAAGAGAATCTGGCACCATCCTCTTGGCATCTGCCTTTGAGGTATTTATATGCATTAATGAGATCCTCTCTGAGTCTTCTCTTCTCCAGACTAAACAGGCCCAGCTCCTGCAGCCTTTCCTCATAAGAGAGATGTCCTTATAAAACCGTACCCAGGGCATTCATAACAGACCAAGTCTCCTTCCTTCCCCAGTGCTCAGCTCTCCATCCTGCTGCCAGAGACATTTTCAGAGGGGGCCAACACCAGCCATACCTGGTTTATGGAGCTACTGGACATACCTGCTCAGCAGTGCCCTCCAAGCTTGCTTTTCCACCCCATCTCATCCCACACACTCAGTTTACATGCTCACCTTTAGGGAGACAGGATGTCCAGTGTCCATGTCATATGTCCTGTTCCTCTCCCTGGATCTTTGTGGGTTGCAAACCCACATCTCTCCTTCAGCCTTTGACCTTCTCCCTCATGTTGTCCTTTTATTCCCAGCAGTTGCACTGGGGTATGTGGCCACAGTGGTGGCACTCGTCACAACTTGGTGCTCAAAAGGAGCTCAGGGATCCCCTCCAGGGAGATGTCCTGCTTGTAGCTCCTCAGGGTACACAGATCTGGTGTTTGTGGACCTGGAGAATGCTGGAGGTTCCTGCAAACCCTTCCCCATTGTTCCCAAGGAGCCTTTCTCACCTCATCCCTGCTGGTATGGCACTGCCCTGTCTCTTGGTCCTGTTTTCTCTCCCCTTTTTCTTCTCTTCCTGGTTTCCTCATCGTGGCTCTCCATTTTCCACTGGCAGCTGGACTGCAGAGAGAAGTTTCTCAGCTGGCTACCACCGCCTACTCAAGGCACTCCCATCTTCCTCAGGCGAGAGACACTGGTGCTTTTAGACCCGGGGCAGGGCTCCCACATTGCCACGGGCACAGTCCCTGGTGGCCCTTGACACTGCTGCCTGGCCACAGGAGCAGGGATACTGCATGACCAGTGCTGGTGGGGTGCTGTCTCCTCCACCTAACTGCACCTCCTAACTACAACACATCAGATCTCTGATGCAGCACGTTTGCATGAGCACAGCGGTCTGCCCAGCATCTGGAAATCCCCATCAAATCCATGAATTCCTCTTTCTACCCAGAGAAGATTTCTGTGTGGGAGAAGAGGACCTGTTGGAGAAGCTTGTGTGCAGGATACCCTTTTCACAGGTCACAGGTTTTGGCCCTCCACTGCAATCTTCATGGAGGAATTGTGTTTTGTGGTTCCTTCCTCTATTTCACTGTGGATCAGGTTATGTGTGAGTCTCGGGAAGTTTATTTTTCCTGTAAGTCTGTTCATAGCCAGCAGGACCTCTAGTGAGCTTAGTGATGAGTGAAGAGCAGGATCTGGCCCTGACAGCGTGGGGCACCATGGTGGCCTTGGGGGCTGAGGTGACTTGCACCTTTGAAGGGAAAGGCAGGCTCTGCCCAAGGCTGCCCCTGGTGCATCCATGCTCAGGATGGGGGAGTTGATGGGCGAGCAGAACAGAGGCAGAGATGACCTTTGAAACACCAGCCATCGCTTTTCTCTGCTCAGGAGCTCACGCATGCACAGGTGGGATCAAGTTCAGGAGCCTTCCCTGTTCCTGTCTCTGTCTTATACCAAGCTTGGGCTAATTGAGGGCACGTCCCACCTGGAAAACCCCCATCCTGCTAGAGGGATGAGGAAGAGGAGGATAGCATCAAAAGTAGCTGGGGCAGCCCCAGGGTCTCAGAGCCACGGAATAGTTGAAGGGCCCTCTGGAGACCACCTGGTCCCACACCACTGTTCAAGCAGGGCCCCTGGGAGTCCAGGCTGCCTGTGTTGTGTTTTTGCAGGCAGGGCTGATGCATGCTGGGATGGGAGCCCTACTCCTAGGGAATATTTCATGCCTGTCCCTGAGACCCCTTTGCCACGATGCTCCTCTCATGGTCAGTGCCCACAGCGTAAGCGGGGGTTTCTCCCCATGGATGTGACTGAGCAGACATGGCAGGCCCCACGCCTGGGACTATCTTGCTGTATGGATCCATATCAGTGTGAGATGGGCAGCTCCTGTCTGGCTGATAATACTGTTAAATGAGAAATATATTTAAATACATAGAGATGTATATTAAAAAAATTTAAATCAATCCTATTAAAACCACGACACGCAGCAGTTGGAGGCAGTGTGTGCTTTGTGCCAGGCTGTGCAGGGTGAAAGGCAGCCAGACAACAGGCAAGACACACTTCAAAGTCCCCACAGCAGTTGGGGGACCAGACCCAGTCCTGGTCACCCCTCAGGGTGAGCAGCAACCTCCTGTCCCAGGCTTACAGTGTGGAGCACCTCTAGCCCCGGGACATACTGTGGGTGAGTCCATCCTGGTGTCTGGATGAATTCCTGGGTCCTTTACCGAGAGAGTCACCAGTGCCATCACTGTGACACACACACACAGAGGACAAAGAGCCAGGATGGGCAGGGCTCATGGGAAAGTCACTTTTAATGGTTTATTGCCAATGTTACAAAGGTTGACACATGGTCAGACAGGCGGGAACCACACCAGAGTTGTAAAAACACCAACGAGTCTAGGGTTTTAGTTCATTTCCAAAAAAAAAAAAAAAATCCAACAGTTTGCCTTGGCCAAGCTGACTGCATGTCCTGGGGATGCCTGGAGCCTGAGCCACAGTTGCCACAGCCCCTGGGAGAGCCAGGCTTCAGGTTGGCAGTGAGATGGGCCAGAGGGTCCCAGGGCAGTCCCCACACCAGCATGGGTGGTCCTCCTGAATCCACAGGGCCCAGCTGTCCTGGATGGCACCAGCCTTGCTCTGCTCCTCCTCCCACTTAGCCCTGTTGGCAACAGCGGCAGCAAAAAAGGTCCCCACTCTATCCACTGGAGTGCCAGTAGCTCCTGCTGAGAAGATGCTCTGGGAGCTGCCTATAACTTCCTGCCCTGCTCAAGGGGTCCTGATGGCACCCCACTGTCTCCAACCCTGCTTGGAACCCTTTAAGATGCTGGTAATTCCTGGAGCATCAGGGCCATTCCCCTGGGGTGAGCTCAGGACCAGCCCAGTGCATGTTGTCCCTGTCCCAGTGCCCTCTGCGCTGCCACTCCCTGGGGCTGTGGGAGCCCACCTGGCCAGGGTATGGCAGAGAAGACCAAAAACTAAATTTGTGCTTTGTATACGAGACCCTGCCTACACCGAGGGGCTGGGGAGGATGTGGCTGCGCTCACCCCATGGCCGAGGCTGCTCAGACCCCTCAGCCCCTCACCACCCCAGCAAGCTACAGACATGCACACACGCACGTGGGAACGGGGGCCCCAGAGGGCTGGGGGGCAAGAGAAGGAGGAGAAAGCGTCCATCTCCCCAGAAACCATGTCAGCACCGAGCCAAGAAAAGTGCGTTACTGCCCGGCAGCAGTGGGGAGCACAGAGGTGCCAAGTGCCCCCTGCCCCATGCCCAGGTGCAGCCCCCCAGGCACAGCATTGAGCACCCTGGGTGCCCTGCCAACAGCTGTTCACCTCTTAAAACTAAATTTTTGCTTTCTGTAAACCACTCACCTCCCCGTGGCACTGCTGACCTGAGATCTTGTGATGGAGGGATGTGGCTCAGGTGGGTGCTGTGAGCTGCCAGCAATGGGGATGGGTCTCAGCCACCCAGACCCCGCACAGTGATATGCCACCCCACACCACCCTGTTTTGTCCCTGCACCAGGGCATGTCCCACTGCTGCTGTCCCACTGTGGACCGAGTGGGATGTTCAGAGTGGAGTTCAGGAGGATGAGCCGAGCCACCCAGCCTCTCCCCATGCCCTCCTGCTCGCAGCACCTTCTTCAGGCCAGTGCAGCTGGAGGGCTGGAGGGTAGGACTGGTTCCTCTGTTCCCCATGGCCTCAGGAGCAAGGAATGGAACGTAGGGCTCGGTGCTGCCCCCGGAGCTGGGGGACAGTCAGGGAGGGCTCTGCTTCCCCTGTCCTCCTCGACAGACACTTACAAACACACACAGAGAAAGGAAACTGTAACCTTATAAAAGACACTGAACGCAAACGCCTGCATGTTTGGGGGCAGCCCCGGCCCCGCCGCCGCCTCTGCTCCCCCCACACCCCTTTGTGAGCAGCCGGGCAGGCTTGCTCTGTGGGGCTGAGTGGCTGGCGGCCCCCCTGGGCACCTAGGAGCCGATGATCTGGCCAGACCATGTCTCATGCTTCGTGTGGGGTGCCAGGTTGGTGAGGACCACCTCCACTGCCTGGAACTTCTGGTTCTTGGGAGGGATGGGGCAGACCTTGTACGTCACCTCGTCCCCCTCCACTGGGACATACTCCCCCTCGATGCTGCAGGAGAGGAAAGGAGAGGTGGTGGTGCTGCAGCCAAGAGATGGACCCCTGCCCCAGACCACCCAGAACAAAGGAAGGCACCTGACCCACCAGTTGTGCCTTGGAAAAGAAAACCCACAGGTGATGGAGGATACAGGACGAGCAGAGACCCATCTCCACCCCATGGAGACATCCACACCCCAGCCCACAAGTCTCCATCCCCATGCTGATGGCATAGCTCCCCTGGGGTCTTCTGGCACCACACAGCCCTGAGACTTACTCAGACACATGCACGAAAATGTCCTCTGTGCCATTCTCTGGGGTGATAAACCCATGGCCCTGGGAGCGAGAGAACTGCTTGCAGACACCCTTGAAGATGGGGCCAGCAGAGGCACGCGCTGTCCTACAGAAGGAAAGGGAAGGAGACTTTTCACTGGTGGCACTCGCCCAGGAGGTGGCACAGGGAGAGTTTTTGCTATGAACATGTGACGGTTCCGGGGCGAGCGCATGGCACCCACCCACGGCACTCTGGGCAGGTGTGTGCAGTGATGCTGGGCACCACGCTGGAAAAGTGCACCAGGTGTAAAGGGTTCTGCAGGCACTGCAGGTGACCACAGCTCAACCGGGCAGTTCCAAACCCTCATGCCAGGTACTTACGCCGAGTAGGTCCTGGTCCTCTTGGTGGGGAGGGGGCTGGGAAGGTCCCGTAGCAGGAGGTTGCCCCGCTCCCAGATGCGGCTGCCCTCCCGCTGGAAGGGGAAGGTGGGCCACACTGGCGACTTGGGCGAGTGCAGGGGTGGCACCGCCGGCGGGGCGCTGGGGTCCGATGACATGGTGGGGTTGGCGGGCTCCTCCGTTTTGGGACCGGGTGGGTGGGCAGCAGGAGAAAGGATGCTCCTGCGTGTGAGTCTACTGCCAGTGACCTGGGGAGCAAAAGGGGCTGGGGGTTACAGGCCCTTCTGTGAAACATTTGGCACAGTTTGCTGTCAGGAACTGTCCCTCAGCTCCCAGCCATCTGTGGGAGCAGGCAGCATGCTGCCAGCCTTCTGTGTTGGACACCAACCTCCAGCACTGGGAATTGCCCCAGGAAGCCTGTCCCAGCTTGGAGTCATCTGGGATGTTCCAGCAAATCAATCCCAAGGAAAGAACCTGATTTGTTCAACTTTTCAATCGCCAGGATAATCCCACATATTTGAGATGAAGTCACTAAAAAGCACACCCTGGGAAAAGAAGCAGTGGAGCATGGGCTGCCACAGGCAAGGACCGTTTGGGGAAGGATGCCCATGCAGTGCCACCATGCCCGGGCCTCCAGTCCCAGCCTCTGAGAACTTCCCCCATCCTGATAAAAAAGTGAAGAAAAAAGGCTGAGACAACAGGTACGTAGGTCAGGGGTCTGAGGTCTTCTCATCTCAGGAGGTTGCTTCAGCCCCATAGGATTTAGGACACAACCCCAGCCCTAGCCAGCAGCTGCTGCCCACCCAGGCACATTTCTACAGGAAGAAGGAACACCAGGAGACTGTGGTGAGGCTGCCAGCCCTCAGGCACATCAGTCGAGCCACTGCACAAGCACGACCTCCTGCTGCTGCCATTGTCAGGCTCCAGTTTCCGGCTGGCATCATGCAGTTTGCAAGGAGTTAAAGCCCTAAGGGGCAGAAACCCTGCACACGGAGCAATCACAATCGTGGGCACTCTTGTCCTTGCTGAAGCACCCCGGCATGAAATTGGAGGGGTTGTGCATTTTTAAGCCTCCCAGATGCTCTGATGTGTGATCAGCACTGCAGCCACTTGCTCAGAAAGCCCTTGCTCTGTTGATTTTTCTTCCAATCAGTTGCTGCATCTGACGCTGGTGCCTCTGTCCCAGGGTGCCCCACGCCAGGGGTTGCTTGGGGGCACCTCTCTTTGGGTGCACTGGGTGGGGGCTCAGCTATTTCCATCACTCTTCAGGCTCAGGAGCTTCCATCACCTGGACCTGAGGAGCCCAGTATCCCATGGAGTTACCATCCCCTTCCCCACCATCCCTGTCAGCCCTTTTCTGCCCTACTGCGGCATGCAGCATCTTTTGGGACAACACCTGCACACGCCAGGAAACACAGAGAATATTTAATTTCTTTTCTGACTCACTGTGGCCCTTTGAGACACGAAGGCCCTGGGGGCCCAGCAAAAGGGGGTCACCTACACTCTGAAATTAGCAGGCACCAAGGACATGGGAAAAGATTTCTAGAGCAGCTGAAGTTTCAAGGAGGGACCAGGAAATTCCTGTTCCCCTCAGCCTCCTCCATTTGCTTCCCCTGCCAGTGGCTATGCCTGCCACTGGGCCCCCACGGCTGCCAGTCCAGCTTGGATGCTGCCATGGGATGCTGCCCATACGGGCCTCAGCCAGCGTCCTAACAGCTGCCCCCTCTCAGCCCTGCCAAGCTTTATCCCCGGGTCCAGGCAGTAAAGGCCACACTAGAATCCTACTCCAAGGCAGAAGCCACCACGTTCCTCCTGCCCTCTGAGACGACTTCCAGTTGTGGCTGCAAACCCCTCCAAACCATCTTTCCCTTTGCTGGCTCCCCAGCCACCACCACACCAAGCCCTTCATGTGCTTCAGTGGCTCCTCTCTGCCATGAAGAAACTGGAGCATGTACACCTTCCTCTGCTCCACATCCCACCCCACACAGGGACTGCTCAGCTCTTGGCCTGACAGGCTCAGCATCTCCTGCCCCTATGCCCAGGTTCAGCACCTATTTCCCCTATACCCTGGTTCACCATCCCCTGCTCCCATTCCCAGGCTCAGGTTCACCATCTCCTCCCTCCATGCCTAAGGAGCTCAGAGAGGCTCAGGGAGCATCCAAGTGGGACACCCCAAAGCCAGACCAGACACCAAACTGCTTCACAACTCCCATCTGTGGCCCCATCTGACTGCACTGCCTGCGCTGGTGAGCAGCCTGGCCACTTTAGGACAACAAAACGTGATGTGGTCCCCCTGCATTGCTGCAGGATTCATCACCTTCCCAGGAGGTGTCAGGATTGGAGGAGTGGGATGATTTGCGCGAAATGGCCCTCAGTTCTCTGCCACATCATGAAGCTGTCAGTATGAAAATGGCCTCACCATGGTGCGCCTCCTCTGTGCGGCTTTCGCTGACTGATGAGGCCTTTCTGTTCCCCCACCAACTTAGGGACAATGGAGGGTATTTAACCTGAATAAGGATGCTTGGAGCAAACTATTAGTATGCTGAGGGAGTTGGTTGGCATCCACAAGGGGCTGGAAAAATGGAAGTTTCCCAGAGGCAAAATTAAAATAAGAGGCAAAGGAGTGTGCAGGAGGGGGAGCTTGCAGGCACAAAGCCGTGTGGACTGGTGAAGTGGCAACCAAGAGTGGGTTTGCCCCAGGTTCACCTGTGGGACCAGCCCACGCTCAGTTGTCCTGGAAGGCTCCCTGGTTCGGGAGATGAGTGGTGGTGGAGAATGGGAGCATGCTGGGCACCGCTGAGGAGGCAGACACTCTGCTCCTGAGAGCTGAGGGCAGCAGCAGAGGGTGCCCCCCTGGGCTGCTGTTTGCCCTCAGGAGCTGAGCTTGCTCCATTTGGTGCAATCCCCCCCAGCCACCAGCAAGGTGCAATCCCCCCCAGGCACTCTGAGGGCGATCTGGATGGCCGATGGGGATGTGGGGGGGAGCCCTGGTGCAGGGTGGCAGCTCACTGAGATAAACACAGGGACAGGGCCCAGAAAGGCTGTGGGATCCCCATCCTTGGCAGATGCACTGCCCGGACATGTCACTGAGCTGCCTGCTCTATCTCCTGCTTGGAGCAGGGGCTGGAACAGGGATCCCTGTCCTGGGGCCATGCCGAGGCTGTCTCCCACAGCCAGCAGCACTCTGCCCCTCTTCAGCACCTCGATCAGGCATCCCGGATTTGTGGGTCAGCCTTCATGCCCAGCAGCTGAATGCCTGGCTTTGCTAGTGCTGGTGGAGCCGAGGCTGAGTAGGAGATTTAGCACATGAGGGACTCCAGGGCGGTATCCTACCTCCCACTCCATTTAAATCCCTGCTGCAAACAAAGGGACCGAGGAAATTAAACTCAGGGCAAAAGCAGGCTGAGAGAAGAGGGGGGACACAAGCATACCTTCACCAGTGTCTCCTCTGCTCCCCGTCCAGATGCAGATCAGGGAAAACCTCTACTGCCCTTCTTCCCTTCCTGCTCTCCACCCCACCATCCTCTCCCCAACCCTTTCTCCACAATATGCTGCCCCACCAGGGGACAAGGAGGGAGTACCTCGGCACAAAAGGCATTTCCACCCTCTCCTCAATCTCCTGTGGTCACAGTAACCTCTGTGGGGGATGAGAGCATCTCTCCCCACCTCAGGTCTCTCCCGGCCTGGCTGACACCACCCCACGACACTATGTCCACCCCACGCACGTATACAGTGCAGGGACGAAATCCGGGACGAAATCCGGGTCACTTGAGGAAGCAAGCGGAGAGACTGCAGCAGCCCGGCTCTGCCGCGGGGCATGGGAAGCCTTTCCAGCGCAACCACCCTCCACTGTCTCTGCTGGACCTCCACCTCGCTCCTCCCTGTCTCCTCTTGGTGGCTTTGCTCCGAGGGTCTCCCGGGGTGACAGTCCGCCGAGCCAAGGAGGTAAGTGGCTGCAAGCCCAGGGCTGTCCTGGAAGGACGCTTTTAATAAGAAAACACCTCCTACCGTGTCCACCCTTCCCTCCTCCCCAAAAAAACGTCTCAAAGCTAAACCCCAGAGCCCTCTGGTGACAGGGTCTTCTTTGGCAGCAGCAGCCAGCTTTGCTTTTATATTTTTTGGAGGGCAGGCTCCCGAGCAAGCGGAGCTGACAGTCAGGAGCCCTTGCAGGCGGAGGCAGCAAACCCAGGCCAATTAAGGCAGACAGGCAGTAGACACATCCGCTTTTATCTCGAGATCCAAGTACCCCATTCATCAGCAGCGACTGAAAGGTCTGCGGTTTATCAAATAAAATCACTGTCTCTTTCCCCTTCTTTAAAGCCAAACACATTGACTTGGGTGCTGGCTGTGACCTTGTTTAACTAAACAGCCTTTCAAGGCCCTCCAGAAGGGGGGAAAGAGCCTCATGAAGAGGCACCAGCCTCTGTCTGCCACTCCCCGTTCATTAGCGGCAGCGAAGAAAAACCCCTCACGCTCCCTCGCCCGGGCGGGGGAATACATATTTAATTAGCTTAATCGCCCTCGGTGAGTCGGCCCTCCCGTGCGGCGTTTCTTTGTGCTCTTTCCCATCCGCTGGAACCCCCGGGATGCCCAGGATGGATTGGTGGATGGGTGGCCGCTTTGCTGGCGGCCGTCACGCTCCGGCTCTGGACGTGACCCTTCGGCTGGCCAGACCGTCGCCTTTATGGGCCGTTCCCTTTCACGGCCGCCGCTTCTCTTTGTAAATCCCCAGCTCGGATGCTGTCTGCCACCACACTCGGGTCTCCCGAGTGCCACTGCTCCCCCCACCCCAGACAAGGAGCTGGAGGTTATTTTCCCTCTGCTGCCTTTCTCCTGCACGGGCTCTTCCATGGCACTCACCATCACGTTTTCTCCATCCCTGCAACTGCCAGTGGCCCCAGTTCAGGAGTCAGATTTGCTACCCCTCTAAATCCACCCCAGAAGAAAAAAAGGTCTCTGTATATCAAAAAGCCACCCCATCTCCACAGCCAGCTGCCAGCAGCCATCTCCTCACCCCATGGAGCACGGAAAGCAATGCTCTGGCCCGCTGCCATCCTCGGGGAGGCTGATGCCCCCCCCAGACCCAGCTTGTCTAGACACAGGCTGAAACAGAGAAGAGCTACACCCCTCCAGACGCATGAGCGTGTCCCCGGAGCTCAATGCAAAAACAAAAATCCCATTTTTCGGCTGCTTGGCATGTTCACCTGCTGAGGGACCCAACAACGACACAGTGGCCAGCAGAGATCCCAGGGGGGCTGCCATGAGGGGCAGGAACCAGGTGGGGAACCAGGATAGCTCCAGGCAGGGGTTACCGCAAGCAGGGCCGCCGCAATGCTCGCTGGGCTGTTTCTCCATCCTTCCTTCTTCGGAGAAGGCTCACAGCCTTGGAGTCTGGCAGATTTTTATAAATGCTGTCTCTGTCCGATGCTAATGAAAGCCTCTCAGCTCCCCCCTCTCCCGTTTTTGGTTACCAGATCATGTTAAGAGTTAAATACCAAGCAAAGCAATTTTCTCACCTACCCTGCATATTACAAACCTCTTTGCTGAGACAAATTACTATAGGAAAAATAAAACTAGGCGGTTTTTGGGCAATGCTCACTGACAGCATCCCCTCCCCAGCTAAGCCAATCACACTCCCAACTCCAGAGATCTTTGCTGAGATAGTCTCGCCTACGATACAGCCTGCTTAGCGCTAAAATATGAATGTCACCTTTATGGATTGATTATAAAAAGCTCCCTTAGTCAGTGCTGGGCTGCCCAGTTCTCAGGAAGGCCATGAGGGAGAGCAAGCAGGCTGACAGATGCAAAGGAGAAGCAAAGGGAGAAACCATCATGGAGGCTTGATTTACCTTTTAAGCATGTATGCTTAATCATCACTCCCAAATACCAAGTTTGTGACATTTGTTTGCTTTCTTGTGATGGTTTTTATTTTTTTAATTAGCATAGCATCAGTTCAAAGACCTGGCATAAACATCTTCGCCTGTGTCCTTCCTTCCTCCTTTGTGGATCTAACTTACCATCGGCAGGAATAGTGCAGCCAGTCCAAAGAAATCCCAGTTCCAGCCCCCATCACTATCAGCCTGCTTTAATAAGTCAGATTTTTCACAAACTGCCTCCCGCTCACCCGGCAATCAGAGAGCTGGATCCCAGCTGAGCTCAGCCCTCCGTGGCAAAGCCCTGGCTTATTTGCCCCCAAGTCAAAGCAGACGTGCAACATTGCCGCCGCCACCCCCAGGGGAGTTATTGTTCCAGAGGCTGGTGGGGAATAGCCAAACCGAAGGAGGGAAGTCACACTTCATCCTCGCATCTCTCCACCGTCAAAAGGAAAAAGCAGGTTTCAAAGAAAAAGGTGGTCCGTGAAGTTTAATCTCCAGCTACAATTGCCCGGGCACGCTGCATGGCCATTGTGCCTCCCCTTACTCACCTCCTCAGCAGCGACGGGCTCCCTGGAGCTGCGCTCTGCAGAGCATCGGTGCTCGGAGGGGCCGGACGCTCCTCCGCTGCCTTGCGAGGAGCAGCGGTCTCGCCTACAGTCCGGCTCCGGGGGGCTTTCTCGGCTGGCTGCCGGCCGGCTGATGGATCTGCGGTAGCTAATGTGTGGATGATGTGCGCCTCGAACACACACGCATCCGCACGCCTTCCCCTGACGTCAGGGCCGGGCCAGGGGGAGCGGGCAGGTGGGAGGGATCAGGCTGGTCATTTCTGAGCTAGCTAGGCTTAAAGGAGAAAGTCTGTATGGGGCGCCGGAGGTGACGAGGGTCGGCCCCGGGGGGTGCATCGCTCCCGTTACGCAACGTGACGCGCATCGGTGGCACAGCCGGACGCAGTGGGGCAGCCCATAGGCTGCAGGGACAGCAGGATGGGGTGTGCACTACAGGCAGGGATGCGGATGGAGTCCCTCGCAATGGGTGAAACCTCTCCTCTGTCACCCCAACTCTCACTGGTGCCCTGCAGCCGCTCTTCCCATCTGCCCAAGCACCCCTGGGTACCACAGCCACCCCCGGTGCAGTAGGAGAGAACAGGAGGCACATGCCGCAAATGCACCCTACTGCCCCACTCCCTCTGGGCTCACAGCCAGCCAACACAAGCTCAGGTGCTTTCTAAGGGCCCCATTTCTATCAGTGCACTGTGCCAAAAGATCTTTCCTTTCTGTTCTCCCCTGTGCTTGTGTGACCATGCCCGCCACCTCCGCGGCCAGAGGCCACGTCATAAATTCGCCTGAGACTTTCTCTAGTCGGGGTGTAGGGTAATGGGATGAGGGCAGAATCGTTTGCTGATTCCATTGGGGAATAGGGCAAGGAGTAACGGGGTTTAAATTACAAAGAGCAAGATTGATGTTAGACATTAGGAAACACTTTCTTACAGAACAGACAGTTAATTACTCAAGTAGATTGCCTGGCCAAGAACCAGGGTCTCTATTACTGGAGGCTGGTAAGAACAGGCTGGGTAGGCATATCTCGAGGGGGATTTAGGTGATATCAACCTCATTTTGGAGTAGAAAGGTGGACCACGTCAGCAAGTCCCTGTCTGTGATCCTGGAATAAAATTTATAACAACCCCGAACAACCATGGCGCAGTATCAGTGCTGCAGGGAGCTGTTATGGACATGCTGTGACACGGGGTTGTCATGGGTTGTTTTTGTTTCCTTAAACTCTTTCCTTGATACATTCTAAGTAGCTGAACATGGTGATGCCAATTAGACCTGTTCCACGAACAATCTTCAGGGCTGCAGGGTGGTGTACAAGTTGTGTGGGAACCACATGGTATGGCACAGAGACAGAAGACAAGAGTCAAAGCTGCTCCACCTAGCTGTATCCATCTATCCATCCATCCGTCGGGTGTTGATACGGGGCTGTTCCAAGAGCTTTGGCAGAGGGATCAGATCACAAAGTACTTGTCTCTCTCCTGTCAGTGAATTATAGTGCAGAAAAAAGCTCCATGGGCAGAAGAGACCAGCCCATGGTAAAGCCACCAAGAAGCACTGAAACCCCAGTGGGTTCTGCCATTGCCCATTATGCTCTGTTTGTGGCTTTTCAAGTAGTTTTCCACGACAGAATAGGATCCCCATTCATGCCCTACAGACACCACAAGGCTTATTTCTCCAGTCTACCCTTCAGGATTTTGCAAAAGAAGGGGAGGAGATCCCAGCCAGGTCTCAGTCTCCACTCTGAGTTTCTCCTGAGATGGCTTCTTCTTTCTTGGGGGAAACTTTGGCTCTCCCACATAAAGGCTCTTGATGGAGAAGGCACGGGGAACTTGAAGTACATTTGGCTGGAAGGTGGCTCTGGGCATGCGCTGCAGCGGAGGAGGCAGAGAGTCTAAAGCATGCAAAAATGATAAAAGGAGAAGAGGGGAAGCTTTGATCAAACAGAGGGTGGGAGTGGGGGTGCCAGAGATGCCTGCAGAGATGGAAGCAAAGGCAGGAACGCGGACGACTTTGTACGTGAGAAGATACATAATTCCTTTGGAGTCAATCAAAGGAGGGCCAGAACTGCCAAGATGCAAATTACCACTCACCTCCCCTAGCATCCCTGAGCCAGTTTTCTCCAAGAGCCATGAGGATGTGGGGACAGAGGAGAAAGTAATTTGGGGGCTCCTTTCATTTTCCTCAAAGGTTCCAATCCTTCAGGTAACTTCAAATATTATTTTCCAGTTTTCCTGTACAATCAAGAGAATGAGAAACGTCTGGGATTTTCTCTGAGGGACAGAAAAATTCTTCTGCAACCCCTGGATTCCAGCAGTTAAAGCTTCAAAAAACACAACCCAGCAACTGAGAACCATGCTCTGAAATACTGGAAAAGCCCCAATACTGCTGAGAGAGACTCTAGAGACTTTATGGCTCTGTGTTGAAAGGTATGTACAGGCACTGTGGATTTCTGGATATTCACCATGTCAGTACTACTGGGACAAAAGGAGACAACTCAGCAAAACAAAGCTGTTCACATCATCTCCAACAGCAAGACTCTTTAACAGCAGCATTAAATATAGTACAACTCTGAGCACTACCATTAGCTGAGGCAACACCCATATTTTACAGGGCATAATTTGACTTTTGTTTATATTTTTACATTGAAGATGGCACTTATGAAATATGGAATTCCTCCAGGGAGAAAACCTGGGCAGGAACAGAGCAACATCTGTCATGTGCAGACAGCCCAGGCACACACCACTTGTGATTGGGGAGGGGCTACCTGAAGAAAGTGAGACTGGAAATCATTTCCCACAGCCTGGGATGTTACTGGTGGAAGCTGAGAGCCAGACTCGGCTCTGGTGGTGATTGTAGCCTGGTACTGGAGGCAGTGAAGCTCATCCCACACTGCCATTGCCAGCTTTCTCTCCACACATTTCAATTCAGTTTCCCCAGAGTGAAATCTGCAAGTTTCACCAAAATACACAGCTGCACAGAGAAGAGGAATCTTATTGTCCTTACTGAGGAGTGGCCCACAGCATTCAATCCTTGTTGGCAATACAGGAGAGGAAGATTCTGCACATCTTGCTTGGTGCCTGCACTTTACAGGACACGAAAGACCTCACTCATAGGACCCAAGACAGTATGAAGCGGGGCCTTGCAGACCTGCTGCTCACACAGCTGTTTTTTGGGGACTGTGGATAAGGCTGAAGGGAGATGCATCTGTTTCATATTGGGCAACCAAAGGCCCCCGATGAGGCACGGTTACTGGAAGCATGGAAAGTATTAGTTCAAGACTGGGCTAGAAATGGAAGCATGATTGACTCTGTCCAAATCCACTTCTCTCCATCTCCCATGTTCTCCCAGGTATTTCAGTCTACGATTCTCTGAGCGCATGCCCCTACTTAACCTTACAGTTCTTATATACAAGCATCCAGAGCGATCACCTTGGCAAAGCCAACAGTGCCTAAGTTCTCTTTCCTTGTGTGATACCAAAGCTATTTCCTTCCTTGCTGTCAGGACAGGGTTGAGAACAATTCTCTCTTCTGAAAAAGTAGCTACAGACACCTGCAAAAGCTGCACTAGATAAAGGTCAAATCTTGCATTGCCAGACCTGCATGAGGCCAGGACAGAACAGCAAGGGATGTGGCATGTGTGCCAGCAAAACTGTGCTGTGCCGAGATTAGCGCAGCCGTGACTGGAGTGCAGGAGAAAGGAGCCTTTGTAAGGCTCCCTGAAGTAGAACAAGAAGAGCAAGAAATGCTGGGGATTTGGGTTGAGGCGTTCTGATAGAATGGTGTCTGCTGTGCCGGCAGCAGAGCTCCTTGCTGAGACAGTAGATGCTGCTCCAAGAAAAATGCTGCTCTTCTCAGGTGACAGGGGAAATCTTGTTTCTGGCCCCCCCATTTAATACAAACATGCTAAACATGGGCAGACCAGCCATGTTCATTTAAGAAAACAACAACCCCACAACCCAATAGATCCTGGTAAAACAGAGACATTGAGAAGAGAACAAAATCTCCTTGTCCAAGACAGGTATCTTCTTAATGAGGCCTAACCATGGTATTTCCAACCTTGTTTTCCCCCTCCCTTTCTGAGACAGCTCAACATTTAATGATTTCTTACCTAAGCTGCTCGTTACTGTCCCACCACACACTGCTGGGGAGCATGGGGGATGACACACTTAGCCTTTGCATCAAAGCCATGATGCTGACAGTGCAGTTTTCACTGTCAGCCAGGGATGTTTGGTTTTCCTGGCAGATCTTTTTTTAAACACACTTCAAACAACCTCCTTTCATTTTCCCTGACAAATCTCAGACGTTACCACACCCCCTTGTTTTCTGCCATCCCTCATGCTGCTTTTCCCTCACTGATTCCCTCACTGCAGAAAGCACCGAGGCCTCAAAAATTATATGATGGGGGCTGGTTTCCTTTTGGCAATTAACACTCACAAATTATTCCAGTATGGTGGCGGTTTGCCCCTGAAAATAACCTTGACCTAAGCATTAGGCAGACGCAGCTGCACTTCCAGGTGCAAAGAGGATTGTAAACCCACCCGGGTTTCCTGGAGAGGTGGGCAAACAGCTGAAGAATTGACTATCAGAGACTTTAATATTTGGGCTCCTAAGTGCAAGAGAGACATGGTGCTCCTGGAGCAGGTCCAGCAGAGGGCAACAAGGATAATTGGGGGACTGGAGCTCCTCTTTTATAAGGAAAGGTTGAGGGAGCTGGGCCTGTTGGGGCTTGAGAAGACTGAGAGGGGACCTGATCAATGTGTATCAGTGTATGAAGGGCGTCAAGGTTGGAGTCAGGCTCTTCACGGTGGTGCGAAGCAATAGGACAACAAGCAATGGGGCAGAAACTGAGGCACAGAAGTTCCACCTGAACATGAAGAAGAACTTCTTTACTGTGCAGATGACCAGGCACTGGAACAGACTGTCCAGAGAGGGTGTGGAGTCTCCCTCACTGGAGAGGGAATGCAAGAATCCTCTGGATGCAATACCTGTGCCATGTGCTCTGGGATGACCATGATACCAACCTGGCTGGAATATAAACTAACACAATCTGAAGCATTAGAAAGCAGGCATTCTTTATCTACGCAGGATACATAGAAGAATATCTCTAAAAACTTTTATTCTCTGTTATTTATCAACCCTGCTTGAGCAGGGAGGTTGGACTAGATGCCCCACTGTGGTACCTTCCTATCTGACCTGTTCTGTGCTTCTGTGATCTCTGCTACCCTATCTGGACTGAAGTTTACGGAAATGATAAATTAAATCAGAATAACCGCAGTTGTAAATTGTTTCAGCTGCGGCACGGGAGAAACCACCCGGAGGCACACCTGCCAGGGGCGGAGAGGGCGGGGGGGGGGGTAAGGAGGGAACTACACAGCATCACTGCAAAGGACGCCTGGCTGCTGAGGCCCTTTCCACGTTTATATCGGCCAAAACCAGCCCCTCCCGGGCATCTCCGGACACTTCGGCGCTCCGATGACAGCGAGCACCGACCGCGGCCCCGCCCCGCCTGAGGAGGGACAAAATGGCGGCCGCGGGCGCCGCGCCCCGCGCCGTGTCAATCAGGGCGCGCGACCCGCCAGCCGAGCGCGATTGGCTGCGGCGGCGCCGGAAGCGGCGCGAGGCCGGGCCGCGCGGCGCCGCTCCGCGTGCGGCAGGTGGGCGGGGGGCGCTCCCGGGATCCGCCCGCTCCCGGCGTCCGCCCGCTCCCGGCCCCTCTGCCTTCGGGACAGCCGCGGTTCTGCCCCACCGGGCTCCGTGCCACTCGTTGGGGTGCCTTCCCAGGCCCGGTCCTCGCAGCTCTCCAATTCCCGAGGCTGTTGGCGTCTCCTCGCCCCCCCGCCACCATGTTTGTCCTGGTGGAGATGACTGACACTGTAAGAATTCCTCCCTGGCAGTTTGAAAGGAAACTGAACGAATCCATTGCTGAAGAGCTAAACAAGAAATTGGCCAATAAGGTAAAGCGTGGGTCACCTATAGGTTGATGCAGGCCTCACGACATCCCCGGGCGTGTCTTCCTTTTATTTGCGCCTACTGAGGTGCGTGGATGAGATGTCAGAGTGGTTGAGATGTGAAGGCCATCCCCGGCGACTGTAAACAAAGAGACAGCCACGTATCATCTCAGAGGGGACATTTTTCTAATGGCTGATGCTTCAATGGGAAGATAGTGAAACGCCAGATGGGGCAGAGAAGTGTGGAAGAGAAGTGAGAGCAGCTGCTGGTTTGTGTTTACAGGAGCAATCTGAAATGCTGCCTGAAAAACAAATGCAAACTAATCCATCCAGTGGGGAATTTAAAGAAAAAAGACTGTATAAACACAGGTAGAACAGTAATACTGGGAGAGAAATTGAGGTGTTAATAGCTCATTGAATTGAAATACAGTGTGGCAGGGAGAAGTTGGTCTTTGGTGCAGGATGTAAAAAGTGTTTTCTGGTGGACCTGGAGGTCACTGTTTCCCTGTGCAGCCCCGAGACTCTGATTAGCGTATGGCTTTCAACTCGAGGCAGGTATGAAACACAAAATGCAGCTGTAAACGTGAAGGGAGCTCAAAAGAGCAACCTGAAGGGATCGAGGGTTGTGAATAGCAGATTATACAGGCAGGTTATGAAAAGCAAAAGTCTTCCTTCTTCCACTGATGACTGATAGATTCCTCAGATTTTGTAGGCAGTGAGGCTGTCTCAGAAGTAGCAGAGAAACCAAGAATTTGCCTTGTGTCTCCCAAAGCTAACATAATTTAAGACAAAGGCAAGCCTAGAGGCTTCTGAGAGTGTAACTCTATCAAAAAGGATGTTTAGCATTTGGACAAGCTGTGGGGCTGGTGCATGATGGGGAGCTGTTTACTGTCTTGGCAGCTCAAGTTCTCTCACTGCTGACAATTTCCCCAAGGGTTTCTCTTTGTAGCAGTGTTCTTTTCAGTGCCAGTGAAAATGTGCTCCCGTAACACTTGAACCGGGGTTCCCCTATGCTGGTGGTATTGAAGGCAGTGTACCAAAACAGCCTCCATCCCATCTCACCACCCCTCTGTTCCTGCCTTTTGAAAAGGTGTGCATAACATAGGGATTCCATAGTTTGCTTGATTTTACCTGGTGGGTTTATTGATTTGCTGCTCTTAATTTTTTTTTTTTCCTTTTATCAGGTCGTATACAATGTTGGGCTCTGCATCTGTCTGTATGATATCACAAAGCTGGAAGATTCATACATATTTCCTGGAGATGGTGCATCACATACAAAAGGTAAGTGCTTTCCCTCAGTTATATTGTGTTGCAGAAGGTTAGTTAATGATCTGGAAATGTAAGCTGAGTTCAGTTGTTAGGGAAAGTAACAACCTTAAGTTCACAGCCTTAACTCTGTTCCTGTTAGGAGGCCAAGAGGAACATGGTGAAAGTCTTATTTTCTTTGCAGTTTTGGGTACAAATATGGCTTTAAATAGCCAGTCCTGCTTGCCTTCTCCAGCAGCCCATCTCTGTTCTACAATTGGTCGTAGGTGTGGGGTAAGGAAGGGGTTAATTTAATTAATTATTGAAAGTCTGCACATAGAAAGTAAGTTGTAATAATAGGTCTGCATTTCTCTAGTATTTTTTCTTTTTGAAGCTTATTTTCCCTACCTAGGATGTTGAAACCCGTTTCTACATATAGCATTTGCACAGCATTTGATGCTCTTGTCCTAGCTGGAAGTTTTATGACACTTTCGTTGAAACTTAGACAGATCTGGTTCATCATACATTTCTAGGGATTTTTTTTTTTAATAAGAAATGACTAATTTATTTACTTTGACTCTTGGCAAATCTGAGTGAAAACTGGAAGTAAATGCATAAAAGCAAATCTCATTTCTTTAAAGTTAAAATAAGGTTTTAAACTGGTAAGAGATGCATTTTTCTAGTTTCAGTTTACAGTGTGGAAATGTAGATTGAGCACATGAACTATTTCCTGTTAGAAGGGAGCTGCCCTGACTATATGGGGCTTCCCTTGTCTAAATTTTAACTCCAGTAGAACTCGTTCCCTGCAAATAAAAGCTTCTCTAATACTGAAAGAGGATGGCAGGCTTTCCTGCTTGCTTTAATCTCCATTCAGCTTCTTAATTTAAAATTACTCCTTGAACTGTGAAAGAAGAGAAATTTTTCTTCCTGAGTCTGGGAAAAAAGTCTGCTTTCAGAATCTGGGCTAGCACTTCGATAAATCCCGCTGTGTCTGGTAATAACTCTTTCTTTAATGCACTGCCTAGTTTTATGTAAAAGAGGAGCACTGAGTAGGTACAGCTAAAATGATGTTAAATTGCTTCAAAGCATTGTTTGGCTGAGATTGTCTTAGTGTAGCATTCTTGTAATAATAAATGCCATGTGCTTAGTTAGAAACATTTTATCTAGCTTGGAGGAAAAATCCAGTTATGTTAGAGAATCTTATTTGATCTGATAATATTTGACTTAAAATATTAAATTTAAATATATTTAAAGAAAATACAGCATTGCAGACAAAGGTAAAAGGCAGAAGTATAGTTTCAGAAGAGAGGCAGAGAAAGTGTAATTTCAACCAATACTCTTGACTGTGAAGCATTATGCTTCTATCATAGCTTAACCAGAGGGCCTGCTCCGTGTTTGTCATCTTACACTTTCTTTCTGTGAACTTCTTGCAAAACTGAGGAGCTGGGAACAGGACACTGCTGATCAGCTGCTGCCAGAATTTGTACAGACCAGTTAGGAATCAGAACTTTTATTCCTGTTTTTCTATCTAATCAGTGCATGTAAAAAAATTGTAAAAGAAACTGGGTGTTTTAGAGGGCATAAAGGATGTGGGATTTTATTTTAATGGCTGCCACCCTGTGGAAGGACTGTAGTTTACTAACATGGACATAACATGAATGATCTGTTTTCTTTTAAGTGCATTTCCGCTATGTGGTCTTCCATCCCTTCCTGGATGAGATTCTGATCGGACAGATTAAGAGCTGCAGTCAGGATGGTGTCCACGGTAAACTGCACCCTCTGACCTTAGGGATACGTGAGCTGCAGAGTTCTTGGGTCTGTTGAGACACTGATTTCAGGTGGAATAATGCTCTCTGAGGGCTGGTTAAAGGCTATTACTGGCCTCTAGTGCTGCTCTGATCTGAGGGTGGTTGGTAGTTTGAGCCTGGCAGCTTCACCTGACCTTAATGGTTTTGTCTGCACTCCCCTTTCCTTTTGCCCAGGAATAACAGGCAAGCCCGTCTGGAGCACAGACTGGATTCCTTTTCTTGCTTCAGTTAAGAGAATTTGTTTTTTTCTAAGTGGAACTACCAGCTTGTGTTGGTCTGATGTGTTTTTCCTGTAGTTCTGTGCAAATTTGTGTTCATTTCTTGTACCTGAAAACATGGCAGGGAAATGTCTTTGTGAGCACAAAATGCTGCCAGAGTCATGGAATATATAATTGATGAGTTTCCTTTCCTCTAGGAGTCTTCCATGCAAAGGAGCTCTGCTGCTCAGTTGTTAAATTAGGACAATAAGGCTACCTTGGCTGCTTTTGTTGCTGAACTTGGGCATGGTCCATTCCCTGATAAAATTCAACATCATGAAATCTCAAGGGGGATGTGGGGGCTGTTCTAACTTTATATTGGTCTTTATTTAACCTACTACATCTGTGATTTCTAAGCTCTTTTCTGTCACAGATCTCTATAGCATCTGACTCATTTCTTGGAACGCTTTCATTGCCATTCCTGCTCCAAACAACCTTTTCCTTTCCCAGTGGGCATGAAGACTGTGCCCTCTGTTGCTGTATGTACTTTCAGCTGGGTGGTTGCTTTGCTGGCAACTGAAATTGAGAGTTGTGGCTCAAAGAATAATTCCTGCATAATCTCAATGTCCTTCCTGAGAGAGGAAGGAGAATGAGCCTAGAAATGCATTTTAGGAATCGCTGTGGAACATCATTTGCAAAGAATTGTTTCAGTCTTAATCAAATTCTTTTCTCCGCAGTTTCTATTGGATTCTTTGATGATATTGTCATCCCACCAGAATCCCTGCAGCAGCCAGCTAAATTGTATCCTTTGATCACCTTTGATAACTTTACTACTTCATTTCAAAAGATTGTGCAATGCTGGCCCAACAGGCATTCACCACTGCAACAATGAAGGTGCTCAGCGGCAGAAGCTAAGCCGTTGTGTCGGGCAAGTCCCGCAGACTGTTATCACAGCTAGACAGGCCCTCACGCTCATTAGGTTTTGCAGGATCATTGTGCCTGCTGATAGAAATGAATGGCAGTGTCCCCTGAACAGCTGAGTTGTAATCCCTGCCTCCAGTCTTGGCTGCTGCTGAAGACAGAGTGCAGGTTTGACTACATCATGTAACGTCTACATACATGTGTGTCTGATGTGCTTCAGTGTGGTAGGCGAGGTTGTCTTTGGTCTGAGGAGGTTTGCTTGTCTGGGGGTCTTTTCTGTTGCTGGGCTTTTCTGGGGGGTGGCTAGACCAGCAGGATATATCTTAAAGCAGGAAAATCAGAAAGATGGGGGTCCTGGGCTATACAGACAATTACCTGGGACAGCACACTGCAGTTTGGGAAATAACTGAAAAGGCTTTGAATTGAGTCTGTTCCCAGAACTGTCAGAAAGTGATCTGTCAAGCAGAGTACTGATTGTTTCCATCCTTAATCCTTGGCATGGCCAGTGATGAAGCAGAGCAGGTGTGGGTGTGGGAATATGAGACAGAAGAAGGGGCCCATGACCTTTACATGGACATTGGGGAAGAGATCCGCTTCCGAGTCGTGGATGAGACGTTTGTTGATACATCACCAACAGGTCCAAGCTCTGCAGAGGCTTCCACTTCAAGTGCCGCAGAAGAAGTCCAGAAGAAAGAGGCACCCTACACCCTTGTGGTAACTATGTGCATTAATTCATACAGCCTTGTGAGTGTTGTGGTTTATTCAGTGTCTAAAATAGCATCCCTTTCCCAAGGAGCTGACTGCTTTAAGCTGACCATGAAGCAGAGTCACAAAATGAAAGGAGTGGAAAAGGGGAGAAAAGAGGTTGTTGTTGTGGTTGCTCTGTTTTCAGTGTTTTCACTGGAACGCTTTGTGGTTGTTGGTGGCTTCCCCTGGGACGCTGATTTAAAGCAAACTGCATGTGCATGTGAAAAGTACAGAGCTGGGAGCAACACATCAAGGTTTATGCAACGGAACAGTCTTTCCTTGCAGTGTTCTGGATAAAACCCATCTGAGTACAATGCATGAGGAAGGTGGATCTGAACCAGTGACAGCTGTGTTCCATAACTTAGAGGGGAGAGATGTTGTCATTTTAGGCATTTTCCTCTATTCTCTATGCAGTTTACACTTGCATGCTCTCGTCTTCTCTCTGTGAACAGGGATCAATCAGCGAGCCAGGCCTGGGCCTCCTGTCGTGGTGGACAAACAGTTAGCTGCCGTCAGAGCCTGCTCCACAGAAAGTCCTTCCGGTGGATGTTTGGGGGATAATGGGATCCTGCTGGTGCTCACTGCTCTTCTGAAGCTGAATAAGGAATTAGACCTGCCATTCTGTTTTCCCTTCAGCTTCCAAGCTGCCAGAGAGAGACAGTTGCTTTCAAGAGATGTCTTCACTGATGTGCAGAAGTGAATTTACAGGCACAAAAAGCCTTGAGCACAGAGCTACAAACTCAGCTGGAGCTTTGGTCTCTTGCCCCGGAGGGAAAACTGTGGAGGTCTTAACTTGCCTGAATTCAGGAAGGAGTTGACTTTAGTGAGTACAAGCAGAAGAGAATACCTGTTGAGAAGTACCACTTCCTTAGGCTGGGAGCTTGATCTCAGAGGGGTAGAAACCTGCCCTTCTTTTGACAGGAAATGAAGAAGAGACAGCAAAAGACTAGAGTTAGTAGAGGTGTGGTACTCTGGAGACCTGGAAAATGCTGCTGCTGGGAGGGCAGGGGAGGTGGTGGTGATAAGAATGGGAACTTGACCCATGGGTGAAGTCAGCCGGAACAGGAATTACAGTTTGCCCAAAAGTAACTCAGGCTTAGTGAAGATGACCACTGTAGAAAACTACAGGCTGCTTATTGTGCTGAATGGAATGATTTTATTGGGTGGGCTGTATTTATGCAGAATGAGCTAAACTTTGCAGGAGTTTGACTAAAAATATGTAATTATGAACTGAAATGGACCAAGACTGCTTTGAGCAAGATAAATCCTTGGTGGGGTGGGGGGGGGGTTGTTGATATTGTAAGTGGAATAAATAGTAAAAACCACACAGCCTGCCTTCCTGTACAATTTGTGGGGAAACTATTAGCTTCCTGCCTGGCAGGAAGAAAACACTTGCCTCCTGCAGCTTAGCTACTTGGATTTCAAGGCAGACAGTGTTGAGACCAACGCTTTGCTCTATGCTAACAGCCAATGACAAACAATTGCCATCACCCTCCCTGACAGCAGTACAAGGAAAGGAGGGAGCATAACAGTGAGTAAAATCTATGCAGGGCCCATTGCCAGGAGAGTGATGTTGCACATAATTACAAAGCCAGCCACATTTGGCAGGAAGGAGCTGTAATTCCCTGGGATAGTGGGGTCTGCTTAACCTCCAACTGTGAAAACAAAGCCTGAGTCACCAGCGCCCTCCCTGCAGCGTCGTTAGAACCCCTTAATTCTCAACTGTTATTCCTGGTGCAATGCCCTAATTAAAAGGGAGCCTAGAATTCTTTAGGTTCACATAGTAACTGAGGTCCATCTGTGCACACAATAAGCTTACCGAATGCCACCTACAGAGCAGCAGTGCTCAGACACGCAACCATCTAGCTCTGGTGGAAACAACTGTTTGCAGAAACCCCCCGGCTGTTTGTATAGGTGGAAATTTGGGTGAAACAAATGAGCTTCTACACAGGCTGTTTTGGGGTAGTGCCAGGGCAGTGGGAAGAAAACAGTCCAGCTACTCCAAGTAGGTGTTTTGCTCAGCTCCTTTTGGACATGGTCAGGGCTCCCAAGAGTGTAGTGAGGTGGTAGTGATGTGGTTTTGTGTGCTGTTCTCATGAGAGACTCCTCAACATCCATCTCCTGCTATAAGTAGTGCTTTAGAAAACTAGCTAAGTGTGCAGTGCTGGAAAAGCAGATGCAGCAGGTGCTCTTTGCAAGTTTGTCATCGCTGCAATAGTGGCAATGTTGCTCTGGACCAGAATGTAGGGGGGGAAGGTGGTCATAATCACAAGTGTAGCCTGCAGTAGGTTAATGTCAAGAGCTAAACAGTCCAGGACAGCTGTGAGGGCTCTTTTTTTACCATGCTGAGTTAATGTTTGATTTGGTTTTTTTGTCCATATAGTAGTGATTTACAAGAAGTTCTTTCCCACCCTCCCAGCAACACTGACAAGGATTAGGATGATGAATACAATAACACATGGCAGAAGAGATGGTCACATTCTTTATTTTCATTTTAAGTCTTTAGCCATCAGTAAAGTGAATGGGCAGAAAACAACCAACTGAGCAGACAAACCCACCTTAGCCAGTTATTTCCAAATATAAATAACTGAGAGAGAACTGAAATTGAGCCAAAATAGAAAAAGGGAGCTGGGGAATTTAAAAGACAAAAGTAAGCCTAGCTGCACTCCCTTTTCATAGTGTCAGTGAAGAGGAAGTACCGTAACAAAAAGGAAGCTATGGTTACATTTGATCAGACATTTATTCCAACAGTAGGCATGGAATTGCACTTTCATGAAAATGCCAAAGCTGAATCGAGTCCAGTGCACTGGGGCATTGTGCGCACTTAGCTTGATTTCTGCTGCAGCTCCTTCATTCTGTTCAGGGCACTGCCAGCCTGAAACCACTCGATCTGCGACTCATTGAAGGTGTGGTTCAGCATGATTGTTTCTTGGCTCCCATTGGGATGCTTGATGATGCATTTCAGAGGCTAAAGGAAGAAGACAGTTTTATTTTTCCTTCTCTTTCAAGGGAGAAGGTTATCTGAAGCTTCTCACAGGAAAATTCCTACATGGTTTTAAAGGACTGAAAAGGGAAAATTGCAGCTCAGGGTGGATCTTAACATAAAAGTGAGGTTGCAGTTCCTTCTAAGGAACACTCATACTTAAATCAACAAGTCCAGGAATTCAGACTATCGTACAAAGGTTTCTCTTAACTATTCAGAACACCGCTGATTTTGACCTGCCCTGTATCTCCCAGCCCACCATGTCTCACCTGGCTGGCAGGCTGCACTGCTCATCAGTGCCAGTGCTGCCTCACAAGCACACAACTCACCATTGTTCCCCATTAGTGGCACATCCCTGCCCCAAGTCCATGACAAGACACCCAGACAGTTACCTTTCCAGGTGCAAAGTCTTTCAATCCCACGATGCTTAGCTTATCCACAGGATGAATCTTGTTGTAGTCTGCTGGATCAGCAAAAGTGAGAGGCAGTAGACCTTGCTTCTTCAGATTGGTTTCTGTGGAGAACAAACCACCAACCATGCTTGTAACACCCTGCTCCAGGGAAGTGGGATTACCTTCTAGCTGCCCAGTGCTTCTCCAAGTCCTACTCCAGCAACAATTACTATCTTTGTACCAAAACCAGCATATCCCTTGTTTGTGGCATATCTAACTAGGTATGTAACAGGACTCCTGACAGGAAGGACCTTGCTGTCTCTCAGCAGGGAGGGTTCATGCCTGTAGGTGTTGAGCCCTGGGCAAGATAAACACCACTTCCACTCACACCAAACACATCCTGTTTACAACACCATAGGGGAAGCCTGACTCACCATGGATCCTGGCAAAGCTCTTGGTGATGATGACCCTTCCTCCCAAGTGACGTGGCTCCAATGCTGCATGCTCCCGGCTTGATCCCTCACCATAGTTTTCATCCCCAATAACTGCCCATTTGACACCCATTTTCTGTGACAAAAGACACAGATTTTCATTTATGCAGCCACTCAAGCAAGGAATTAACAATAAATACCCACCCACACATCTAATTTCAGCACTTCACTGACATTGCTATGCCATGGTGCTTTCTCCCAGAAGACTCCCTTGGGTTCTGAGAAAGGAGAGAAATAAAGGAGTTAAGTGCTTCACAGCAGTTAGGCACTGCCATCCTTGCTGACAAGGGCTGAGGATTGCCCTTGGGATCCAGAGCAAATATTTTCCTTCATTTTCCTGCCACCTCTCCTTCCACGGTGCTATGCCAGACCAGTGTTTGCACCAGCCATGACCTCTGCTCTACTTCTGGGAGGGATATGGAAAATTTTAACTTCTCTCTACTGAAAGAGCCAATTTGAGACAACTGCCAAGTTGTCCAGAGGGTAAAAGGACATTTCTTGAGATTTGAAGCCAAGTGTTAAAGAATAGAGGGGATAAGACTGTAATTTATTTAAACATTAGACTAGTCACAGGTGAAGCATTCCAGGAGGCAAGATTTAGTCAGTCTGATGACACCCATGCCTTGTAAGGTGTGCAGAGCCTAAAGAAGTTCTTCCTCTTTCGTTTGTGATTTCTGGTTCCCTCTGAGCCACGAGATCCTCCTCTCTCTTCCCCACAGCAGGTAGGGACAGAATCTCCTACAGGAACCACAATCATTAGAGTAAATACCAAGAAAATGCCTCAATGCCGAGTAAATCTGCAGCTGCTGTTACTTGAGAGCAGGAGGGTGAGATCCTTATTCTTGGCACAGACTACCCAAAGTGTAAACATCCTCTTAAAATAGATGTATGTGTCAGGAGAACATCTCACCTTGTAGTAACGGGCTGTGTCTGGGACTGGGCCAAACTCCTGGGTTAATGCATTCCGCACAGAGTTGGCTTTGCCGTTTTCGATGTTGATGGCACCAATGAGCAGGTTGTTGGAGATGTTGTCCAGATGGCCACGGAATTTGAGCCACGGTCCAGCTGCAGAAATATGATCAGTGGTGCATTTCCCTTTTACCTAAAGTGTAGTAGAAGAGAAGAATGTCTTAGGATGGAGTAATGTACTTGACCCTTCCTTAGCACTTTTAACTGTGAAGCATTAATTGGGAGGAGTGGTCGATACTCCAGAGGGCTCTGCACCCTTCAAAAGGACCTCAACAGGTCAGAGACGTGGGCGGAGAAGAACTGAAGTTTAGCAAGGGCAGGTTCAGGGTCTTGCACCTGGGAAAGAGTAACTCCATGCACCAGCACAGGCTGAGGAAGCAGCCTGCTGGAAAGCAGCTCTGCAGGGAAAGACCTGGGGGTCCTGATGGACAACAAGCTGTCCATGAGCCACCAGTGTGCCCATGTGGCCAAGAAAGCCAATGGTATCCTGGGATGCATTAGGAAGAGCATTGGCAGCAGGTCAAGGGAGGTGATTCCATCCCTCTAATCAGCCCTAATGAAGCCACATCTGGAGTGCTGTGTCCAGTTCTGGGCTCCCCAGTACCAGAGAGACCTGGAGCTCCTGGAGCAGGTCCAGGGGAGGGTGACAAAAGCAATTAAGGGACTGGAGCATCTCCTGTTCAGCCTCAAGAAGAGACAAATGAGAGGAGACCTCTCATTTACAGTATCTCTAAGTATCTGAAGAGAGGGTGACAAGAGGCTGCAGCCAGGCTCTTCTCAGTGGTGCCAAGCAACAGGACAAGAGGCAACGGGCAGAAACTGAGGCACAGGAAGTTCCACCTGAACATCAGGAAGAACTTCTGCACTGTGCAGTGACCACACACTGGAACAGATTGCCCAGAGAGGCTGTGGAGTCTCCCTCACTGGAGATAGTCAAGAACCAGCTGGACACAATCCTGTGCCATGTGCTCTGGGATGACCCAGCTAGAACAGGCAGGTTGGACTAGATGACCCACTGTGGTCCTTTCCAACCTGACCCATTCTGTGATCATCACATCTCTTTTCAAAGGCACAAACCCAAGAAAAGTGCATCAGTTATAGAATCAAGGCACTCTAAAGCAGAACAAAGTGGTCATTCTGCATGCGTTGGGTAAGAAGGACATCACTTTTCCAAAGAGTAAATTACAAAAATCAGCTTAGCCATAACATCTCCTGCCGTGTCCTCACTTCCCTCAGCAGCAGGTTGTTCAGGTACAAAAAGCAATTAAGGCCCTTCCTGCTACAGCTCAGCCTCCCTGCTGGGCAACTTCAACAAGATGCCAAGTGTTACCCTCTAAGTTTCCAAACTGCACATAAGCCTTCTCAGCTTGTAAGAACAGCATTCCCAACCAGAGATAATGGCCTTCCAACTGGTAAGTTCTAAAGCGCTTATAAAAGAACTGCCTGTGTCAAAAACTTATGCATAGCAGTACGGCCCTTGGGAGTACCTCCAATTCTGCCACTGAGAATCAGGAATGTTCCCAAAGGTCAGTTCATAAGGGATTGCATTTCAGAACCCCTCACCATATCAACTGACGCTTCCATCTGTTAACTCACCTCAGGCAGTGAGCAGAAACCCATGTCTCCATTGAAAGACCAAATTGCAATGTTTAACAACTGTGAAATAATTTCTCTTTCTATAAAGTGGGAAGAGAACATGCGTACTGATGGATGAGAAGTTCCCAACGACCTCATTTCAGACAAAATACATCTTAGAACAGTCAGAATTAGAGATGCTAATTAAGGAACCCATCTACCTTTCCACTGCAGGTTATAACTGGGACAAATTCTGCAGACTGCACGGTCTGGGCAGGATCATATTACATGCTTTAACAAGCTTGTTTTTGCATGGTATTAGCAAACCACTAGCCCAAAGGAGAAGAGTCACTTAGTTGTAACAGAAAAAAGTATCAGAAGGAAACACCTGGAAGAAAGGAAGACTCTTGCTTCCTTTTCCATAACAATGTGGTTGTAAGGGAGGGAATCAGGTATCTCAAAGGTACATCCAAAGCTTCTAGCAGTTGCTGTGCAAACCCCTGTTCAAGCAGACCTGTCATAGCTGATGCTCCCCCACTTTGTTCCCGACCTTGATGAGGATCAGCATGTCTTCTAGATCCTTGCCATCCCACTTATCAAAGGGCTCAAGAAGCTGGAGGCGCTGGCTGGTGGGGCTCACATCCACATGCTGCCCACTGCCATCCTTGGGAGGGTACTGATAGGTGTCCTGGCCTGGGTCAAACTCCTTCCAAAGAAGAAAGGAAAATCATCAGCCTCAGCCATCCCCAATAGCATGTGAAGAACAAGCCAATACTGGCAACTGCACCCATTATAGCTCTACCACCATGTAAGAAAGAGGTCAGTGCATGTAAATTGCCTCAGTACATATACACCACTGCCAGTGTCAGGTCTTCCCTCCCTCTGCCTCCAGATGGAGCAGTTACCAGCTTGGGCAGCTCATCTGCATCAGGTGCCTCTAGTTTAAACTTCTTCCCATCTGCTCCTGTCAGGTAATCTGTCTCAGGGTTAAATTTTAGAGTGCCAGCAATGGACAGGGCTGTGACAATCTGAAAGAAGAAAAAAGACAAATTTAAAGGCATATTCTACCTCTCATATCTTCATCTGAAAATCCTACATCTAATGGTCTCAAAGCCACCAGCCAAGCTACTAACCAAGGCACACTGGGCTTCTTCTGCAGGCACCCTGAACTATTCCACAGCCCCTCCTCTGGCTGTTTCTTACCTCTGGAGAGGTCACAAATGCGTGAGTCTCTGGATTGGCATCATTGCGACCTGTGAAATTCCGGTTGTAGGACGTAACTATTGTATTTTTCTCTCCTTTCTTGATGTCCTTCCTGTGAAAGAAGCAAACATGCCCATCAGATCCAAACGGAGTACTGCTTCTAGATGTCTCACTGCTAGAATCCCCCAGCTTGGTTTTGGCAGCAATCACTATCTTAGAAATACGAGCTGGTGCCTGGGCATGTTTTCCTCCCTTAAGCACAGACCCAAAATGAATGAATGCAAACCCAAGTCAGACACTGATTCTTGCAGTAGTTTTCACAGCCCATGTTGTTCACTGTTGAACTCTCTAAACAACAATCAACTAAGTACATTGCCTTTGGATAACCCAGTCAGCCATAACTAAGCAACATAAGAATGTGCCTCCCATCCCTTCTATTGGGAATTATTCTCCCTGCCACTCCAATGACTGAAGCTGGACCGATTCACTTCTCCTATTTTAAAAGGATCGTACAAACTCCAGTCCACTCTCTCACAGACAACACATCTCTCTCCCCATTCTTTGCCTACTAAAAAAAGCCTCCAGAATGTGTGTCCATTCTGCAGCTTCATTCACCTAAAGGCTCAATATAAATCTGCAGTCCTTCTTTTCTCCTCCTCCAGTGCCTATCAGATGGCCAGTTGGTTTTTAAACATTTAATTCCCCGTGGGCTGTACTTACAATCAAATCCAGCTTCACAGAGCATTTTGGGAGCTAAAAGATACAAAGCTAGAGTGAGGTCCATCTTTCATTTTACCTGTCCCACTGGCCGATGCATGGCCCACAAGCATTGGCAAGAACCAGCCCTCCAACTTCTCGCAGGATTTTTGCCTGGGGGCAGAGAACACCTTTGTTACTGGTAGAATACCTGGAATAATTTTCTGGGGTTGCTCTTTCAGGGGAAGAAGACACTAAAAAGAACCACCAAGCCTGAGAAAATTCCCTTCCTTGTTTCAGTTTTGAGTTACTTTTATAAATACATGGGGTTTGACCCCAGTAAGACTGCAAGTTAACACTGGGGCAGAGCACAGGATGACTGGCCATGATGTTTCCATTCTCTACCTGCTTCATCTTCAGCAATGCAGCTACTTATAGATATTTGACTGAAGGGCAGTGTCTGGTCTGATTAATATTCTACAGACTTCCTGTCTATGTAAGGAGAGAATTGGCAAGCATGTGTGCCTGCTCAGTCTACTCAGCAAACAGCTCAGTTAAGGGGGCAGCTGGTAAGGAAAGGTATGAGTTGAAAGGTAGGACTTGGTTGGAAGAGCCATTAAGCATTGGCTGGACATAGCCATGTGTAAAGACTTGGTCCTCACACGATGACAGCAGCTAACATTTACTAAATAGTAAAACTAATTAAAACAACATTTTCTGCACAGAAAAAAGGGAGAAAGTAGGTAATGGTTCCTCAACAGAAACATTCCTTTTAAAGCCAATATGAGTTTTGCTGTAAGTTTGGTCTAAACTGGGAACCACCTTCCAAAGGGCGTGCTCTCTTTATATATTGGGATAAAAGTGGATTGCAGCCCTTTGTCAGCCATGGCCATCTACAGAATCCCAGGAGCATGAGACATCCCTTGCTATGCATACTGTTATCTCCTCAGGGCCCCAGCTCCTGACAACTGCCTCAGCTTTGTTCAGTTCTAATCCTGTTCTTATATGCCCAGGTAGTAAAGATACCAGGTGAAAACACTGTCAAGGTGATGGCAGGACCCACAGGCACAGTAGCACAAAGCCAGTTACTGCATCAGTAATTGCGCCTCCAGCAGTAAGTGAAGACAAAGTTTAAGAGGTTTCCATCAATTAACTCTGGCCCCCTGAGCACTGTCCTGAAGAATTTAACCCTTTCTGTTTGGAAGTGCAAAGAGCAGCCATACTCACATAACCGTCTCTTTCAATGGTGGCACGGATCTGCTCTGAGCCTGGTGTGATTGTGAACTTGGATTTGCACTTCAATCCATGTGCGAGCGCCTGTTTTGCCACCGCTGCCGAGCGTCCCATGTCCTCATAGCTGGAGTTGGTGCAGCTGCCAATCAAGCCTGTGGTGTTTGACAGAAACAGGGTGGTGGTTACTGCAGCCCTGGTATTTGGAAGATTCTCCCCGACCCGTCTCCCAGAAGAAGAAACAAGGGACAACCACCTTTTCTGCTGACAAGGAATCTGAAAGGGTTTCAGGTACTAACACTGCCAAGCCTCCCAGCAATATACTGTGGTCACAAGCAGTCCATTGTCCAGCTCTGGAGGTTGCACAGTCAGAACACACTACCCAGTCACTAGTCTAACCTAACTAGGTTGCTGTTTTACAAGACCTGAGTGTCACCTACTTGCACTTTGGTTAAGCAAATTACCAAGGAGAGGTATTGTTCCACAAAGACAAAAAAGGCTTCAAATCAAGATGGCAAGAAATGGAGGAAATGATGAAAAGAAAGCATCTTTTTTACAGTATGAAGACCACACGAGGACATCCTGTACCATTCTGACAGCATTCTGGCATTAAGCAGCAAAATATATACTCGCTTTCAGTTACAGCTGCTGTAACTGTATCCTATTTGTAACACTATCATATAATACATTTCCCACCTGGTATGTGGTTTTACAATGTATTTCCATTCTTTTCATTCCTCCCTCCACTCCAGGAGCAACAGTTGAGAAGCCAGCCCACAAGTTACCATCCCAAAAGCAAGTACATAAATTCCCAAGCCTGCTTTTTAGGACAGCAAGTACTAACTTTACTATCTCCCAAGAGCTCAACAGCCAGCTGCTGGGAGTGCTGACAATCATGCTCCTGACAAATCTCTGCAACAGGCAAATCCACGCCACAGACCTTTAACAGAAGTGATCTTCAATGGGTGACACTCCTGTCAATCCAAACATTCAAAGGTTTCAAAAATGGAAGAAAACCTAGTCTACCTCCTGAGATTAAAATCCCTCCTACTGTCCTGGATCTCATCCTACACACTTGGCCCATGTGGTCACTACTTTTCCCAGCAAATTCATACGGCCATGAAGAGATGACACTGCACCAAAGTCAAAGGACATACAGCAGCAGTGAAAAAACTGGATCCCAGGCTATGTGACCAACAGCTTATCCCAAGACAGCAATATTGATGCCACAAGTATGAAGGCAGAGGAAAGAGCAAATGCTACCCACCAACTCTGATATCAACAGGCCAGCCCTCCTTTTCTGCCACAGCACCAATATCTGACACAGGGTGCGCCAGGTCTGGTGTGAAAGGTCCATTGATATGCGGTTTCAGCTTTAAGAAAGTGACAAAGTCAGAAATTACAGTAGCAAAGAATAACCCCAAAACACAGCAGCAAATCAATTCCTTTCATAGCTCTGTCTGGAAGCTGTTTAACTAGGATTCTCCTACATGAACACTGGAGCACAAGCTGTCAGTGAAGCAGACCTGAATGTATTTCACATGTTCTAGCACAGCACCAGGGGTGTTGCATCAAACTCTCAGCTTGGTCCTCATTCACACAAAGCAGAGTCATGTCACAGCATCTAAGATGGCAAGAAGAAAGGAAGTCTTACCTCACTGAGGTTGATTTCTATCACCTGGTCATACTGACAACCAGAATCTGGTACCAAGTGTTGCTTGAATTCATCCGCTAGTGCAGCTATATCTGGAATAAGAAAGAGGCAAGATCTGGAAAGTGCAGCAAATATGAGGGAGAAGAAAAAGTCTAGAACAACTAAACACAGGGGGTCCACTGCGGAGTTGCCCAGCCACTTCATCTAGAGGCTCCCTACTCGTATCAGATGACCCACAGGACCACACAAGGTCAAAAGTCACATCAGACAACACTGTAGGAGGATACTGCTCCCAGAATACACCTTCACTTGAACCCGTACTTCTACCCACTTCAGCCCCCAAACCCTCTTACCAGCTCGCCCAGTCTTGCCCAAGTATTTCTTCATGCGTTCGTTGTAAGGGAAGATCGATGTGGTAGCTCCGATTTCAGCCCCCATGTTACAGATTGTTGCCATTCCTAGAGAAGTGGGAGAAGACCATGGGTCAAATGAGAAAGTCCAAGGCCACCCAATTCTCCAAAAGTCAGTACATGCAAAAGACAGCAAAGCTAAGAGAGATCAGGGCATCAGCCACAGAAACCTAAACCCACAGCTGAGAGGACACTGACAACATGATGGCTGGCTCAGCCCCATATGTTTCTGATCAATACAGTGCCTGCGACCAGACTCTTGTGGAAGGAATGAGCCAAAAGTTGCACTGATACCTGCAGATACTGGAAGGGATAACAAGGAACCCTTGTCTGCACAGAGCACCAAATAATTTACAGCAGTGAGCAGTGTCTCTGCTACCTGCAATGGGTGTCCTATCCCTCCCTACCATCTCATTTATCTTTCCTGGAGGAGCCAGACATTTGTGAGAAATTTAATAGGGCTGAATAAAATGCTTCCAGTGATGGAACACAATAAAAAAACCCCTAATATTTGCTCCCAGCACTGGGATCAACCATCCCGTTCAAGGATACAGCAATGAAGCTGTAGAAGCTCCTGTTTTACATTTAACAAGCTGGAAACAGATATCAAATTCCTCTGATTTCATAGAAGAAAAATCCCAAATTGCTCTCAGTTTGTAAATCAAGTATTCCAAGTTGTAGCCAAGTCATGCAAATTGAGAGAAGTCCAGCTTGAAGGCTGCACTTCAAGCCAAAGGAAGGAACATTTCTTGTAATTTGGTCCTAACTAGCACATTACAGAGAACTGCAATTTTTGCTAGTTCAAATTCAGCACCCAAGACCCACAATTAGCTACTATACAACTGCATACTACAAACTGCTTTCTGGTCTATCCTCTGCCCTCTTTGCTTTTCTAAATAGCTTTTTGTTTAGCAGCTGTCACACATATATTCCCTTTAACCTGTTTCTTTTTTCTATTCACAGCCTATTTTAGGCTGAAATGAAAATGTCATTCCTTTATTGCTGACATCTCCACCCTCTAAGTATACACTGGAATACATCCACCCTTATTCTTATCCTGATGCACCATCTTACAGGATTCTTCACAATTAACCATTCCACGTTCTCAAAGTCACAAGAAGATTTAATGGAGACAGGTCAGTTTTTCACTGAGAGGGAGTGCTATCTTGTTACACCACTCTCCCAGTTTGCAACGTACAAACTGCGGGGCCAGGCTAAGGGAGAACATTTAGTACTTCTTGCTTGATTTCCCTCCCAGCCTCCATAGATAGCTCAACACCCAGCTCCACCAACAATCCACTCAGATAAGAGATCTGTGTTGACTTACCTGTGCAGGAGATTGAATCAACACCCGGCCCATGGTATTCAATGATGGCGCCCGTTCCACCCTTGACAGTCAGGATGCCAGCCACTTTCAGGATCACATCTTTAGGAGAAGTCCAGCCTGAGAGCTTGCCAGTCAGTTTTACACCAATAACCTGAGCAACATCAATGAGGGAAAAAAATTAAAGACACTGACATCACTTCCTGTCAGAAAGGAACAGTATATAGCTCTCCTGTGGGGTATATTCCTGTCAGACTGCAGTGGTATCTGGTGCCTTATATACATAGTGCTTGAATATCAATGCTCCTTACACATCATACATTTCTTCCTTGGCACCAAAGCTTAGTATTCCTTCTGCTCCTACCTTTGGGCATTTGAGCTCCCAAGGGATTCCTGCCATGACATCCACAGCATCGGCTCCACCCACACCAATGCAGATTCCCCCCAAGCCACCTCCGTTGGGGGTGTGTGAATCTGTGCCGATCAGCATAACCCCAGGATAGGAGTAGTTCTCCAGAATTATCTGAAAATAAAAATGGATTGTTTGCTTGCTTGTTTCTTGGAAAAGGAGTGGGAAGACAGCAGAAAGAAAACAAGAACAAAAGTTTAGACCAGTTTGTATTTGCAGATTTCAGTAGCAAGAAAATAACTGAATTTGGGTTGGATTGGAAATTCTATTTCAAACTCCATGTGGAGGATGTAATGACAGAACAAGGCAGCAAGTCTCAGCCCCAGGATCCTTGCTCATCCCAGAAGAAGAAAAAAAATTAGGAAACAATCTCCTTTTTTCCCTTCCAGTTTAGGCTTTTGCTAAGGTGCCACCTTTGTTAGGGCTCAAGAGTCTGTTCCATAATCTCCATACCTTAATTAACAGCTGAGCAAGTCAGTTCACTTATCCAATGCTAGAGAGACCTTCTGTAGCCTTTATGCTCCCATAGCAGTAGAATACCAACAGACTCCTCCAATCCGTGCTGCCAGCAAAAACTTAATTACATAGAAAAACTTCTCCCCAAGACACCAAGAGGCTGCCCTTCCCTTATTTCTGCTACCGATTTCCTGCAAGACTTTTCAAATATTAACAAAATCATTCTTCAATGAAAAAATGAGTTTTCTGTGGTAGCAACACTGCAGAGAACTCAAGCTAATGAACTTACTGCGTATGTGCCACACCAGCACTAAGAACAGCCCTTCTGGGAAGCACAGAACTCACAGCACATGCATCACAGAACAGAACTAAGGTGGTCCTTTACCAAAAACACCAAGAACTGTCAGCTTTATATCCTTGTAGCCACATTAATGTATTTGTGTGAGAAAGGTCACTCTCAAGGCCTCACTTTGGCAGAGTTGTACTCTGAAGCTATACAACAGGACCAGTTTCCTCCAGCCAGAGAAAGTCAGCCACACAGAGACTGGTAACCACAGCACGAAGCTATGTTGCCGTGTGACAGATGTTACGAGTGGTTTCAGAACACAAATGACCCGAGGTGTTCCCATAACCTTTTGAAGAGTTCATCTGTTGCGTCATGTTAAGGTAACCTTAGTAACTCATTTTGTGGCTAAGAAAACATAGCAGAGAGCTATTGACTGCACCTGGTCACAAGTTCCCTGCTGACAGGATGTTTGCCAGTCATCCATTCTCCTCTCCACTCCTTTTGCTTCATGCTGCTCTTCAACTTTTGCTGTCTGACACTCAGAGGAACAATGAAAAATGACTACTGGACCCTCAAAGCAAACCAACCACAAGCAAGTTAGGGACATCCTGACAGAGGTGTTGATTTTAAAAAAACAAAAGCCTCATTAAGTGGTAAGTTATCTTGGGACTGTTCATATCCTTTTTTAGATTCAAGTGTAATAACAAGAGAATCTCAGACTTGGAAACTGTTTTGCATTTTATTCAAATTCACCTAGCAACTCCTTATGTGTTGCCATTCTTGAGTACTTGAAGTATGCTGCTCTGTTTTGTCCTCATATACTCTTCTGGGTTTTATGGAACTAAATGCATACATAATAACCCTAAAAAAAGTACGTTCCCAAGGCTGCTTTCCTTACCACCAAAAGCAATTCACATTAACCCTATGTAGCCAGCTCCATGGCATCACCTTACTGTCTCAATTGTACTAAGAGGAGCCAGCCCACAAGCAGTTAAGGTATTTCAAGCTTCTGTGATTCACATGGCATGCTGTTGGCACTACCTAATCAGACATCAGGTTACAGTTTGACCAAAATAACCTTGAAAAAAAACCCACTGTTGTCAAGATAACTGAGAGGGGAGCAAGTAAGAAACCTCGCCTGCTTCGAGCAAATCAAGTTGTTTCCCTAAACTGGTGAAATTCTCTAATGGTTTGCACTTGAGCTCTCTCTCCACCCTAAAGAAGAAGACCCATTGCACATTCAAAGACTGCAAACACACACACTTTACCTGGTGAATGATTCCTGACCCAGGTTTCCAGAATCCCACTCCATACTTGGCACCAGCCGTTGCTAGAAAGTTGTACACCTCCTGGTTTATGTCCTATTCACACAGGGAAGCACAGACCATTAGTACCACATTTTGTTCTTCCATACATCAAAAGCTTGTTCAAACACGTTCCCTTCTCTCACATGCCTGCCTGTAGTTTGCGTCACAGTTTTGCAGCAGCTGGAGGGAGGCACACATCATTTTTAAAACCAAAAGGTTAAAATTGTTTGACAGACAGTTGTAACAGGCCATTTAATTTCATCCCACTTGTAGCTCTACTAAAAGCATCTTTTTTTCTAGTTTCTAATTCCAGACAGCACAATTTAAGGAAAATCCTGCCAGTAAGGCATTTAAAAATCCTGTGCTCACTTTTTCTATTCTCAGGGGTTTTTTTTAACCTGTTTCCCTCACTCATTCTAGCCCCTCCTTCCTTCTCTACCAGGTGTTCTTTTTCCTATACAGATGCTTTGGCAACATTTCAAACCCCTTAGATAACTATTTTGGCTTTATTTTTACAGATTAGGAAATGAAACTGGAAGTTGTTCGCTGCCAGGGGATTTGGTGAGTGTCATTTGTCATTCTAGCAAGTCCCCTCTTTAAGACTCACACAATGCTGCCTTTCTTGCTGCACTGTCACCATTATTGGTGGAGGTCACACCGTGAAAATTGCTTGTGAGAAAAACCATGGTTGCCAAGGAAGTATGACACTATTATATCCTAACAGTTCTTGGCAGAGGAGTGCTGGAGTAGATAAGATAAGCACTAGAAGGAGAGAATTTCTTAAAGACTGTTCTCATGCAGCTAAGCTTCAGAATAAAGGGAAAGGGGAAACGAGATAATTGAAGAATTGTCTCAGCACACATTTGCTGAAGTTTCCCATGAGGCAGCAGCAGCTCTTTAAGCCTCGTTTTCCACTGGGAGTTGGGTCACTCCACTCTGTTTGTGCATCCCTCCCCCAGTGAATCCAAACCACCCTCTGGCCTGCCAGCATTCATTGTGTGCCAACTGGCAGCAGCAGAAGCCAGTCAGAAGAAGGCAGGACCTTTACTTGCTCTGCTCAGAGTGGATGGCAAAGGAGGGACTCGGCTCAGTTCAGGGCTGCAGCAAATATAATTGCACTATAGAGAATAAATGCAGGAATAGGGGAAAGAGGAAAACAGGAGGTGAATGGGAGAAAAGAAACCGTCTGATTTAGTTAAGCCTCAATTTGTTAATTGCACAACTTAGGACTGAGACAAGCAGAGCAAGAACTCCCCAAAATCACTCCCAAGTAGTGCAAGTTGCTTTACTGTGGCCCACTGAAGAAAGCCAAAAGCAGATACTTCAACACCATGAATTTCTGAGAATAGATATGGACTAAAATCTTAAAATACAGCTGACCCCTGTTTACTGTTTCTAAATTCTGGTATCAACATTCAAGATGCAACTCCTCCTGGCTCTGACAGTGGACTTAGGCTAAGTCCACTTGGAGTAACAAGATTTCCTTGGCAGATGCACTGTGGTATGTTGGTCAGAGATAAATGTGTCTATATATTACAGAAGCTCATTTGGGGAGGAATAAACAGTAAAACAGTGGGTAGAAAACCTTAAAATGGCAGTGAATCAGCAGTTGGACAAACACCACCTTGAAATTCCCAAATAAAACCCAACATCCTCCATACTTTTACACACATTTATACCATCCTCATGAGCCGTGAAAGCTGCACATGATTCAGTTATTGCTCTTCAGATAATCACAAGCAAATGGTTTGGGAAAGTAACTGCTTGCCTCCCCCTCACAGGATACACCAGTGCAATGCAGACATATGTTCATTAAGTTTTTCACACTGCCATACTGTAACATAGAGTAATCTGACTTCCTTTTTTTCCCTTCAAAATGTATTTTTTTCTCTCCTTTAGCTGAAATATCTTCTCTCTCCAGAACACACATGATGTGGGCTTCCATCACTAACAACTTAAGACTAGCTTTTCCTACACTCATGGTCCTTTAAACCATGTAATGGATGAATTTCAGCTGATAAACTCCCAAAAATCCATTTAGTCTGTTTCTTCACTGCATCTGACCTACACAGCTGACCAGCCCAGGCAATCTGTTACCATAGCTGATTCCCGGCTGTCCTTCTGGGAAAAAATTTAAAATAAGCTCTTCCTTCAACTGGAAGGACATTCTCAAACAGACAGAAGTTAAGTCTCTGCAGTAGTGACCTTGGCTCTTTGAAGATCCTTTTCACCACCTGACTGGGCCTCAATGAGGTGATCACAGTGGATGGTGGAAGGCACAGCCACTTTTGGCAGCCCGCTGCTGATGAACTGAAGCATTGCCATCTGAGCTGTGGCATCCTGCATGGCCACACGGTCTGGCCGTAAGCGCAGATAGGTCTTGCCGCGCTCAATCTCCTGTTTTGCTGGGTCATCCAGGTGTCCATATACAATCTTCTCAGACAAGGTCAGAGGGCGGTCAAGCCTAGGGAGAATAATTTTAGTATCTGCATCTTGTGTACTTCAACATTTGCCCTTTTAAGCATGTAACAAAACACTTACCTATAGTGCTCAGACTATTAAGACCTATTAGCACACAGAAACCTCCATGCTCTTCTTACAGCACTAAAATATTAACTGGCACATGGCTAAAACAAGGGCTCAGTTCATAAAATTCAAAAATATATGAATTGATGTCATTTTATGCTTTCTTTTCTAATCTTCCTACACTGTAAAAGAAACATTGACTGCTCACTTCTTGAGTCACACTTCAGGACAGCAATGTAGAGGTGAGACAGAGGTCAGACTCAATTCACAAATACCAGATCCCACAGCAAATACAAGTGGGGTTTCGTGACCTCAGACCTTTCGTCCTGCATCAGTTGAGGAATCTATTTATGTATGTAGTGAGATCATCTGAGAAGTAACTAAATCAACACAACAACTTGAAATGAGAGCTACCACATTTAATAAAGGACACAAAGACTGAAGGACAAGTCATACAAAACACTGCCACAGTAAGTGGGGCAGGAATGACAATTTAGCAGGCACACAAGCCTCTATCAGCAGATTAAGGTCACTATGTTTACATATGCTATGAATTCCTAGCCCTTTGTTCCTAGTACCTAGAGCAGAACCCAGGAGAACACTTACTCTTGAAACACAGTGCAAAGAAGCATTAGCTATAACAACCACTGCCCACGCGCTGCTGCCCCAGAAAGAAGCAAGGGCCAATGCAAAGACTCCTCAACAAGGGCATTAAACAAAGAAGATGAAGCCATTTTTAGCACCTCCTCAGCACTGGCCTGGTTCTCTGAGTGTTGCAGTGCTTCATCATATCCTTCAACCCTTCCCATAGTGCCCCACCACTATGTGGAGACACTACAACTCGTGCTTCACTATATTTACAAGTGCCACTGTTCAATGCTGCTTTCCCTGGTAAACATTCCTTATGCCAGGGCCCCACAACATTGTTTTCTTCCCCTCCTGTCATTGCAGAGCTAAACTCAAAACACTGACCCCTCCCATCTTCCTTTCTCCACTCTTACCTCTTACGGACAATGTTGATGTTCTTCTCCAGCTTTTCATAATTTACATATTCATTAGGTTCAAAGTGGCTCATGGCCACCTTGGCCCGCTGGCACAGGACAGGAGCAACATGGTAGCGCCGTACCCCGCTATTCAAGGCATGCTGAAAAAAGGAGAGTATTAGCACTGGAACCTTGCAGAGTGAATTTCTGTAACATATCAATAAAAAATGTTTTCCAGTTTTTGTTAATGAGATTTTATAGACTGAGGAACAGAGAAATTGCAAGCGTTTTTAAAGGCACCCAAATACATTTCATCGTACAATACTGCATATTATGTTAAACAGTGAGACACCAGGTTACCCAGAACAGGTAGCATTTGTTGCACCATATGCCTTATGCTTTCAAATGAGAAATCTGCTTTCAGGCAATGCTGAGCCAATTCTCGAGCAAACACCAGTTTGCCATACTCCTGACACATCAGAGCCATGGCACAGAAGAACCAATGCCGTTTCTACAGCAAACTAACCCCAGGTTTGCATTTGCTTTCCGGCATTGACATTAGAGGAGTGGCAGGTGGCACAGCGTGGGTCTGAGTGGACATGCCTCTGTTCCACCATCACATGCTAAGTTTCTTAGGCAGGTCCCCGCAGACTGCTACAAAGCTTAGTAAATTTCCACATCAGGAGACTTTGGTGTACAAGCCTGGTCTACAATGTAACACAAAGCAGGAGAAGCAAGATGTGGAAAAAACGCACCAGCTCCGCCAAGCAGGCTGCACAGATCCAGGTGCTCTTTTCCTCACTCTCACAAAGGCACCCTTCACCTTTCGCCTCCAAAAAGCCTTGCACTTACCCTACAGGTGAGTTAATTGCATGACAGGTGAACTATACTGTGAGCTGAATGCATCAGCAGAAAATGCCAGAGGAAAAAAGCGCCCAAATTTCACTAGGCAGCCTCCACAGTGAGACAGTTTCTTGGAACACAGGAGAAGGGCAGGCTATGCGAGGCACCTTTAC
This sequence comes from Corvus moneduloides, assembly GCF_009650955.1. Taxonomy (NCBI): domain Eukaryota; kingdom Metazoa; phylum Chordata; class Aves; order Passeriformes; family Corvidae; genus Corvus; species Corvus moneduloides. The sequence goes on along the minus strand of NC_045479.1, from coordinate 25,228,937 downwards.
AGCACCTGACCTGAAAGAGACAGGTCAGTGCCCAGGGCTAAAAGCTCTCACGCTGCTTTGAAAACTGAGTCAGACAGCAGCCTCCATAAAAACTTCCAAGGATTTGGCACATGCATTTCTTACATGCTTTCAAAGTCTCACTCATCAGCATTACAAGTCTGGAAACAGACTGAAGACAAGAGTTCCTCCTCCTCCAGTATTATACTTTAATCTTAATCCCACTTTTTCTATTCATTTGCTACTTCAGAGTTACAAAGTTTTGATAAGTACAGGTTAATAAACGTGGCGGTATTACACTAAACGCCCCTTTTGTATGTGTGATTGTAAATCAGCAAATATTCCTCGTTCAGAACACAATCATTGTACCTACCATTGTTTTTGCACTGTCAAAAATACCTAGTCAATTCTTTTAACCTGTTCAAGCATTTTAATGTTTCCCTGTGAATATTTTTTCCAGCTTTCTTGTTACTAGCATTGAATACATTGCCTGAAATAATCATGATCAAAGAGACATCATCAATTTTTAGCCAAGTCTCTTGTTTTACTGTCCTTTTGATAACACTTGTTAGCATCCTTCATAACAAAAATTTCAGGAAAGCTAGGCAAGATCACACTGCTCAGCACACTAGCAATAAGGGTGCAGCTTGCATTTTTACCAAACTATCCTAAGCCATTATACAAAGAGCTTTTGGTAGAAGCAGTACAGACCTACAGCAGCTGCACACCTCTTTCATGAAAGAATATCTGAGGAAAATGAACCTGGTGGTACAAAAAGGGCACTGCTCCTTCAGGAACGCATGGGAAACCTAGTCATCAGATTTCAGTGTGCTGCACTTTAAGCTTAGAACTTCCAGAACTTATCACAGGTGTTACACTTTGAGACCTTTCCTTCTTCCACCAGCAAAATCCCCCAAACCACCCCCCCCTCAAAAACCCCAAAACAACCACCCAAACCAAATCAAACACCACCCAGCTTCTCATTGTTTAGCATACAAACTAGGCAAAGCTGCTCTTTACTAGTAGCGACATAACTTTTATGTTTGCTTTGTTCTGACGGGGATTTTTGTTTGGTTTTGGTTTGGGTTTTGTTTTTTTTTCTTTTACCTCACAAGATATTCACTGTCTTGTGATAGTCTACAACTGCTGGAGTGGCTGGAAAAAACACGGAGTCATTTAATCACTGCTCATGGAAAAATAATCTCTTCCCCAGACCAGGAAATGTGTTTAGATTTAATGTAGTAATTTCTTCTTAATTCATCATAGAGAAGAACAGATATGCAAATAGAAGTAACAGTAGAGGCTTCATAGCAACTTAGTCTTGCCTGCAACCAAAGCTGATTAAAATAGAAATCTGAAGCAGGGCTCTCCAAAAAGAGGTACAACAAAACTTTTCAAACAAAATTCAGGCAAAATCTTTTCCAATTGAACATACATGTCTATGGATCTTTTCACTTCATGAAATGGCACAAGCAAATGTAGTATTTCTTCTAATACTATGTCAGCGTTCAGCTGGTAATCGCAGAATCAGCAATACAAAGTAGTTGACTGCTGCTGACCACAGCTTCAGCCTACAAGAAGCAGGAAGAGAGCCTGCTTAAGGTGAAGGATTCTCTCTGAACCTGGAGAGGACTGGAAAACTGAAGGTCTGTTTCTGTGATGGTCAAAATGACCCAGGGAAAATAATTGTCTAGGCCAATCAGCTTCAAGAGACTAGAGAATCATTTTTCTCTACATAAGAATTTAAAGGGCACCTATTAAAAAAGTTCCATTTTCATTTTACTAGGATATAAATCTAATCCCGTATTTCTGCTGGGAATTAATGTGATTCAATATGGTTGTTCTCATGTTGGCACTCACCAAGCCTAAGGCTCCATCACCACCACCACCACCAAGCAACAGCATACACTGCCTGGTTCAAAAATCTGATCTCTCCTCACGAAGAATCTATAATATATCACTCATCACACCTGTCTGTTCTCCATGCCTGTCCTTTTTCTATTGCATCCTCAGAAAAAGGGTGGCAGAACTGCAAGATTAAGGAAAAGTCACAAGCCTGACAATTGCCAGCTTCATTCCCTCTCACTCTTCTCTGAGAGGGAATCTACTAGTGCTTTGTGGGGGCTTCCATGACATTTTTTAATAAGTAGTGAGAACTGCCTTGAGCCCAACAGCCACAGGAAGTAGGCAGCCAGCAATCTACACATTTTCCATTTTATCCAGGAACTGTTAATTTCCAGGCTGACCAAACAGCTGCCAAGTGACCTCCTCTCACCTGGCATTGAATCCCTTATTCCAGTATGAGTGTTCAAATTTCAGTAAAAGGAATGGCAGTAATTATTACAGGGCTCCTAAGCCTATTGGTATTTTATGAGGTGAAAAGCTTCCTTAAAAGACAGAAGAAAACCAGCCTAATAAATGGGTCATTATTTCTAAAATCTCTGTAAGGAAGCTGACACTTCTCTTTACAGATTTTAATGTACCTATCTTGCATTTAGCTCACTACAGTGAATGGTCCAGATGCAAGGGGAGACCGAATTCAGAAAATAACTTGCATTTTGGCAGCCAGTAAGGCAGACAAGCCCAGTGAGCAAAAGCTCATGTTCAAAAGAGTAGCAACTGTGTTACGTGCACTCCTATCTGGGAAATCTGTCCTAGAAATCCCAGCTGAAACCCAAAATATCATCTTTCCTCATCTTCCCTGATCTAAGAACACTGGCCAAGTTTCCAACATTCACCATGATTCAGCCTAAAAACAAAAAGCAGCGTGGTATCATCAAATTGTAAATGCAGGCTCATTTTCTAGACCCACCTCAAAAGAGCAACCAAAATTATGGCTCTAAAGATCCATTTAGTCCCAGCCAACATTTCTGCCAGATACACAAAGCTGCCCATGCATAATTGCAATACTTACCCAAAATGCCTTCAACAAACCCTTGATATTTCAGGCAGTTTAGTGCTTTACAGTCCTCCCTTTCAGTCAATCTTCAGCCAATGTGGCTCGAAAAATGGAATGGTACTAAAAGCATTATCTCATATAGGCAGAAAAGAGATCTTGACCCTTTGAGGCTATTAGAACTATACTTTAAATAGGACAGTCAGTCCAAATCAGGCTAATTCCAATTTATTTCTCTCAGAGGGAAGCTTTCTCTCCAGTTCCAAAACAGTTCCAGGATGGGAGGTGAGCAGAACCAATGTTAGTAACATGTGCCATGGGCAATGCTGGCACTGTCACCGTGAGTGACAAGATGATGCTCATATTCATTCATCTCTAGGCTGCTACACAGCAGAGAAAACCCCTGCCCCCTAAAGACATCACCTAGAGGCACGTTTGATTACCATCAGAGATTTAGTCCTTCACAGGGGGGAAAGAAATATGCACCCTGAGCCTGATAATAGAAGACAACCTCCTGGAACACTAAATTCCCCATACTGACTGTGCCAGCATAGCCTTTGTTTTGCACCACACAATATTAATTTTAGCAAATGACTGCTTGTTCTCATGCAATGTCACACCATTAAACGAGAACCAATTCATTACCCTAATAAAGGATTTCCCTGCATTTTATTAGTCATTTCTGTTCAAAGTACAAACTAAAAGCTATTTAACAACTAAGAACAAATACAGCAACATAACTGAAACAGTGCTATTCTGTACTTCCATTTAAATTTTAAAAATCCTATACTTTTCTAGAACACCTACCTCTAAAGCAAGACAGTAATACAAAACTGGAATTAAGATTCACAAAGGACTTTCAGAATACTAAACACCAACCAAATTCTTACTTCACTTCCCTAAGAAAGGGGAACACATTGGCCAAGGTCACAAGTGGCAAACTGAGAAGTTACAGGGTCTGCCTTTATCACAAGGGAGCAAAGGCTTCTGTATCCCTTAGCAACACTAAAAAGAACATTGCACCTGATATTTGCCTTCCAGGCTTTAAAAGATCATGAAAACTTTATTACTGAGTAGACATTAAACACAACAAAGTCTCAAGGAAGGGAATCTCTGTGGCAAGATCATATTACCGGCAAAGGTGAGTTTTAGAGGTCACAACAGACAAGACTATGAGAGCCACTATTACTGCCCCGGGGAAAAAGGCAGTTTATGTGCCTGACCCGCCTGCTTTTTCAGCCTTTGTAGTTCTCATTTATACAGAGACCCTGGCATCTTTGTCACCCAGGGGCCTCTGTTTGTATTAAAAGGAGAATTTTTGAAGCAAACTAGCCAAAACACAGCTCACACACAGAACAAGAAGTCACCTTGCGCTGCCGCACACCTATAAGGGAAAGTAATACAAGACGCGGGAAAGAAAAATGCCTGCCCCGGGGAAAGACCTTTTTATTTCACCGTTCAGGCCCACGCCCTCGGGCTCTCTGCCCTGCTGGGCCCGGGGCTTTGACAGCGACCCCAGCGCACCGCGGCGGGGTTCGGGTGGGCGGGGGAGGTGGCGGCGCCAGGCCGCGTCCCCGCCGCCCCGTTCACCTTGCGCTCACCTTGACGGCCGGCCGGCTCCAGCGGCGGGAGACACCCTGCCCCAGGGCCCGAGCAGCGGCCACGCCGCCGCCGCCAAAGCCGCGGCCTCCCCGCCATCGCCATGGAAACAGGGCGTAGGGCCGCACCGGGGACACGCTGACCTACACGCGGAGGCGGGGACGGCCCGGCCCCGAGGCTGCAGGCGGCCGGTCGCCCTTCCGGCCGCCCAGCGGGCAGTGTTCTTGTCCCCGCCGCAGTCCCTGCCGCCCGTCCTACCCACTGCCTGCCCCGCCCGCCGCCGCCGCTCACCCTCAGCCGAGCCGCCAACACGCAGTACGGCGCCATTTTGTTCACTGACAAAGATGGAGTCGCGCCGCGATGGCGTCACGCGGCCCCTTTGACATCTCCGGCGCGCGCCCGGGGGCGTGGCCGCGAGGGTCCTGGCAGGGGGACACCACGACAGGGAGAGGGTCGTCGGCTGCCACGCGGAGCTTCTCTGGGCGGAGAAAGGTTAGAGATAGAGTGGCTTTAGGGCGAAGGTTTATCTCGGCATCCCCCGGCGTTTTTCCGCTCGGGGGAAGCGCTCTGGCAGGCGCTGCCCTCACCCCGGCCAGGACCCGGGGGCGGGGCGGTGCGGTGCGGTGGTGAGGGCTCCGCGGGGCCGCAGTAGCAGCGCCAGGCGGGTATCGCCTCGCTATGGCCAAGCACCACCCGGACCTTATCTTCTGCCGCAAGCAGGCGGGCGTGGGTGAGTCCCGGGGGATGGGGGGATAGGGGGATGAGGATGGAGGAGTCCCCTGGCCCCATTTCCCGCCGCGGGGCGAGCGGGAGGCGCGCGCGCGCGCGTGTGTGGGCCCGTTACCGGCCGTTGGGCGCGCGCGCGGCCGTTAGGCCCGACGGAGGCGGGGAGGAGGAGCGGCGCGCGCCGCCCGCTTCTGTCCCCCTCCCTCTCTCTATTCCTCCCTCCCTCTCTCTCGCCCTCTTTTGCTTTCCTTTTATTTTCGTGTTGTTTTGCTGCCCCGCCGTGCGTTACGGATCCAGCAGCATTTGGGAACATCTTTTTGGCTGTGAGATGAAAGTTATCTTCCGGCTTATCCCTGTAATACAGATAACGGGATTTATCCTTGTCGCATCTGGGTCAGTATTTGGGTCAAGTTTTAAAGAACTCTTGTACAAGATTAGAAGTTGAGGTACCCCTTCCAGGTTTTTGTCACTCCTTGTAAAAGCAAATTTAACAAATAACTTTCTGCAAAATCCATAAACACAAAACATTTAGCTGCACTGTCCATAGGAAATATCTTTTTAGAATAGTCAGTGCTTCTAACCATCTGTCTATGTTGAAAAGTCATGTCCTGACAAACCCCTTGTCTCTTCAGCCAAATCACTATTTAGTCTTTGTGAATGTGGACATCTAGTCTTTGAAACTCGATATTTACGGCATTTATCCAAATTCCTAAAATCATTGCTGTGAGTGTCCTAGACAAGTGACAAGACTTCTAAGATACATTTAACTACCCTCATGTTCTAAAGCAAAGAAGGTGTTTGGGCTGCTTTAAACAAACACTTGATTTTATTTCCACACACCCCCCCCCCCCCTTAAACCAGTCTAAAACTGTGCCAAGACTCATGTACAGCATTTCCTTCAGTCAGACACACTGGCTGTGTTTGAAGTGGAATAATGAATGTGTGTTTTCTTACTGCAGAGGGGTGTCATTGTGCATTCACAGTGCATCTTTGGTCTTGGTAAATATCTCCAGGAGGATATATATTGTTTATCATGAGTGTTTGTGTTTATGCTCAAACTGTTTCTGTGGTTTAACCTTCAGGTTTTTTTAAGGACTGCTCATTACAGAAGATAATTATTCGACATTCAAGCTTGTAGTTACTTAGATTTTTCTCCTGCCTCAAATAATTTTTTTCTTTATTCTGCCTCAAATAATTTTTTTCTTTATTTTTTTTCTTTCAGCAATTGGAAGACTCTGTGAAAAATGTAAGTATAGTGTCCACATTTAGTTGCTTGATAACATGGTGGTGTGGTTAGGGCATGCAGTTTAGATTTGAAGGTTGAAATCTGTTTTTGCTTTAACCACAAACTTGATGTCACTCTGAGACCGGAACAGTTACCTTAATGTTGCAAGTGTAACTCAAGGAATACTTAAAAAGTTGCAAGCTCAAACAGACTCTCACAGGAACGCAGTTCTAGAGTGAGTAGCTGCTGCCAGCATTTCCTGTGGCTGAGGCTACAGTAAGTACTTCATTAGATACTTGTAATGTGTAATGCCAAAATCTCATCCTGATTATTTCAAAGCAGGGGGAAAAAAAAATTTTTTGGATTCTGGCTTCATCATATTGTGGGAAAGTATGATTCAGCATCTAGGAGAAGAAATGGAGGGCAAATGTCTAGAGTTAGAACAGGAAAAAAACCCCATGGAATCGAATGCTTAGCCGTGAAAGGGAAGAAAGAGTATGATCTGTTGTTAGATCCTTGTGATCTGTTGTTTGCTCTTGTAAGGGAACAGGACAAATGAAGTGAGTAGTTTGTGATTCAAAAATAGTGTGAAAATAAGTAAGGTGGGAGAAGGACAGTCTGAAGCAAGACAATCGTTTTCAAGAGCACCTGACAAGTGAAACAAATTCCCATTGGTAGTAGCTGAGGGCTATCACACCAGAGATTTAAGAGCAGGTTAGGCAAGCTGTCTGTGGGAGTCAGGATTAGATACCTTGGGAACTGGTAATGGGATATGAAGCCTTTCATCTGTAGGTCAGTGTTTTGGTTAAGGTCCAGCGCAGCAGAAACTGTTCCTGGCATCTGATGGCTCCTTGCCTGTATGGTATGACTACTTGAATTTCACTCAGTTCCTTGTGAGAGAGCAAGAGCAACTTTTGTGAAATGGCCATTCATGGCAGTTTGCCCTTTCTTTGGCCTTCTCACAGATGAAGGATTAAAGGGACCACGAGTACAGTCTCTTATCTCTTTGAGGATAGTAACTCCAGACTTTTGTTGATGTGGCACTGTGGGAGAAGCTTACACTGCTGCTTCTGTGTAGGTAAGGACACTAGTCCTGTCAGTGTGGCTTTTTCTTTTTTAAGTGAAAAAGTCAGGAAAAGTTGTAGCATAAAAGTAGTGGTACAGTCTAAGCAAGTCTTGGCTAATCACAAAGAAGTAACTTTGGGTTTCTTCCCTGACTGTGAATGTATGACTAAATTAAAAAAAAACCCTCGAATATTGCAGGCCACGGCCCTTGTTCCTCTCAAGTCTGTGTGCAGTACAAAGTTATGCCCTGTGCCTGCAAGGCACATTTCTGCAGTTCAGCTGTATTGTCTTTGAGTCTACAGGCAAGTTCTTTGACTAGGAAGCTTTTCCTCTGACGTGGGGGGTGGCAAAAAGGACATTCTGTAACCAAAGGCTCTGCTGTGCTCGCAGGTGACGGCAAGTGCGTGATCTGCGACTCGTACGTGCGGCCCTGCACCCTGGTGCGCATCTGTGACGAGTGTAACTACGGCTCCTACCAGGGCCGCTGCGTCATCTGCGGGGGGCCCGGAGTGTCCGACGCCTACTACTGCAAGGAGTGCACCATCCAGGAAAAAGATGTATGTTGCCATCCCAGCTACATGGTAGCCGTGCTTACCTTTAAGGGCTTGGAGCTGCTGAAATTAGTGCTGGGACATGGGATGCTTGGCACTCGTTTGCAGTACCTCAAACCTTTCTTCCCGTTCTGATAGTTCCCTGTGTTTGCAAAGCATTTTGAGGAATTGTAACTCTCTTCCTTTTAAGGATCTGACTGTTTCACATGCTCACAGTTCATTTCCTTCACGCACTGCTTGTTACCACTTCAGGTTGTTATCTTACTACCTTTCCAGCCTAGGTTTCACCAGGGTCAGAAACATTGCAGACACTGTAAGGCAGGGGCAGGAGCAGCTCCTCACTAGAAGTCCATTATGAGCCACTGATTAAGAGCACATATGGTACTGTAAGGCCTGTGGAATCAAAACCTTTGTTCTCCTTTGAATAACAACATAAAGTTGGTCCTTAGTGTCCAGTGGCTCCACTGGTAATTGTGTTTCACAAGTTTGATGCTTGTATCATTTCAATGGGATACAATTTATATTTTCTTATTCTTTTCTGGAATGGTGTATATTGTAGATAACTCTTTCTGCTAATGTTTTTTGGTGTAATGGTCCCTTTTGTCTACAGTCAGAGCTATAATCTTTTTATAATGTTGTACTGAAAGATAGCCACTGCACATGTGAAATAAGGCAGCTGTTCACTCCTTGTAAGGCTTTTGTTAATAATCCAACACAACGAGTGCAGGAGATGAACAACTGCAACAAAGCATTAGAAAGACCTTACAGAAGAACAAGAACATGATGCTTACAGTTCTGCTATCCCAGAATATAGGTCTGGTAGCTATGAGAGTGTCTGTTAAAGGTTGCCCTGTGTTTTGCAAATATCATTTCCTGTGCACCCTAATGACTGTGAAGAACATGCTGAGAGAGTGGTTCAGAGCAATTTACAGGAGTGTCCTCAGCTGAGTGAGTTGCTGGTTTAATTCTCTCCAGTGCCTGTTTTCTCTAGAGGACTGCAGCCAAATCCAGGACGGGAGCAGGTCTTCATTTGAATTAAGTCATTACATCTAACAGGACCATAGTATTTCTCTGTTTCTAGATATGGATATAAGTGCTGTGATGGTGATGCTGCCTCCTACTTTAAAAATGCTTTGAGAAATAGTAGTTTTGTTCACATGCCTTTGGAATGAAGACACGTGGCTTTATAAGTCATGAGTAAAACAGGCTTGGTTTTATTTTTATCAATTCATATGGATTCCCAACAGGTGTTTATCATAACCTAAGATCACCTGTATCTTATCATGTCTGGTTCAGGTGTGAAATAGCCAGCTGCTCTGTCAGGGAGGACTGTAGAAAACATAGAGCTAGAGGAGAATAACAGGTCCAGAGTATTTTAACACCTGAGTGAAGGCTGCCATGAGTGAAGAAAGTTGCTCCATAGCAGAAAACTCAAATGTTACATATTCATGCAGATGTGAATTTGCAGATCTGAAACAGCAGATTTGACATGATTTGTTTCAGGATTGAAAAGTGCTGGCACAAGCGTAGGGAGCTCAGAAGGAGGAAAATTAAGTGTGCTGCTGCCTGTCACAATTATGGTGTCTGGTGCTGGTGTGAACAAAAAAAAGAGATGGACAGAGCTCTGTACCTGAAGCTTTAACAGTCCAAGGTTTCAGCCACAGCACTTCCATCATCCTCAGAGAAAGACTGGAAAAGAAAGTGAAGCAAGAAAGCAAATGAAATGGAGGGCAGAGGTGGAATGCTATTGGGCACAAGGCAAAGGACCTGGTTACTCTTGGTTCATTTATTCTGGTGGAGGAAGGAATGAAGTATTGTTTCAGCCCACTTTGATCTGTGGGTGAGGGCCAGAATCCCACCTTTTCACCCAGGATGTGAGTTGCAAACAGTAATCTTTTCCTGAAGAAAGGAGCATGCTCATGAGCTGTGTCCTTAGGAGGAGGTGGAAGAATGAACAGAGCCCTGCAATAAGGCTGTCAGGATCTGAACAGACTCTATGGATCGTGGGAGGCAAGGCTTGAAAGAGTCCTACTATTGAGGTTCAAAATGAAATAAGGAGACAATAGCTAGAAATGGGTTGTGGCAGGTGTATGGGGGAGGGATGATTTCTGTTCCCCACCACTCCTGTTATTCCTATCATGCAGATCCTCCCCACCAGATTCCATCTCTGGCACAGGAGCCAGGCAGCTTGGGTGCAGATTCTACAGCATCTGACATCTGCCCAGGGGCTTTCTAAATGTAATGCACTCAGGCTTGCACATCAGCCAAGGACACGTGTTCCTCTGCCTTCTGGGCCCCTCACAGCTGCTGTGGCCAGCCATAATGTTTTGCCCTAAAGAATTATGCAGATGCTGGGCTCAGGTGGCCCACGGGCAAATGTTCCCAGGTATACCAAGAGGTGCATTTCTGATTTGGTTTTGCAACCACACCTCTCAGGAGGGTCTCCCCTACTCCCCTTGCTTTTCTTGTGGTTTTTTCCTCACCATCTACTGGAATTCAGGTACAAGAACTTACCTGCGTAGCTGCTGTGAGTAGCTGACTGTACAGCCTCTGCAGTAATTGATCCAGGATGCAAGAAATCTGAGATTCAGTTCTGCTGTCACAGCTGAGAGGGGTTCCTAAACACAAGAATGGGTTTGGTGGCATCTAGAGCAGCAAGATTCTTCTTGGCTAAAGAGGGGAAGGGTTATTCTTCTGGGCTCTATAAGTCCTGCATATCCTAATTTAGAAAGAATTCAGTCTTGAGGCACTGAGCATCCTTTTCATTAAATGGCTGATGTTATATGAGCTGTTTTCCATTTTGGCCCTGAGGGAGACCATGTCCTACAGTAATGCTGAAAAGATATCCATCCTCTTCTCTGTTCCAGTTCTCTTACTGGAGAGTAATTTGTCTGTACAGGTGTTTGAAATGTGTTGAGAATGGGATGAAGAGTGTGGGAACTGAGAACCTACTGAAACTATGATGTTGTTCTGTGTTTGCCCATTTTCTAACTTACATTTTCTCTTCTTACAGAGGGATGGTTGCCCTAAGATTGTCAACCTGGGCAGTTCCAAGACAGATCTTTTCTATGAAAGGAAAAAGTATGGCTTCAAGAAGAGGTGATCCTATTCGTATGTGGCTACCTCCTGTTGGGTTGGCAAGAGGGTCTTGGAACATCTCTGGACTTTACTCTTATTGAAAACTGGTTGATTATTTTTTTCTAAAGCAGTACAAATTCAGTAATATACTTGGGGTTGGAGAAATAACAGACTGAGTGGAGACTGAAACCTGATCAGAACCAATGATGAGAGAGGGCAAATGAAGATTACTGTCTCTTGCCTTTGCAGAAGCTCTGCTAGCAGTTGCCCCATCTCTCTAGGCAAAGCAGAGTGGGCAAGCACTTCCATGTAGAGAAGACCAGCTCAGTAAAAATGGCAAGTGTGTTTCTAGTGTGGAGAAACGCACCAGAGGTGTTACAGCTTGAGGTTTTTCTTACTGGGCCTCCTCTCAATTGTTTGAAATTGCCCCATCCATTAGTGTTGAAGAACAGAGCATCAATCTGCTCCCCTCCTCCCTTCCTCCAGTATATTTCCATGCTGCCCTGTTTTGTAAGGAACCTGCTCATGGCTGGTGCCTTCCTAGGGAGAGCACAGCTGTTCCATGTTTTCTTTGACAGATTAATCCAAGGCCATTTCTTGTAACCATTCCTGTAGGATGCATACCAATAAAACTTTTTCTTTTGGGTTTTTATTTTTTGTAAAACAAGAATTTCTCTTTGGTTCATTCTGTGCCTAGCCTCTCTGGAGCTTTCTGGGGACACGAAGGATTAGCCCAGCTAGCACTTCACAATGGGTTATCTGGTTTCTGACAGTGTCTGCTTATGGCCACGTGACCTTGCTGCAAGGAGCTTCAGGGAACGGCTATTGCTTTTGTCTGCCTGTGATCCCAGCCACTGATCATTTTGTCCCGTAGCATGAGGATCGCTGAGCTTGTAACCCTTACCCTGGCTAATACGGCTGTGGATGTTGTTTCACCGTGCAAACATCCAATCCCTTTCTAAAACCTACTAAGCTATTTGACTTGCTATCCTGTTCTTGTGAATAAGTTAAAGCCTTCCCTGCTGTAATGGGAAACCAACTATTGTGTTCTAGGCTATTGGCCGTGTGCGTGCTGGAAACCAGAGGCTGCTTGTTTGTCAAATACCAGTACAGGCTAAAAGCAGTCTGTTGGCTCAGCAAAGATCTGGGAACAGGCGCCTTTGTGCAGAGGCGGAACTGAGTTCCCCACGGGTGTGTACACTCCTCAGATGGTTAAATCAGGGTCCTGGCTCAGTGTGTGTGCTCTGTAGTCCTCCAAGCGCTTGTAGTCTGAGCAGAGCGTGTGCTACACTAACATGGTTGTCTTTGTGCAGTCTTGGGGTGCAGAGCCCCAAGACCTTTTTTTGTTTTGTGCCCCTTCCAGGATTTCAGCTATTTCTTTGAGCCTAGTACCAATTCCTCTAACTACTCTTTGGCTTAAATGCCTCTTCTACCTGCTGCAACCATTTGGATAAAAGTGAAAAGCACACAAGTTGTGATTATCCTCCCCTCAAAAGTAATTTTTCCCCTGCTGCAGCTGGCTTTATCTATCACTGGCCCTACAGCTATCTCAGCTGCTCCTCCCTCTCCTGCCCCCAGCTATTAATTCTGTCAGGTTTCTTTTCCAGGCTTTTTGCAGTATCTGAGAGTATGTTTTCTTCCCTGCACCATGGTTCCCTTACACAGCTTCTGGTGGATGCCATTTGCCAAGGTGTTCAGAGCAATCTAGCTCATTGGTTACAGCAAACCTATTCTCCCAAAGCAGTTCAATGGGAATAAGCAACTGCCTCTGTAGACCCAGAAGCCCATGTCAGACCTGTTATCAGCCATTTTAAATGCTGTATTTCTTGAAAAGCAGGCCATGACATGCAGATTTTTTGTACCTGGAACTTTATCACTTCAACCAGAATTTATCACTTACCCTCAGTCAGGCTGCCCAAATTATCAAACTAGGAATGCAGAAAGTTTGTACGTATTTTTTTTCTTTCCTGGAAATTTGGAAGATGACAAAAGTTTTTCAGTGAAGGTAGAGGGAAATAAAGTAAGGAATTATTTTTTACCTCAGAACCAATACCCCCTGGTGAGCTAATTTTAGAGCACCCCTTGTTCCTAATCATTTAGCAGGATCAGCCAGGCAGGGCTTGCTGTGAGGTATGAGTGTCCCCATCCCTTCCCCCATCCCCAAAAATGGCTGAGCATACTCACTTTCTTGGCACTCTTGATGCCCTCACGCTGACTGCTGGACATATCAGTCTGGATTCTGAGAGTTAAGCTGCCATTTCTAGTTGTTCTGAGTCACTGGGCAGGTGGAGAGAGGGAGGGACAGGCTTTTTCCCCTTTGCCTTGTTTGCTCAGACAGCTCCAGGGAGCATGCCAAATGCTGCTGGTGCTCAGATCAGTTCAGTGCCACTGCCTTTCTAGTACTTTCAGAGCATGGACAGAACGTTGCCCTGAAGCTGCTAATTCAGACAAGGGTAATGGACACATTTTTGTAGCCCAGAAAAATAACTCTTTGCTTGCCTGGCAATGATTTCTATGTACCAGTAGATGATACCTAGGCAGGGCCTTTAGAAAACTGCAGTATTTTTCACCTAAATGGATTTTGAAGTACTTGTCCAGGAGAAGGAGATTGCCTTGCAGTACTGGAGACCAGAGCATGTGCTAAAAGGGCAAGTTTCCCCACAGGGGGGGAATGAGACAAGACACGTCCTGCTGCTGTGTGCAGGCCAAGCTTTGGAAGGACTTCATCAGTCTGTGGAGTCCTGTGCAGCCAGATTCAGGGGCGCCCTGGCTGCCAGCTGCAAAGTACTTGTGTGGCAACAGCAGGGAAGGGTGGGAGAGACAGGGACAGCTTTGTCAACGTGGCAGCTGAACCCCCATGGTGCTGTCTTCAAATCCTAATGCACGGAGCTAAATGTGTCTTCCTGCCATTACTTTCCTAGGTAGTGGGGGTTTTTTTATTAAAGTGTTGCATAACAAATTTTTAAAAAACCCTTTAATTTCAAATATTTACATCGAAGGAGAGAACATGGGACCTTTTGGCCTATTAAGAAATTGGCCTCTGTTGCCAGTACTAACAAGGCATTGCTGTGTTCTGAAATGTAGGTGTTCCCTGTTACACACCCCTTCAGACCAACTGCCAGCCACAGCTGAGCTCAGCAAATAGCTTTGTAACATACCTCCAGTCCCTTGAACCACCTAGACCTTGTCTTGACAAAGCCCTTGAGCCCCAAGCATTACTTTTCTTTAAAAAAAGACAAAACAAAAAGGTAGATGAAGGCCTGGAATCTGCCTGTGAGCTTTTCCCGTGGGAGCTGCACGGACAAAATCTCGCTTCTGAAACCTTATCTGCACAGGAGCTGTTATTTTCTCATTACAGACATCAGCTGGAGATGTTTGCCTTTTTCAATAGCAGGAAAGAATTTTTCATTTCCTTGGGGTTGTCATGTGAATTGAATGTACAGAGGATTCAGGGTATGGCGATATTAATTATGCCCAATTATAACCTGACTCCCCTTCCTTGGCATTAAATAACCCGACCAAACGAGCTCTGTCCCAGTGGCTTGGCAATTGCTCCCGTCCCCATGCACATGTGACACGGTAGCTCTGCTTTGACGTAAGAGCCAAATGGCTGAGAATGCAGGAGCAGATACTGTGACAGAATTCCTCTGCCTGCGTGTGTACAAGGGCAACGCCATAATTAAAGGAGCACAATCAAGGCACAGGTATTTTAAAGAGCCCTAATATGTGACATCCTCTTAGTAACACCTTATTAAAACAATAATAGAATTTTAGAAATGTAATTGCCTTTTTTTGCTTAATGATGCTAAAAATAGCTCAGTCGTTTTAACTTCCTGATCTCTGGCTGACAGCATGGTTTTTTTTCCAGCAAAGCAAGGGAATAATTGAAAAAAAAAAAAAAAAAAAAAGCTGTTCATTTGTAACTAAATTCCTTTTAAAATAGGAGTGACGAAAATAAGGCTGCTCATAATAGCTCTCATAAATCTTCCACTTCTCTTTCCCCTTCCCCTGCAGGAAAAAAAAACAACTTCAAAAGTTGTTGTTTTTTTTTCTTTAATCAGTGGGAAAATGAGCAAAGGTGGCTGCTGTGTCTGGGAAGGAACATTAATAGATTTCTTAACACATGGTGTTGGCTGGCCTCAAAGAAATGCTCTTCCGTGGCAAAGGCAGTATCTGAGCTGAAGTGTTCCTGAATGAGGGAGGACAAACCAAACCCAGAAGGAGGTTGAGGACTGTTGTGGAAATGGAGCAAGAGATAAACTTTGTATCTTTGCACTTGGGAGATGGTTACCAGGCCAGCTACCCCTGCTGCAACAGAGACTGTGGTAATGTTTGTGTCAGCACTGAGGAAGATGTAGGACATGTGGCTGGGAGAGCCTGGAAACACCATTCTTGGTGTCCCTTCCACTAGTTTGGACTGTCACTTGGGTCAAAAGCTGCTTTATGTGTGGACAGCAAGCAGCCTTTGCAAGTGGTGTGTGTGCAAGATGGTGTGACCTTGGACTGTAAAATACACGGCCTGGGGATGCCTGTCGGCATTTTCTTCATTTTCCTGGAACTAGTAATGGGTATGCTTTGAAATAAAGGGTGTGGATCTGTATGTGCGCTGGGTGAGAGTGCCTTCAGCTTGCCAGTGGGCGGTGCAGCTCAGCCTTTGGCAATGGAGGTGCCGCCATCGGCCCCTGGCCCCAGGGATGGCCGTCACCACGGTTGTCCTTCCCCAGGGCAGCCTGTAACCCCGAACCGTGCCCGAACCCGCGAAGGTTCCGCGGTGCGGGAGCACCCGGGACGGAGTAGGCCGCGGCCGCCCCGGTGCCTACATCTCCCGGCAGTCCCCGGGCCGCGCTCGGCACCGCCCGCCGCGCACACCCCCTTCGGCTCACTGGCTGAGGCAGCGCTCCAATCCGAAGGCGCCGCCGGGCCCGGCCAGCCAATGGGAAGGCTGTTGCTAACACGCCGCAGTTATTTTTAGCACGGGCGGCCCTCGCGCACCTTGCGGGTTTCTCGTCTCCGCCGCGGCGGGGCCCGGCCCAGCTCTGTTAAAGGCGGAGGCACACAGGCGTGCTGAGACGAAATAGTCCGGGGGGCGGGGAGCTCGTGCCGGGGGCGGGGTGTCCGTCCCCGTCGCGGGGATGGCCGTGCCCTCCCCGCAGTGACACCAGCGCGCCCGGTTTGGCCTTGCCCCGTTGTTTCCCGGGGAGATACGCTCGTAGCCCCCCGGGCTCCCCACCCTCATCGGGGACCCGGGGTCCCGAGGCGTTTGCAACGATGGAGGGAGCCGGGATTTCTCGTGGGCACGTCGCCCCGAGCTGCTCCGCTCTAGCAGGGCGGGGGGCTCCACCACGGGGGTTTTTCCAGACGTGACTGGGGCATGCAGGGAATTGACCCTGCGGGAGTCCCGGGGCCGGCCTTGCCACCGAGCTGGGGCTTGACAGTACTCGTGGTGCGCGGGGGCGGGGACCACGCCGGCCGGTCTCGGCCCTGCCCGCTCCGTTCGATTCCCCCCCACCTCCCGTCGCCTCAGGCTACGCCGCTTGGGGAAATCCTCAGGTCAATCCCCTCTAAGGCCGCGGCCCCCTCCTTTCCCTTGCGCTCGGATGCGGGATACTCCCGGTGCCGGGGGGGCAGCAGAGAGGGCTCCGCCGGCCCGACCCCCCCGCCCCATCCCGGGGCGCTGCGGACGGCGACGGGAGGGGGAAGTAGTCCCGGCCCGCCCCCCGCGGCCGCATCACGCGGGGCGGGAGCGGATCCGTGCGCCGAGAGGTTGCTAAGGGTGAAAGTTTGCCGTGAGTTGGCTCACTCGGGGCCAGGGCGCGGGCGGCTCTGGGGACACGGCAGCGGCATCCACACCACAGCACCAGGCCCGCCCCGCGCCGCCGGGGACAAGGGAGGGAGGGGACGGACGAGACGGGGCAGAGCAGAGACCCGCCGGCAGCGCCCACGGCCCCCGCGACAGCCGCCAGCAGCCGCCGGCCCTGGAGCCGAGGACGAAGTAAGTGGGGCTGGGGGTGCTTCCCTCCCCCACACCCCTTCTCGGGCTCGGGCCCCCCCAGCGCGCGTCCTCTCTGTGCGCTCGGTCTGAGGGGGCTCATCGTTCCCCTCCCCGCCAGGAGCAGCGATTTGCCCGTCCGTGGAGCCACTGTGCGGCTGTGGCCTCGGGGGGGGATTAATGGGGCTTCAGGGGAGAAGAATGGGGGTGAAAGTCATTGGATCGGGGACGCTTTGCAGTGCCCCAGTTCACCATTTCATTCCCTTCAGCCCAGTTTGAGGGGCGGGGGGGACTGGAGCGGGATGCGGCTCAGCCCCAGCCCTAGCAGCCCCAAAAAAGGCAGGCTGGGTCCGAGGGCGGCGGCGGGCACCCTGGGCTCCCGGGGAAGGGGGATGTCGCCAGGGTGTTCCCCTTCGTGCACGATGAGCTCCGTGGGGGAGAAGCCCGGCGACAACAAAGGCGCTGTCGGGGCTGGGCTGGGCTGCCCCCCTCCCCCGGACACCCCGATCTGCGGTGCCCCGCTGGGCGTGCGGGGCCAGGAGCTCGCCCTTGTTGACATGTCCGCATCCATCCGACCGCTCTGTTGGGAACCTTGTTTGCGACCTCGCGTGCCCCACTGGGGCGAAGGGGACAAGCAGCGAGGAGCGGGGGAGACAGACAGAAGGATACTGGACTTGCGGCCTCCCGGGCTCCGACCCGCAGCCGTGGCGGGGCAGCAGCTGCGGGGTGGGACGCGCCCGCCCATCCCTGCCGAGACGGAGGGAGGAGAAGGGTAGAAGGGGGCGGCTGCCCGGCGGTCCCGGGCCGCGGGGCGTGTTCCCGGCCGTGGGCAGCGCCGGGAAGGGCGGGCGGGCCCTAGCGCGCATGTGCCGTGGAAAATTTTGTGCCCTGCCCCGCTGGGGGACGCGCCGGGCCGGGCGCGGGGCGCGCCGGGAGCTGCAGTCCGGGGAGAAGTAGGTCGCGGGGCAGGGAGGGGGGGTGAGGACTACAGCTCCCGGCGTGCCGGGGCTGGCCGGGCACCGGGGATGGCCGCACTACCGGGGATGGAGGGGGTGACAGGGTTCGTCCCCGCGGGGCCGTTCGTCTGGCGGGGGGAAGCCTCTCCGCCGGCGTTTAGGGGAGTGCTGGGAAGGGCGCTCTCGTTCCAGACGGGTGTGTCCGGCTGTGGGACCGCGGGCTGTCTGTTCAAGTCCCGAGGCGGTGGCCAGCCCGTTCCGGGGGCCAGGCCTCCTTCGGGATCTCAAAGGGGGATACCGGCAAGGTCACCCACCGTGTTGGTGTAGCCAGGAGGAGAGGGAATCGTTCCTGTATTGCTTCTTCTCTGTTGCAAGTGATGGTCTGGCCTCTCCCCTTCAGCATACCGATAAACGGGGAATCTGAGGGGGCTCCTTTGTTCCCTGCCAGCACCTCGAGGCTGTACAGTAAGCCTTTACTTTGAAAATGCTGGTCTTTATGGAAGCCTGCTCAGAATACCTCTTACAATTGATATTCGGTAGTTTCTTCTCTCAGAGCCATGCTGCTTCAGCTGGTTTTTGGTGGGGTTTGGGTTTTAAAATTTTTTTTTAAATTACTTTATCACTTTCTAGTGCAGTAGAAAGAAATTGAGAGGCGCCTACTGGAGCATATCTTGCCATATCAACAACCTGAGGAGCCAGTGACTTTATTTTGTGCCTCCTGCAGGTATCAGTTGTATGCCACTACCTTGGCAGCTTTGGTGTTATTAGGCTAATTAACTTACCTTTTTCATAAACAAGGTACAGAATATTCTCTTTTTAGGAAAACAAGAGAAAAGAATAAAGGAGACGATGATGTATAATTGTACATTCTCATTGATTTCTGCAAAAAGTTGATGAGGATCTGGACTCCTCAATGTATATTGAGACATTTGTGTTGCAGATAGGGTGTTAACAAATTTTGGCCACTCTTTCTTTCCCAGTCTTTTATATCTGATTTCTTACTAGATTTTTGATCTGGATTAGAATTTATCACAAGATTAAAAGACTTACAAACTGTCTGTTCTCTTCGTGCTTAACTTGCTGGGATCCCAAGGTGTCCTCTTTTCGAATGTCTCAAAGCCAAAGTAGTTAGAGAGCTCCGTGTAATCCTCCCTTGAGGTAGTATAGTCCATACAAACTCTTGTTAGGGTTTAGGTATGCTCTTTAGGGATTTGCTTCATACTTCATTTCTGTGGAAAAGGCTCTGTCTCTGCGCCAAGACTTTTGCTTTCTGAAAATGGCTTCTCCTTACTGTTCGTAGAAAAAACTGTGGTTCCTTATTTCTTTGGTGTTCATCTGTTCTTACTTGGACTTGGTCAGGTTGCAGTGACCTACCAAAGTTTGTTACGTTACAGTAATTCCTTGAAGTAGGTTTTTAAGGCAAGACTTCTTTTTCATTCCCTTGTTCCTGCGTGGTTTTATGTTGCTGAATCAAACCCAAAGGGGGTTCCTTTTAGAACTGGCCTCCCTGTTGGCAGATTTGGGATGTGGGATCTGTTTCTTGTTACCATCCTCCTAAAGCTAAGCCTCTGTGAACTTGGAGTAGTACAGAAAAAGCATAGAATCTGCATCCCTTTTTTGTAGTAAAGCTTCAAAATACTTGAGGGCTTCTTTAAAAATTATTCAGTCCTTCCTGTCCACTAAACTAGACCAAGCAAACAAGTCTGGTCAGTTTTTTAATTCCTCCTGGCTTAGGCCAGCATGGATACCTGGTTGTGCTGCTGGGATTTTTCAGGAGAATGCTGACAGTGTATGTTTGTACTCCATCCCCACCCCCAAATAATTGTCACACATCATAAACATTGGCTTAAGTGCTGTGCAAGAACATCCCTAAAGCCCATTTTAGGAAGACGGTTGAACACAGTGTATCTCTTTGAGCAAGGTGAGAGCAGCTGAAGACACAGCGGCCTCTGACTAAGCTGCCAATTAAAAACTGGATATTCTTCTTTCCTCTGGAGAGGCGTGGAGGCTACTGGAAGTGTGCTTCCTCTTAAAATATCTGTGGGATTCATCTTCTTTGGATGAGTGACAGAGTGTAGTGCTGACATACCTGGTTTGGTTTGGGTTTTTTTTGTACCCAGACAAACATTGTTTGCAAATCTGTGTGTAATGGAAGAGTTGAGTGTTGTGGTTTTGCATTGTGCTTTTGTGGGTTCTCTCCATTTTGGAGACTTCCTTACAAGGCAGAGAGAGAGGAGGGGAGGATTACTTCAAT
This sequence comes from Corvus moneduloides, assembly GCF_009650955.1. Classification (NCBI taxonomy): domain Eukaryota; kingdom Metazoa; phylum Chordata; class Aves; order Passeriformes; family Corvidae; genus Corvus; species Corvus moneduloides. Next base: position 25,208,601 of record NC_045479.1, on the reverse strand, counting down.
CTTTGGCAAGCAGTTTCAGTTTTTATTAAGTAGGTACCTGATCCTGGCAGAGCTCATCTTCCCTCTGTGCAGGGATAAGCGATGTGAACTGTATTGGACAGGTTGTTGGCACGTGCGTATTTTGTGATCCTATGCGTGTTTCCTGTCCCATTCTTCCCCCCCCCCCCCGAATTAAACTGAGATTTTATGCTTGTAGCTAGGCAGAGTCTCAATTGCGTACACTTAATAAGATATGTGCCTGCCAGTCAAGGGGATAGTAAACATGGGCTGGCAGCTGGTGCCTCGGCCCCCTCCCTCGCTCCTTCTCGTCCCTTCTGCGCTTGTTCCAGCAGGACGTGGCACCCGGCACAACCACCCAGCCTCCCAGAGGAGAGGCTGGCCCTGCCGTCCTGAGCACGAGCAGATCTCTCCGCACAAAGCTGCTGAGCGAGTCACGAGGTTGTTCAGGTGCTGCACTTGTGCTCTGGAGAGGCTGGTGCAGGTGAGGCGTGCTGGAAGCAGCTGGGTGCCAGGGCAGGAGAGTCGTGTTAGATGTGCTGACAGAGCTCTGCCAGAGCAGACGGTGGCCTGCCTGGTTACAGCAGCAGTGCTTGGCAGCGAGGTGAGTGTGATGTACGTACTTGTGTGCAGGTAGTGGCTACACCCTTATTTCTTCTGAAAGAGGAGCAGGGAGACTCCTCCCTACTGGCATCCCTCTGTTTTGAAGACCAGTAGATTTGTGGTGACTCTCCTAGAGAGCATTACTTCTTGTTAGTATTTGTGCAAACTGCTCATTCTGCTTTGTTCATGAAAAGGCACAGTTGTTTATCTCAACAGGTGGAGAGCTGTTGTCTTCTCTAGTCTTCATCCATCCTTTTCTCTCTTTCCCTAGGTCTCTTTGGAGTCAAAACTTGTCTATGTTTCTGTCATTTTGTTACTTTTAATACACTGCCCTGACTTGCTTGCTGCGAAGAGAGTATGCATCTGGAGATCAAAGTTGCTCTTAACTTCATCATCTCATACCTGTACAACAAGCTTCCTCGGAGGCGGGCAGACCTGTTTGGTGAGGAGCTAGAGCGCCTGCTGAAGAAGAAATATGAGGGTCACTGGTACCCAGAGAAACCTCTGAAGGGATCTGGCTATCGCTGTGTTCATATAGGGGAGACGGTGGATCCGGTGGTGGAGCTGGCGGCCAAGCGGAGCGGGCTGGCTGTGGAGGATGTACGTGCCAATGTGCCAGAAGAGCTGAGTGTCTGGATTGATCCTTTTGAGGTTTCCTACCAGATCGGTGAGAAGGGCTCTGTTAAGGTTCTCTACCTAGATGACAGTGAGGGCTGCAGTGCCACAGAGCTGGACAAAGAAATCAAGAGCAGCTTCAACCCTGATGCCCAGGTATTTGTCCCTATCGGCAGCCGTGACAACTCGCTGTCCAACTCTCCGTCCCCCTCCTTTGGCCAGTCACCCAGCCCCACCTTCATCCCTCGCTCTGCACAGCCCATCACTTTCACCACTGCCACCTTTGCTGCCACCAAGTTCGGCTCAACCAAGATGAAGAAGGGTGGAGGAGCTGGAGGAGGGGGCAGTGGAGCAGGGGCTGTGCAGCAGCCGAGAATGGTCAGGTCTCCCACCACCAACCTGCTGAAGCACAAGGGCCTCTCCCTGTCTATGCACTCTCTGAACTTCGTCGGGAGCGCTGGGAGCCAAGCCCCGCAGTCACAGCTCTCCCCCAATGCCAAGGAGTTCGTTTACAGTGGCGGCTCACCGGGAGCCAGCAGTCTCTTCTTCGATGGTGTTGCCAGTGAGAGCCAGGCCAGCAGCATCCCGCCAGCATCGCAGTTCAACGCCAGCACAGGTGGTACCTTTGATATGGCTCAGGTCTTCAGTGGCAGCACCAATAGCCTCTTCCTGGAGAAGTCTCCCTTCGTGGAAGGACTCAGCTACAACCTGAATGCCATGCAGTATCCTAGCCAGTCGTTCCAGCCCGTCGTCCTGGCCAACTGAAAACAAAGGAAGGAGAGTATTTTGGGGCAGGGAGGGAGGGGGGGAAACAAGAACAAAACAAACAAACAAGAGGGAGAGAAAAGAAAAATAGAAATATACAGAAAATATTAAAACCTTACAAATATAGGTTCTTGGGAAAAGAGAGAGCTCAGTGTTGTTGCGCTGTGCTGGTAACGCTCCTGAAGCACTGAATTGTTTTTTAACTCAGTACCTGTGCTTTTTTCCTACTCACTTTTTTACTCCTTAAAATGAGTCTTGGGCTTTTTTTTGGTTTGTGTTCCCATTTCTCCCACCCCAGCCCAAGACTGGTGCAACTGTAGGTCACAATGCTCCTGATTCCCTGCACCACCCCCTGCCCCACGCTGGACACAGGGCCCTTCCACCTGGGGGTAGGGATGTCATCTTCATACCACTGTGCTGGAGGAGGGGCTAGAAGAGGATGAGTCAGTGTTGGTGGAGACAAACACACTCTTGTTGCGTGCTAGCCAGAATGGGTGGGTGAGCCTGCTTTTTCTGTTACAGCTCTGCACGTAGACAAAGAGCATCTCCTGTGCCCATGGGTGCAGACCATTGTGCTGTTGTGGCTCCAGCCCAAGCTGGCATCAGCTGTTCTGTCTGTGTACTGAAAAGCACTAACTCTTCTCCTTGACCATCTTCCAGCACGTCACAGGGCAGAGTATTACTGTGAAATGGCTTCTTCCCGCTCCCTTCCTCATCTGCACTTCCAGCTCTGGCTACAGGGGGACAGTGCTTTGAGCTTAGTGGCTCTGGTTATTGGACCTTTCTGTACCTGAGCGAGAGGGCCTTTTTGTGCTCTCTCAGGGCTACCCAGTCAGTCTGGGTGACAGCCCCTGTGGTGTAGAAACACCACCTGCCTGTCCCTGTGGCTTGGGGGAGGTGGCACTGAACCAGCTGGACTCGGCTTGGATCCTGCCCCCACTCCCCAGATGTTCTCCCCAGCAGCAGGGGCCAGCATCCACTTGAGGTGGCCCCTGAGGTCAGAGTTCTCATTATGTGCTGTGAATTCATCTTCTTGTCTCAGAGAAGAAATTCCTTCCTTTTTAGTTAGTGAGGCAGCACAACTTTTCAGGAAGATAGGGTGATGTTGTTGAAGCTGCTGTCTTGAGTGGTAGCATAAGGGTTTGTGCTTTCAGCTGGGTATGCACCTGACTAAATCCCTTGCTTTGCCTTTCTGGAGAAGCTTGAGGAGGGGGCTGATCCAGTGCGAAAAGGAAGCACCTGTCATAAATTCCTCATTCCATCCAGATCACATCAGCATGGACAGTGGCAAGCTTAGGGCAGAGTAGAGCTGGGTGCTCCAAAGGCAAGTGGTCATCTCAGCCTGTGAATGTATGGTGCCCCTTCACAGCAGGGCTGGGATCTGGGACTCCTCAGCTTTCCCCAGGATGATGTGCTGCAGTCAGGCAGTAGTGGCTTTTCAGCTTGATTGCTTCTGTGTTGAGGACTCCAGAACCCACCTTCCAAGAAAGCCAAAGGAGGGCAGTTTCATGCCCAGGAAGGGTGGAGGCTTTTTAGGTGGAAAGGGAGGTCTCCTTGGAGGCTGCTATGTGAGCATGAAAGTGTGCAAAGGGGAGAGACATGGAGATGATGAAACTCCAGTCTTTGAAGTTCTCAGTTTAAATGAAAAATAAGCTTTTTTGCTGCTTCCTGAACTTGAGGTTTGGTTTTCTTTTAATGTTGCTTCTTGGAGCACAGTCTGAAATCCGCTCCTCCTGTGCTCGTGGAACCAATGTGCTCTTTCAAGAAATCTCAGTTTCAGGTGAGATGAGCTTGACCATGTGCTTTTCCTGCTCCCTTCCCTGAGATGGAGGCACTCCAGCCCTTTTGTAGTTGTGTTGCCAGTGAGCATTTGCAGAAGGTAACGGGCTGTCGGAGGGAGACTGCCTCTGCCCAGAGCTCTCCAAGGAGTTTCCAGCGCACCCCTCCTCTCGATGGGTGATGGGGAACGCGGTCCTGACCTTGTGCCTAGCATGGGTTCCCAAGCAGGCTGCTTGCTATCGAGCTATGACCAACGCAGCAGGTGGGTGAGGAGACCAGAGCCCAGCCAGTTTCCCCAGAGCTGGTGCCCACAGCCTCAACCCTGCAGGTTTCCAGACTAGGACAACTTGATGAGGAATGGCCCAGCTGTTGTGTTTCCCTTTTTTCTTTCCTTTGAACCTGCCGCTTAACGGATGCTACCACTGCCATGGAGTCCTTCTCCCCAGCAGGGTGCTGCTGGGTGCTACCCCACATGCTACACTGGACTCTGAGGGCTGCTCAGCCCCTGATAGCAGGACCTGGTCCAGTTGCCCCCCCACTGTCCCCACATCTGACAAAGCCACCTGTGAGCTGCTGCCATGAGACAGCATGCTCTCCTCCAGCACAGGGAGGGAGGGAGGGAAGAAGTGGGGATGTTCCCCGTCCACCTGCTTAAGTGTGTGAAGCTTTGATGCTGCTTTGCCCTGCCACACGTATTCTACCTGCTTTAAAAATAGTGGTGTGAGTGGAAGGAGGAAAAGAAGAGGGACCAACCTCTTTGCATCTTAAAAGGAAAAAAGTGTGCTTCAGAAATGTTCCTCCAGCATCAGGCAGCAATGGAAACTAATGGCCTTTTCAGGTCTTTTCTAGTCTTGGATGTAGGCGTTCAGCTTCAATTTTATTTTTTAAAAACCTGCACTAATTTACCTGGTTTCTTAGGAAGAGAAGAGAGAAGATTTTTTTTTTTAACTTTTATTTTTTATGGGTTTATGTTCTTTTTGTTGATGTCCGTTTGTATTGAATAATTTGCTACATTTGTAAAATGTAAGAGGTATATATAATATATGTGTATTTCTAACGTAAAAAAATGTAATTTTTTTCTTTTCAAGATTTTTTCTTAAAAAGAGGAGAGAAAAAAATATTTTTTCAGGAAAAAACTTTAAAAAAAAAAAGAAGTGGTGAAGATTCCTTTCTCCCCACTCAGCCTCCCTTTCCTCCCACCCCTCTCCAAGGAGTGAATCTACAGTTGCCTTGTGGGAGAGGAGTGAAAGAGGACAGAAGTCTGTATGTCTCCGAGTGGAGGGTTTCTGTGTGTGCTCTGCTTGGGGTTTTTTTTGGAGAAGGGGACTACTGAAAGGGGGGAACCAGGGGGTTGCTGTCTTTTTCTTTTTTTTTCCTTCTTTTTTTTTTTTCTTTAGCGAAGGAGGAATACAATCAGAGTTTTGTATTCAGAATGTTGTGCAATATTTTGGAACGGGATATTGGTGTGTCTAGAGATTTAGTTAAAAACAAACAAAAAACCCCACAAAAAGGTTGATCAAATCTGTACAGTTTCTATTGTTCCAGATTTTTTTAAGTTTGTATTAAAAGCATGATATAATAATCATTTGTTGTGTGGTGTGTGCCCAGTGCAGAGAGAACACCTCGGGTGTGCCTGGTTTTGGGTAAGGAGGGATGCAGCCACCTTCGGATGAACTGGTGCTCAGTGTCAGCCTTGCAGGCAGGGTCCTGGTTTCACAGCATTAGGAATAGCTCAGTGATGCCCAGGATTGTGCAACAGGGCCAGGACAGCTGTCTCAGTGACCTCTTCTGCTGCCAAGAATAGCAGTACATAGGAAAAATTGGCGATATGCCTGGCTATCCCTGGTCCTGCCATGATTCAGCTCCCTGGAGAGGGGGGAGAGCTGGCTCTCCTCCTTGGGGAAGAGGAGGGAGCGGGATGCCTTTGGTGCATGGTGCTTTGGGGGCCTTCAGTCAAGCAGCAGAGTTCCTAAAATACCCAAATTCTGTGGCAGCTTGCTAGGACCATCACCGATGAGGCCGGGTTAGAAGCCCTCTGGTGTCACTTCATGGGGTAGATGAAGCTCCCCTATGCAGTGCTTCCTGCAGAGGTGCTGGTTTTGGGTTGGTTTCTTTCTCCTCTGCACAAACCAGTTTGTGTTTATCCTGAGGTGGCTGGGGTGCTTGCTAAGCTAAGGGAGCATCGAGGTACATGTGCAGGCTCTGTCCTCCCTGCTGTGAATGTTCATCCAAGGTGACTTCCTATAATGGGGTGGGCTTGAGGCTGGATATGAGAACATGCAGCAATGATAGTGGTTTGATTTTGTTTTTCTTTCTAACCTCTCACTGCTCAATTGCAATCAGAATTTCTGTTTAAGAGAGCAGCTCCTTTTTAAGAAAAGGAGATAAGATGGCTGAGGAAGGTGCTGAAGTGCCTGTCATGCCCCACAGGTGCCGATGTCTGTGTGACCCAGATTCCCCAGCCTCACCACACTCCTCCTGCTCCAAAGGGTGCCTCACAAGTTCCCCATGCTGCTTCCTTAAAAAGTTGTTGAAGGGAGCTGCTCTGAATGTCCTTGAGGAAACCAAACAAGGAACTGGAGCTGACTCCCACTAGCATCCTTACCCATGCCCTCTCAGCCCCTCTAGCCTGAATTTCTTCCTGCAAGAGCTCGCATGCCCTTGGTTTTGTGAGCCCCAGGAGCTGGGCTGCTGCTCGTGCCTGCTGTGCGCCGCGTGACTGTCACACTCCACCAGGCAACAAAACTATTTTTTCCCCTTTGTGTCTCAAACCCCTTGTAATCATTTATCTAAAGCATGCACAAATGCTTGCCCTTAGACATGTTTTTGGAAATGGAAGATCGAGGGTGACTATATGCCTTCCTGATCCTTGCCCTGCATTTGCTTAGCTGTGACACAGGGAGGTATGGAGCCTTTCCCTTTTTGGGCACAGGTACGGCCTGGAGTTGGTTTACAGCTGATAGCTGCACAGCCTGGGCAGGGATTAGGGAAGAGGTTTAGTATAGCCTTGTTCCTCAAGGGATATTTGTCACTGTGCTGTCTCAGGGAGCAAGAAGAGTGTAGGGAGCTGAACCCCACATAGTGCAGTGCGCAGGGAGAGGCTCTGCCTTCCATCAGCCTTCAGAGGGGAGCTGCAGGAGCCCTGTATTGGGCCACTGTGGGGTAGTGCCTGGGTGTGGGAGCATTTGCCAGATGTTTGGACAGTGACCGAGTCGGCCCCGGAGTAGTGTGCTCCAGCAAGGCATGGCAACAAGATGGGACTTGTCTCCTGAAACCTCCAAAGCTATGGGCGTGGGGGTGTTGTTTAGACACTCGTCATAGGGGACTCCGTTATTAAGAAGGAAACTTGCAACTTGAGTTATGGAGAAGGCGGGCTCCTGCCTGAAAGAAGACAGCTCGGGTAGAAAATGCCACACTTCAGCCTTGGGCTTTTCAGTCTGTGACAGCAGCAGCAGTTTCTGACTCGAATCGGGCTGTTTGGGGAGTAGGAAGGGGCTTGTGCCCAGAGGAAAGCCTTATGCAAGCATGAAAAGGTCCAGCGAAATAGCCTGAGTTTAGCTCAGCAGGAGAGGATCTCCTGCTACCCTAGAGCCTCCTGGAGATTTGGGATTACTGGGATTGAATAACACATGGCATGGGCGCTGCCAACAGCGGGTGCCTCCCCGTGTCCCAGCACTTGCTGACATGCCAGGACTGAGAGGTGGAAAAACACCACTAGTGGGGGGGGCCAGGACCCGCTGAGTCCTTGGCATCCATGAGGCGTTTTCCTGCCAGTGCCACCTGCTCCATGCTCACATGGCTGCAGCCACAGCACTGCCCATGGCCCCAGCGGGTGTGAGGGGCAAGGTTGATGCCACAGTTGCAAAGGGACAGACAGGTCTTTCCACTCCACGTGTCCTCCACTGGAGCACAGGCACCAGCTCAGTAGCAGGCTGTGGCCAAGGTTAGCCACCTCCAAAACCTTGTGCTTTTTCCTTTGGTTTCTGTGGCTGGGCTCCAATTCAAACACAGTCAGGAACATGTTCACCCCAGCCTTGCAGAGCTGTTCTTCCAGTGTCCCTCCACTGCTGCCTGTGTTGTCACCTCCAGAAACTTGGTCTTTTTATAAAGCTGCTGAAGAATGAACCTTTCACCCTACATCCCTAAGACACTCCAGTGAAGGGTAAGCCCCACCTGGCACACATGGTGCTTTTGAGTTGTACTGGTCAGTGAAGGGCACATTTTGTGTGTGGCCATTGCCAGTGGCAAAAGTGATTCCAGCATGGTACATGCGTGTGTCAGGAAGGAATGTGTTCTTTTTTCTTCCCTTAGAAGCCCCCAAAGGCACAGGAGTGAGGTAGGAAAAGAGGGTCAGGGTTAAATTTTACCTCTTTGCCTTGAGGAGGGACGGGAAATGGTACAGGTGAAACTGTGGAGGGAACTTGCTCCCTCTTCACCGAATGCTGAGAAGGCAAGAGTAGTCCCTATGTTATTCTGCAGTTGCTGAGACCTAGCTGGGGGAGGGGGGGGATTTGTGCTTATTTTTGTTGGCCTCGCACTGCTGGCACAGTTTGACTGCTGAAGGAAGCAGATCCTCAGGAGGGAGTGTGTCCCTCCCACTTGGCAGGGTGTTTCTACCAAGGACAAAGTTTTTCTTCAAGTGAATCAGCCAGAAACTGCTTGCAGAAGGTGCAGCTGGGGCTTTCATCAGAAAAAAATGAACCTGAAATGACCCACACAAGGTGATGCATAGAGAGGGCAATGGGCGATGTTGCTGCAGCAGGAAATGCTTCTTTCACGGGCCTCAGTTGCAGAGCTCAGCGAATTCACGCAAGGGCCAAGTCCAGCTTCCCTCAGCAACAGGCGTTCCTGTATTTCCTGATCTTCCTGCGGTTGGGTTCAGTGTCAACACGTGCTGCTGCGGGCTCCCTCACAGGCATGAGCGGCGTCACAGCAGGCCCCGGGCGCCTTTCCAAAATCTACCGAGGTCATCCTCTGTCACTGCCTGTGCCCAGCATTGCTGTCCGGTGCCGAGCTGCAGCCGGGAGGAGGCTCTGGACGTCCCTCACAATACCCAAAGTGGCAGCACTCACACAATGCACTGGGCAAGTGAGGGGCACACAGAAAAACCAGGGGGAACCAAAGAGACCTAATCTGCCAGGAGAGGACTGGAGTTGGCATCCTTGTGGGGACAGACTGGCAGCACAGTGGAGAACACGGGGAAAAGAGCAACAGTGGTGTCTGGAAGACCACAAACATGAACCAAGGAAGGACTGAGGAAGAGAGGGATGGAGGACAACACCCCAGGGATATCTGAGGTGTTTACACACGGGTGCTGATGTCATGGGGAGGCAAGGGAGGCAGGAACTCTCCTCTTCCCATCCCTACCTGGTGAAATGGTGCATGTTCCCAGTGACCCAACATGGGTGGCAGCTGCATAGGCCTCCTCCCTTGTGAGCATAGCCCAGCAGAGCCTCCTCATCCCCACCTGGCTCCCTGCTTGTTGAACTCTCATACATGATCCTCCTCTAACTCTCTCTCTGGGCTGGTTCTGGCATGGTGTTTCCCCTCTGGGGACACGGCCAGATCTCACAGGGGGCTCTGAGTCACAGTGCTGTTATTGCCTCCAGCACAGACGTGGAGACGCCGAGGTTTGGGGAGAGGCCATAGCTTCATCGCACTCACAGGGAGTATGAGCACTGGGCCGGCAACCATGGGTCTCTTCTGCTGCCTCACGCTGATCCTGCCAGCACCGGGAGCTGCTCTGAATGGGAAAGGAGGTGATGCAAAGGGACAGGATGGAGACATGCTGGGGAAGGGCAGTTTATCCCTCGCAGCCACGCCACTGCCAGCCACCGCTGAGGAAGGGAAAGGGCTTGACAAACCCAGACAAAATAGGATCTAACAAAACAGGACCAGAAAGAGCACAGGTGGGCTGTGATGCTCCAAGGCAGAGCTGAAGGTGATCTGCACTGCTGAGGAGAGCAGTGCAAGCTGTCACTGTTGGACAAGGCATTGGATGCTATAACCCACAGCCTAAGTGCTAACACATCAGCACAGGGAACCCCAAACTGCTGATTTTTAGAAACATAAACAAAGAAAATTTCTTATGTTCTGGATTATAAATCACACAACAGATCAAGTGTATAAAACCATGCGAGACATCACTTGGTTCTTCAAATGAGAGACTTGACCATTGAGAATAACCAGTCAAAGCCAGCTAAGAAAGATTATTTTATTTTGACAAGGCTTTATTTTTAATCTTGGAATTATTGTCTTCTCCAAAGGTACAGTGCTCTTTGAAAAATCCTGTTTTCCTTCATGGAGATACTTGCTATGGAAATTTTTTGACCAGTCACTGAACTTAAGTAGGAACCTTCCCAAAGTCAATGGTTACAGATGTGAGAGTGGGGGCTACAAGAGCTCTATCGCCAGCAGAGAATAATACAGCCTGTAACCAGCAGGTACTCCATCAGTCATATAAGGCCAGTATTTATTGCAGAAAGCCACTGACCACATTTTTTTGTGAACACACAGACACCACCACAGCTGAAAAGATTTTGCTACTTTATATTTTTAAAGAAACAACTCCAGGCTTCCCAGTGTGCACTTTAAAATGCTATGAAAGGACCCGAGTCCATCCAAACTTTACTCCAGTTTTTTATATTGTGGGGTGCCTTAGACTGAACTGTTGACTCCTCTGAGTGCAGAGAGTAACTGCTAAGACCTGTGGGTTTTCCAGCAGCACCTGATTGATCCCTGTGATGGAGCTTTCCTGGAAAGTGGAATGAACTGGTTGAACAAGGTCATCTGAGGGCCACAATGCAATCTTCAAAGCATAACTAGGAAGTGGAGGTCTGTGTTAGTAACTGTGTGCTGACCCTTGCCTTGCCTGGCCAGTAGAACTTCATAGTCCAGAACCGGCTGGAGCTGGATATCATCCTTTAACATACCTGGAGTGTGCTACAAAGTTACACAAGTATCTTCTCCAGGGCTGCTCTGCCCTCAAAGGGCTGCACAAGCTGGTGGGGCTGGCCCCATGAGGAAGCCACAAAAGCCAGACCGCAGCACTACACTGGAGAAGACCGTGTCACCTCAGTGGTACGACAGAGCTTCCCACAAATGGCTGGAGGTGCCTTTTGGCTTCCACAGCCTGGGAGGTAAAAGGGCAAATTGAAAGGGTGTCACTGTGTTTGCCTGGTTGGCAAAAACCCAATGATTTTATCCAGTGACGCTTGCTAACCTTGACAGAATTGGATACAGGGAGCTGGCTCTGACCTCACAAAACCCCCCAACAAACCCTTCCCAAGTATTTTTCTGTGATACAACTCTGTTGAGAAAGGTACAGTTAGCAAGGGCCACCCCATTTTTTTCACTGTCTTTGATGTTATCCTCTCCCCCTGCAAGGTCTGCAGACAGAAAGGGGTCTCCACTGCAGGCTGTGCTGCTCCCCTGCCAGCCGAATGCACAGAGACCTTCTCCTCTGCTCCCATGCCTGGTAAGGCCACTCTCTTCACCTCGAAATGCTGGTGGGGGAAGTTACTCCTGGAGGGAGCCACGTTTCCTCCTAGAGGTAATTGTCACTTGGCATGATCTTACTCATCTTGCTGGTGACAGGGGCTGGCTTTCTAGGCTCTTCTACCAGTAAAGGAGGCTGCAGGGCCGTGGCTCTCCACCTCGCAAACACTTAAAAGCCTCTTAACCCAGGGGTGTAGCTGTCTTCACTCCTGCCTGGAGCCTACCCTGCCAAAGCGTTCACTCGTGCTGGGTGAATGCTGGCCTCTTCACACCTTCCCAAGCAAAGCAGGTCTGACCTCAGGGAGTTACACTCTCAAACTGGCCCACAGATGAATTTGTCTGCTCTGTTTTGTGGATCTGTTCACCAGGCGGAGTAGAAAGGAAGGTGAACAGATGCAACTGCACCCCTGTCATGTTTTCTGTTACATGCACATGCTGCCAAAAGCTACAGGAAGACCCCGAGGGTATGGAAAGGTTTCCCAGCCCTCTGGACATGACATCAGCTTATGCCACTATGGGTTCTGCATTCCCCAGGTAGGAGCTCATCCACCTGGGGAACTTGGGAAGCATCCTTCTCCAAAGCCCTAGCCTTCTCCTCTCCCTCATCTATCTTCCTTGCTCCAAGGGATTATTTTCCCTAAATGCTGTGGCCTGATCCTAGGAGCAAACAGCAGCCAGCAGTAGGCTGTAAGGGAGAGTTCTGCCATCAGTGAGCAGCCCTATCTCTCCCTTTGCCTCCTGCTGTACATATCCCCCTTGTGCCATTCACCTGTAAGCAGCTGATACCCTTTTTTTCCCCCTCCCCAGCTCTTCCTGGTCTTCTCCACTTCCCACATATGCCTTGCCTGTCTGGCAACAGCTGCCCTCCATGCAGTGAAACAGCATTTCCAAAAATGTCAGCCCCAGCATGTTGCTGTGGGAGCTGGTTGCTGAGTTTCACAGTGGGAGCGCTGGCTGCACACTGGCCCACCTTGGAGCAGTTGGCTTGGCTGGCAGCGGCTTCCCTGGTCTGCTACCACTGCTGCAATAGCCCAATTAGTAGCTCAGGTGTTGTCACAGTCTTTGGCTGCGGCCCAAGAGCTAATGATGGAGCAGGTGGCAGATGTGAGGATTGCAGAAGCGTGGCTGGAGATGAGGGGAGCACATTTGGAACAGCTTGTTGAGACCAGTCTTTGCTGACCAGCTGGGATGATGGGTTTTGCAAGGTGTGTTCTTGCTTTGTGGAAGTCTCCAAAACAATCTTCAACCTCTGAAGGATGCTGCAGCTGCATTTGGCTCTCCCACCCCTCCCAGGATATCCAAAATTATCTTGGGATTACAGCAGTGACTGTAGCTGTGGCCACTGGTTTACAGCAGGAGGAAAACTCATTAAGCTCCAAAGGTGTTTAATCAGAAGCAAAGTGGCAACAGAGCATTTACATGTCACTCATGTTGATGCAACATGATGATAGAGGGGAATAAATGTCATTGTCTGAGGAAAGCAGCTCTCCTGCACAAATTCCTGCTCTACCAAATTCCTGCACAGTGTGTCTACCACAAATGGCCTCAGGCACTTGGGAATTACTGATCCCAAAGCAAAACCATAGAAGGAAGATGGGAGGGAGGAGAGGAAAGGCTGAAGAATGGTGGTAGAAACTGTCTAGAAGTGTACAGGTGGTGCAGTGAAGAACGTGCAACTTGACACGCAGCAAGAGCTTGAGGAGCTTTCTCCAAGCAGGTTGAAGAACTGGTTAAAAAGAGGCTTAGAGCTATGACCAAAGAAGCTGTTGATGCAGTTTGACACCTGCTGTGCTTACAGAAGCAGGAGTTTGTACTTTCTTTGTACGCAAACAGGATTATGTCAAACTACCTAATGCCATAATTCAGTTCTCTTAATAATGGAAACATTGAGTATGGGCTAATAGCTCGAGCCAAAAAGGAAGACAGGTTTTTATGATCACCATGCTGTGTTACCTATGAGTACAAACTGCTCCTTGCAGTGCTCTGCATAAAGCAGGAGTATAGATCCAGCTCTGCTTGCTTATGCTTGTGGAAGAGTCAGAATACATGGACCCTCTGAATCTTTTCCATCCCAAGCTCCTGTCCTTGCTGTCCTTCCCTTGGGCCTGTTTCCGCTTCTGCTGCACTCAGTATCAGAGCTGACTTCAGGGGGCATTACAGCCCTTGCATGTCAGGTCCTCAGTGGGCTGCAAAGAAAAGGAATGAAGAAGTCTCCTCCTGGGTCTGTATCCATTATATTGATGCTTCTTTCCCCCAGTGGCTCCAAAAACACCTTCAAGACCACCCGCTGCTGCTGAAACACAGCCCCATCTTGAAAAGAGCTGTGTGACAGTGGGTGTCAGGGCAGACATTTTGTACTTCTAATAATAATTTTGTACTAATACCATGTCGTGGTAGGGAAGACAGAAATGACTAATTAAAATGTTGCAGAGATAGTCAAGTCATGAGAGCATTACTCAAGTGCAATTTAGCTGGGAAGCTGCAATTCACAGCTCTGCTATTACAGAAATACCACGGGGCTTAATTGGACACATTGTTGTCAAGGTATCGGGTTAGCATCCTGCCAGGATGAAAGCAGCTCCAGGCCACCCACCACCCAGCCTGGACATCGGGTCAGAGCCATCCACTGCTGGCTCCCAAGCAGTTGGTGCCAATTCCAGCAACAGTAGGTTTTTTTGGCCTAGTACCAGGCAGGCCTAAGGTGTCTCAGCTTGCAAATAGACTCATAGTTCAGTGTGGCATGCTTCAGATTAGGGTAACAATATCATCAGTGGGAAGAAGAATCCCAAAGCCTTACTGTTCCTCAGGTAGATACTTCTTGATGACTTACATAATTTTGGAACTGTTGTTCTCTTTCATGAGCCATCCTCACATCCTCTAATGAAGATGATGAAGAAACTACTTTGTAGTGAAGGGAGAAACCTGAGAGAGGAGCTTGGTTCTTGTTAGCTAGCAGTCAGAGTGGACTCTACATAGCTCCTACGGGTACTCCATCTCTGCAGTGAAGGTCCCAAGACATGCAGGGGCCTGAAGCAACTGGACTTCAAGCAGCAGAGAGAAGACAGGTAAGAAACATCAGCCTCTATGGGCCTGATGTAGATTAGTGAGAGAACTGGTGCCTGAAGCATATGTTGTAGCGGCCACAGTCCCTCGCAAGTCTTAGTCCTTGCTTTTACAGCTGTAGCAACAAGTAGCAGAGGTCTGGTGTAGTGGAACTGTGTAGGAGGAGGGCTCAGCTGAGAGGTGTGAGTTGCAGATGGACTCGGAGCCCACAGTCTTGGGTAGAAATGGAGTTTGGGGCTCTAATACAGTTTGTAGGAGTTGGAGGGCTCTTTCATTGACAGCTCCAGCACCACTTTGTTCAGTGGCCACCACTGACTGGTAAATTAAGGGGTAGAGAGGTAAGGCAGAGAAGGACAAGAGAGAGGAGAGAGCAAAAAATATTTGAAGAGTAAAGTCTAGCCAAGCAAAGGAGATGGAGGGAGGGGAAAGCAAGGGGTAACACAAAGAGAGAGATGGAAGAGAGAGCAGCCTTCCAACAGGCCGGAGAAGGGAGGCAGAAAGGATCTGGGTGTAAAGAGGAAAACAGCTCCCATACCTGGCACATTTCTCTCCTGCTGTTGCTGTCTTGGAAAAATGAGCCTGGCTTTTTCTGAAAATGCTTAGTGAGCACTTACCACAAATACCTTCCATGATACATTCTGTGACACTGTGAATCTAAATGACATATGTTTCAGGAGAGGAAAAGTGATGGGCTCAACAAGGCATCTCACCCCTGTGAAAAGACCTTCCCTGAAAGGCTAATGTGGGTCCAGGCCTGCACAAGAGGCAGCAGAAGCAGCCAGGCTTTGGGGAAGGACTGTTTTGGTCCCAAGGGGCCTGGTCCAAAGGAAGAGAAAGATGCGGACACATCCTGGCAGCTCAGTGCCCTGCAACAGTGATAACAGCTCTGAACTTTCACTGCCCCAGAATGGGAGGTCAGAGGTGCAGCCTCTGCTCTGGGCCAGAGAAAATCACTTTTGCCAGGAAACACAGGTGAGGTCTTCAGTTTAGCTGGCCTGCACATGGTGCCCCTGCAAAAACTCTGCTCTGCTCTCTCAGCTCCTCATGCTGACTGCCAACACAGACGTCATGCTCACCAGAGACACCTCCTTTTCCATATGCTAGAAATGCCCAGTCTTGCCTCAGTTTGGCCAGCAGCTCCTCAAACCTCCTGCCAAGGCTGTTATTCCCACCTCTCCTCAGTGGGGCACGATGGCGAGGCTCAGCCTAAGCACAGTCTGTGCCCAGGATCTCAGTTGGTGCCAGTGGGATGCAGGGGGAAAACGAGCTTCCTTGCACCTGGACTCATTCATAGGCCAGAAGCCTTGCAGCGGGTCCAGCTGAATGATGTAGAGCCAGGGAGGACATAGAGTGGGACTTACTCACTGCTCTGGGATGTCAGTCCTAATGGAAAACAGCAGGGAGTAGTTCAAATATGCCATAAATATTTACTAGCTAAGGCATCAATTTCCCCAACAGTTGTTAGAAGTCCTTAGATGCCTGAAATTTCAGGATTGGACTCTGGCTTCTGCTCCAACATCAGGAGAACCCAAGCACCATCCCAGCACCATCCTGGCAAATCCAGGTCATGCCTCCTGTGCAGTGGGTGACTGCATGACTGCCAAACCAGCCCCAAAACTGCTGAGCCCCCGGGCAACAGTCAACTCCTGTAAAGTATGGTTGGTTTGTGGATGTGGAAATAGCCCGGTGTGGTTTGAGACTGGGATGAGCCACATTGTTCTCCCCACTGACAGGGGGCTGCTGAGAAACGTCAATGTTTCCCTTTGCTCTGGGAGAAGCTAACCCTTTGCTCTGGGTCTCAGCCTTTCTTTCAGTGGCCAGCCCTCCACATGCAAACTCTGGGCTCCAGCGGCGCATTCCTTCTCAGCCTGCGCAGCACAGGCACGTGGCTGGCGCTTAGGAGACACACTTTAAATAACCGCACCACAGTGACTCATGCCTTACCCAAGGCAGTCTGGCTGCTGGCATATAAAGCATGAAAGCCGGTGATCTTTGGAAGAAGAGAGGATCCTACAGTGAGCAGACATATGGCTCAGTTCCTGGCCAGAAGGTGGGAGGGGTAGAAGCGTTTCTAAATGAGATAGGCTGGGAGGCTGAGGCTTGCAGGTGCAGAGCAGTGGCCTCCCCACCGCCCAGCTCTGTCCTCCTGACCTGGTGCCACATGAGCAGCCCCTTGTCTCTGGAATTTCCCTGAGTTAGCAGTTTTCCAAGCTGAGAGAGGCTTGGGGCAGTAGGGAAAAAGCCTGCAGGAGCAGTGCCTGAGCCCAGTGTGGCTGACATGGGGGGATGTGGAACGCTCTTTTGCCCTTTGCAACGTTTGTCCTGTAGCACCGAGGTGGCAGAAAAGGATAGGCAGTTCTGGTGGTTCTGGTCGACCTTCAACTTTCCTTCCAGCACTTCAATCATCCTCCATTTCCCCAGTCCCAGAACTGCCCTTCCCACCCTGCCTCCCTCTCAAACTCTCCCCATCCACTCGGCCCCCTTCTCACACCAGCTCCCCTCAGCACTGTCACTTCCTTCATTGCCTGTCCCTTTCCTCCTCTCCCAGACCCATCCTCCCACACCTCCTGCACTTCTTTTCCAGCCCCCCTCCCTGGAGGGCTGCTCTGCAATCCCTGTTCTCTGCTTCTCTGTGCCGTCTCTGCACCCCTCCCTCCTTGTCTGCTGCCTGGGGCCACATCTTCCCCTCTGGCAAACAGTCACCCCTCAGGACCTATTGTGGTGTTTCCCTCAGCTTCCAACCCCTTCCCACAGCTGTTTGCTCCAGAAGCACCACGGTGGCTCGGCTGGCCAGACCAGCTTTCTGCCAGCAGCCCATACTGAGGCCAGCCTTTGCCTTTGGGTTGCATCCTGCTCTCCCTCACCTCCTCTCCAGGCTGTGGCTGTGGCTGGGTTGCCCTTGACAGCCACATGAGCTGCCTTCCCCAACCCACAGGCTATTTTCAGGGCCTGGACACCCTGGAGCTGCTCATCGGCTTTGGCAGGGTAGCATAAATGTCACGTCCCTGCCTGTTCCCAGCCTGATGCCTGTTCCCGGCCCGAAGCGATGCCCGCGTGTCTCCCATTATGTAAGGCGTAATGCGTATGGGAGCTGGGAGGCCTCAGGCTGGCTTGTGCACCATGAATGACAGCTGCAGAAATGAGAAGGGAACTATTTTTAAACCTTCCCCCGCCCTCCTTCTCCAGCTCTTTTCCCCACAGCCCCAGCCAGGCTGTGTGAATGTCCAGCCCATGGGGCCAACTGGTCCTGCTGGGTTCTGCTGAACAGGTCCTGAGCACTGCTTTGTACTGCCACAGAGGGACACACAGCACCTCAGCACAGGGCTGGTGGTACCCAGAGGACATGTCCTCTTCCAGCCCTCTTTGGCCATCAACAGTCCCCTGACATCCTCTCCTTCACCTCTCACAGCCCTGCTTGTCGGCAGGACCAGCAGTGTTCCCTTCTTTCCCCCAGCCTCTCTCTGTAACTTTAGAAAGGTCATTCCCTCCTCCTTGAGCCACAGGGTTATCACAATTCCTTGGAGAAGAGCAGAAGGGATCTTGAGGGGGAAAAACCTACCTTCTATTGCAGAAACATGATACCCCGGTACCACCCTGTCCCTCAGAGTGAGGGCAAGAGACAGATGGTCTGGACCAGGGACCTGCATAATTGTCCCATCTCCCACTGAGTGCTGCTGGCACAGGGACCAGCAGGGAAGAGGCAAGGTGGGTGAGGAGCTGTCAGTCACAGGGAGAGTTGTCAAAACCAGCAGTGTTTTGCCCCAGAATGCTGCAAACCAGGCACACCTCAAGCCAAAGCATTGGAAGAAGACATGCAGGGGGTGGACACTGCCTGTGTGCTGCCATTGGCTCTGAATAAAGACACTCGGTTCAAGGATTTGACCATTAAAGAATTAAAGTCTGGAGAGACCAGTGAGTGTGAGGTAGCTCTTCACCTGGCATTGCAGATGCTGCTCTACACACCCCTCGTCAGGAAAAATGGAGCTGACCTGTAGCAGGTACAGACCAGGCTTGTGAGTGGCCATTTTGAGTGTGGAGCTTGTTTAATCTAAAACAGCAGAGTTTGAGAGGGGACAGCATCCATGCATCAAAAAGATATGCTAGGGCAAAAGTCTAATTTGTTCTCCTAGAAGCTCATCTGGATCATAAATACATTTAGACTTAAAATTAGAAAGAAGTTCCTAGCCAGCCATGGTATAAACTTCTGTGACAGCCTGTCAGGCTGGAAGGTGGGCAGAAGAAGCCTAATTTGGTAAGAGAGTCAGCAGGCTGGTAGTCACTGCATGGCAGGAGAGGAGGGAACCCAGAATGAGCCATACACATGTCTGAAATGAAGCCTGCAATCATGTCCCCAAATTGGTCCCCAGAGGGATTGGTACAGAACTGAAACCGCAGGGTGTTGCATCCTCCATAGGTTGGTTACATATCATTAATGTTGTGCTTTAGGGTCCTCCCAGATCTTTGAAGAGGCAAGAAAGAGGTCACCTCTTTTCCTTCTGGGTTTTTAGGAAGTTAATTTCCTTCATTTCTGTAACCTCTCTGACCACAGTAGCCACAGGGCTGGGGTGAGGCAGGGAGGAGAATATGGTCACTCCTGCTGCTCTTAGTCACGATTTAGGTGTGCTGGTTTGCCTTCCTCACAGGCTCAGGACAAAGTCAGCTCTAGGACTAGGGAAGCATTTCCCTCGGGCTTGGTGTGCTGTGGCAACCTGGGGAGCTTGAGGTGTTGTTCACCATGGCAGGCAGTGCCCTTCTGGGACTTCTTGGCTGCATTTTCCCTGTTGCAGGAGCTCGGGGGACACTAGAGACACTTTTACTCTCTCCCACTCACTCCTGCTGCTGTTCACATCCTTAGGCTTCTGTGGACCTTGGCCACGGAAAGGGAGAGGGTGCCTTTAGGCCGAGGCAGTCAGGACGTTCCCTAGATTGTCCCCAAGTGTCTTGACTCAGGCAGGCCGAAAAGAGTCCGAAGTCTCAGCCCTATGTTTCAGCGCGGCACAGAGCCCACACTGGCACGACAAGACTCTCAGCCTTGCGACCTGCTATTTTTGCCTGCCCCTTGTTCCCCTCAGTGCTGGGGCTGCAGGGTACAGCTGCCCTGACGCGGGAGCCTCGGTGAGGGCTGCGGGGGGTCAGCTCGGAGGACTGTGGAGAGCTGCCGGAGCCCGGCAGGTCCCGTAGTCGGAGGCTGAGGCCGCTCCTTTCCCTGCTGAGCTCAAACCGAGCGCCGCCTGCCCCGCTGTGCCGGGACTTCCCCCGGCCGCCGCCGGGCCCTGGGGCGGGCGGGGCCCTGACGGGGCGGTGCGCGCTGCGGCAGCGCCACCTCGCGGCGCCCGCGGGAGGGCGCAGCCCGGCCGCCATTTGCGGCGCCGCGGGGGCCGTGAGGGGACGGCGGGCGCTCGCTGCCCGCGCCCCCAGACCGTGCCACACCACGGGACGGGCTTTGAAGTCGTGCCGCCGTCTTAGGGCTTGATGAAGCCAGCCTTTTCTTCAGGATAAAGATTTGGAACGGCAGCTTATCGCGGGCTGCCAGCGGCGTGCAGGAGCAGGACACCGGAGCAACCATGGCTTGATGGACTGAGGCAGTATGCGAATTTAGGAGAAGGTGAGGTTACTTCTCCTCAAATTATGTACTTTACATTTTACACCCTATAAAAGCTTAGGAGCAAATAAGCAATCAGCAGGATAAAATGAATGCACCAGCAGACAACGAAGGCTGAAGCAGCAGCTGCTTGGGAGCCACCCGCGCCCTTCTCACGCACAGGTGGGTTGAGCAACAGCGCGGCCCAAGGCGCAGGCGCAGCACAAAGCCTGGGGCAGGGCCGTGGCAGTGCCAGGCCCGACCGCCGCCGCACTGCCGCTGTGGAACGCGCACATGGATCTGGCTCAAAGCCTTGCTGCTCCAGCCTTCAGCCGGGGGTGGGGCGGTGCTGAGCCTGCTCTTGAAAGATGGAAGCGTATTTCGGGAGTAAAGCATACAAGAGCCAGTTTTGATCATAAAAACTGTGATCAGGCACAGAGGGATAAGGTACATGAACTCACCTCTTGCAACATCTGGATTACTGCCAGCAACTTTCTGCTCCACCTCCCGAGCCAGCCTCTTCCACCTCCTCTCCTTTCCTTATGGGAGGAAGGCTGGTCCCGTATTACTCTCCTGCAATTATTTCCCAGGAACACCCCACCCACCTAACTCAAGTCTATCACAGCTGTAACATCAGCTTCTGGCTTTACTCCCTCATTGTCAGCTTGCTCCCAATTTCCTCAGAAGCCTAAGGCACATTTTCTCAATGGCCATGTCCAGCCAAGAACCACAGCCAACAGCAATCAAAAACCCAGAGGTTCTTGGTGGATGCAGCTCTTGCACATTTCTTAACCACAGCATTCCGTTGCTGCTATGGAGTGCTACAGACCCAGCTGGAGACAGATCCTTTCTGTTCTTTTGTGGATCTGGTGTAGCCAGCAGGAGCAAAAATGAGTACCAATGTATCTGAAGTCCCAAGATCAGCACATCTCCCCAACACACAACAAGAAGGAGGCTGAGCAAGCAGTTGCCATTTTTCAGATCACTAATAGCTGCAACATTTCCCAAAGGGAACTAGTAATACAATGTGCAGAGTTAGTACATTTCTAAACTCACTCCCCACCCACCCAAGAGAACATTCAAGCTCCCTGAAGACAGTGTAACAAACATTGGTGGCCAAATATCCTCCACACTGTTAAGCCCACGTAACACCAGAAGGATACATCCAGCACAGCCTTGCATCCACTCGGTTTCTAGGGCAAATCCTTGGCTTGGCCATGTCAAGTCTTGGCCTTTGGTATGTGGTAGAGGTCAGGCCCCTCCCTCTAAAGAGGAAGGTTTTTTGCTTTCATAAACAAATTACCTGGGTCACTAACCCTGCCATGGCTCTGGAAGACAGCCAGGGCTAAACAACTCATTGACACTTAGTTTGTTCCAACAAAGATCCTTACTGCAGTTTATCTAGACGTTAAACTGGAGCACCAGTGATCTTGTCTACCTTGAAAGCATGTGTCAGATGCAGTGAATATCAAGAAGACATAAATTTCTTACCAGGCTGATCTTCAATTACCAGCTTTTGGAAAACAAAAACCAAAAAAACCAACCACCAACGACAAAAACAACGAACCAACCAAAATCCTCAACAAAACAACCAACCAAGTAACCGAGGTTTAGTTAAAAAAAATAAAAATGGAAAGGTACAGAGAAAGCTGTACTCATGGACAAAACTTACTCTGAACTGTACTTCTTCTCATGAAAGAAAGTAAATTCTGATTACTTTGTGGATGCTCTCAGCCCCAACGTGAGCACAAAGAAAGCACAGTCCAACTGTCTATGGCTGACTTGTTCTCAGATTTCTCCCCCTACCGGACAGAGTTCAACCAAGAGTCACTGTAGGACAAATGCAAAATCTTGCAACGTTTTTTAAATCAGTTAATCCAGAAAATAAAAGCAGGGAACTGTATACCTGTTACCAGCACACTTAACACATGGGAAATGCACAGCAAGAACCTACTCCCAAAAGGTGATCAGCTGCTTTAGTGGCTACCAACTTCACTGCAAATTGCAGGTGCAATGCTGGCAGTGGAGCTGTACAGCACACAGTATGCTATCTAGAGAACAAAATTACTGGATCTCAGCATAGTGGAATATACATTTTATTTCTTAAAAAGGAAGGGTACTAACAGAATTTAATACAGTCAAAATTTTACATTTTAAACAAAAGCTTTTCTTAAAAACCAGTTACGAGCAGAGAGGTGAGAGGATTTAAACTACTCACAAAATCCAAGCCGAAGACTTTGAGAATTCAAATCTGTGGTTTATACATTTAAAAAAGTGTAATAAATGGAAATATAAAATAATACCAACTCTGTAATAGTGAAATGCCCTTTCCTCATTAGATTGCTGTTTAAGCACCTTTATTTTCACCCATCAGCTGCCAGGAGTGTTTAGGTTTATGTACAAAATAAGCAGTTTGGGACAGAAGATTCATATATAAATTAAAACCATTTATGGCAATACAGTTTTACCCAGCTGCTATACAAGCTTTATTATCTCTTTCATTTCTAAAGAATTTTTCAGTCAGGATGATCTCAAATGCACTTGATGGACTGCTTCAAAAAGCAGCTACATATACAGGAATTATATAGACAACCTCAAGGAGTAGACATCCAAGAGATTAAACAACACGCAGTAAAACTAAGATCAGATTTATATCTTCTATAAATACTATGCAATTTATCATCCATCCCACTGAATGAATGGGACAGATCAGTGTCACATCTGAAGACAAAAAAATACTTTTATCCAAGAGGCAACAGAATTTCAGGCCAAATATAGCAGATAGGAGTTCCCTCAAACTATTCAGTTAAAAACTGTATGTGTCTGAAAAAGCTTTACAAGAAGAGTTTTCAGAATAACTTGCACATATGCTTAGCTGTTTCATAGCTATTTTACAGCCTAGAGACACTGAAAGAGGAGGAAAAAAAATAGAAGAAAATAAAAAGAGATGCCATTGTCTCTGCCCACTACGAAAGATGTGGCTTTGTCATTTATGGAACACTACGGACACAGCTGTCACCAGAAAAGAAACTGCTCCAGTACAGCATTAAAGACAAAGTTACATTATGGCTGGAGAAAGTGTCATCACAGGCTAATCTCTTTACATGAAGGCTGATGGATTAATCTCACCTCCTCAAAACCCAAGCGTTCAGATTTCCTAGCAGACTGCTCATGATTCTCACTCCACTATTTTCTACTTTTTTAACACGAGATAGAAAAGGTAATGAAAGCTGATGAAAGTTCCAGCTGTGTAGCATCCAGTGAACATGTGCTCAGCAAAACCACAAGTCATTAATCACTTTCTCTCTCTCTCCACACCACAACAGGAAACCTGTGTCGTCTATGTACATAATGGAACTAATAAAGATGTAGACTATCTAGGCCACAAATGAGCTTCAGTAACAGTCACTCATTGTTTCACTGCAACTTGCTGCAGTCTGGCTGGAAGGGTGGAGACAGATCTGTTTGACCCAAAAGAGAGAATAGTTTAAAAAAACACACCCAACAAAAACCAACCAGCTTTAGTTTTCCTCAGTCACTAAAGTTTACAAATAATTTAATATTGCTACTTTCCAAACGCTACTCACAAACAAATCAACTGTCCAGCTAACAGGATGGGAAGAGTAAAATTATGAATGTAATCAGTGACTACTGTTAAAGAAAGACTGGAAGAGAATCAATTCCCTCAAAATCTTAGTTTCTCTGCTTAAGTAGCTCATTATTATTTTAAAACATTTTTTGTTGATAGAAAGCATCACAACTAGACTAGAATTCCACAACATCAATCTTTGTTTTGATTTCTGTAGTTCTCTAGGAAAGAAATAATCCCAAATCAAGCTACATGAAGCATTAACAATATTCAGGTATTACAATGGAAGCACTTATTTATTACTTCATAGAACAGATTAGTTTTAAAAGTGTATTTACATGTTCTAAGTTATACAAAATACAGTATTCCAATAATCATGTTAATCACCGTATTTCAGACAACTTCACATAAAAGTGCGGAGGATGCATCCATCCCTGATCCTGGCCAGTAGCGAGCAGTCACCCCAGCATGACAGGTGAGAGCTGCTACTGTGCCCCCTCAGGAAAACAAATCCCACCATCCCTTCTCACTGAAACGTAGCTGCAGATCTAGGAAAACATTCAGGCAGGTACACGAGCAAGGTTTGTTGAGACCCACAGACCAAAATCACATGCCTTAATTTACTAGACGTATGTGAAGTACATTTTTAATTTTTTACAGATGTTGTACAGCAAAGGGCTTTTGCTCATGCCTTAGTTAGGAAAATGAAGTAACAAGGGTTTTGGCTATATAACAGGCACCCAAATTACACTTAATATCAACAGCCCTAGAACTACAACAGGATAGTGTGTTAAGGACACAATTCTGCAGCTGACTGCCTGAGCAGAGCTTCACATTCGAGAACAGATCCTGTGAAGTCCACATGGTTCTCTACAGATATAGGGCTCCTCCCATGCAGAAATGATAGCAGAATTGAGGCCTTAAAAGATTGGGGCCTCAGGTAGTAGTTTCCTCATGACACAGCACTGACCAGTTCACATCAGCAGGTCAAGTCCCAGTGCAACAGCACACTTAGTTGAAGTAACAGCTATTTCTTTCATGCCTTTCTGCAGTAACTCTCCTCCTTATCCGTATATTCCTTTCACTTCCTTCTGGACTGTGGTAGTAGGACCAAGAGAAGGAGATTCCCAAACAAGTTAGGAGATTGACCTAAACAAGTACTTATCTTCTGTATGATGCTAAACTGAGGGGATCCAAATTGGCCTAAAATTGTAAACAGTGAGGTGTCACTCACTCAGGTCAGACTCTTGCTTTACTCTCCTTTTCCTGCCTTCATTCTCTGCTCTCCTTGCCAAGTATCTATGTCTATCTAGCTATGTATCTTCCTCAAAGGATTCCTTTTTCTCTGTAGGTGTCTGAACTTCAAGAAGTTTGCATTCCAAAAGTGACTCATGAGGGGTAGCATACTATCAAACTAACAAATTACATCCATATGACAATTTGCATTATCATGAGTTAAATCACTGTAATTTCTCAATTAGCATTATGTTAGCATCTCCACAGATATTTAGTTAAGCCTATTCTTTCTGCCTTTCTCCCAGTCTCACCATGTGACAGTGGCATATATACAGATCAGAGTAATTATCTGAACATCTAGAAAGCCAGTCAGTCTTGTAGTGCTGCAAAGGCAAAACACTAGCACTAACAAATGATTTTGCTCTTTAAGGATTTAGGTGTATGTTGCCAAAAATATGAGATTTATGCACTAAGACAAACTTGCATTACTCATCTTGTGCTTAGCAGCTAAAACTAGAAGGGTGAATAAAAGCCGATCTGGATTTTACAAAAGTCTGAGATGCGTTCTCTCTCACTAAAAACAAAAGCACCTGATCACAAGGAACAAAGCCCTTTTATGCTTAGGTGGCTTACAATACTGAAGCAGCAATATTCTTCTCTGTGCAGGTCCATTATTTCTGCTATCTACAAAAAAAAATTTTTTTCCACAAAAGTGGTTTTATTACAGTATTCCTAAAGCTGCTGGCCTTCCACTGCACCTCCCGACTTGAAATTAATTTGGTACAATTAGTAGCAGGCCTGCAGATAATGCTGAAAGTGATTTCTAGTTAGAACACCTTGGGCTTTCAAACAGCACAGCAAGGAAATGGAAAATTGTCAGAAAAGACATAAAATGTTACTAGAAGAACTGCAAAAAGCTGCTTAGCAAAAAACCAAACAACCCAAAACCATTTCTTCTCCAACACAAGTTCATAGTACACTACTTTTTCACTCTGTCCATGCAGGACCAGAAAAAAAAAAAAAGCATCTGAATTTTAAAAACTATCAGTTTATCAACACTACACCTGCAATCTGAGATGTATCCACCTGATCCCAGCACAGAATGCTTCAATAAAGCGAAGACACCCGTGACTCGAGCACTTGCTAAAACTTTACAATAACCACGTAAGAGTAAAGACTTTTTCCTGTGGGAGTTAATGAGAGCTTTGTTACTAGCTTCAGTGGGAGCAGATCTTGGCAACAGGTGAAAGATTAAGCTTCTGGGGAATTTTTAGCCACAAACCCACTACATGTAGATTAGGTCATCGTGTACGAAAGCGATACTGTATTAAATATTGTGCATCATTTATTCATAGCTGGTGTCTGTAGAGTAAAACAACACTCATTGTCCACGAATCTCATCCACAGTTTATGTTTTCAAAGTTAGAACTATGAAATGGCCATGTGGTGTCAATCCACTTCCTAATGAAAGTACAGCTCTGTCAAAAACTGCTCTCTTTCCTGGCAATCCCTGCAGTGATGCTGAAAGGTGCACATGCCCTTTATTCTCTCCCCTTGGAGATGGTCCCTTTGTGGCTGGAATGGGGTAGGTTAGCATCAGGCACACTTATGGCCTCTACAGAGTATGTTCCAAGGCTAGAGAACTTCAAACCCTAACAGTGTAAATTCTGCATCTTTTAATACTCAAATTGAGCTAAAAGAGTATTGGTCTTATGATCACTAAGAAAACATACCCAAGTTATCACTTACAGATAGGATTGTCCTCCTAGTCAAAGAACCAAGATGATATAGCTAATTATTTCAAGAGGAGCAGAGAGCTCTGGAGCAATAAACTTAACTTCCTGAGACTGCAAAAACTGAGAAAGGAATTCAGCATTGCACAGGTTTTTTTGTCTGGCAATATCTGCACTCCTTTAAATAGTTACTACCTTCTCATCTATCTTTAAAGATACTGCTTCTTAACAACAACAACAACAAATTCTCCAACTACAGAAGTTGAGCCGCGCTCACCCCTAAGTGCGGCTTTCCAGTTTTGCAACCCGTAGACACATGAATCACAGATTGTGCAAATCTGCATTGTCCTACAGGGAAGCACAAATGTTTGCTAACAGTCTTCTCTGAAAGAAAGATCTAATGAACATTCACTGTTAGTTTCCATTGTGTAAGCTTTTAAGATAACAGAAATAAAACAACAGAATTGCACATGCTAATGTCACTGACTATTTTGCTGTTAAAATGTCATGATCAAACTAAATCCTGTACCCAATATATAAGTATTTAAAAGATATTCATAAGTACAGTAGGATCCAAATGAAGCAACTCCTTGCCCAGTGACTTAGCCTTTGGCTTCGTGATCTGAACAGGAAGCA
The DNA here is from genome assembly GCF_009650955.1 of Corvus moneduloides. NCBI lineage: Eukaryota > Metazoa > Chordata > Aves > Passeriformes > Corvidae > Corvus > Corvus moneduloides. The sequence goes on along the minus strand of NC_045479.1, from coordinate 25,181,507 downwards.
TAACGTTTAAGAACAGCCAGGGCTAACTGAAAATTTAGAAATTATAAATGAAGAAAGTTGCTACATTTACATGCTGTCAGGGTTGTTTGTTTTGTTGCTGGTTTTTAATCCATGGTTTGGGCCTTTATCACCAAAATAAAGCAAAAACCAGTACACACTGAAAATATCAGTCCAAATCAGCAATACTTGATACAGGTAGAGATATATGCTGACATTTCAGCAACATGGAACTAAGATATTCATCTATTTGATAAAAATATCCTAAGATTATCTCAGAGCTTTATAATCCCAAATTATAATAATACACTCATAGGTATACTTTGGTAACCAGCAAAAAGTTAAAAACACTTTCTTGACTTCAGTACATTGTCCATTATAAATGATAGGTGAAAAACTACATTTAATATATAAGCTCTTTACAAAGGTTATGCTGTCAAACACTGGCTATGAATCCTGACTTTTGAATTTTTTTTTATTAAGTTTACAATATTATCTGCTGCTTCTCACATTTTTCTCTTTGCCTTTCTGTTTTGAAATTAGGGGTGGAACCTCTTGGGTAAACACAAAGTCAAAATAATTGTTCAATATGATAGCACTGAGCTATGCTGGTAACTAGTCATGCCTCATAATTTTGGCACTTGTGCTTCAGAAAGCTTTCAAGATTATTTTTCTTGAGGTGTACACTATTCATCAAACTCCAGGCATGAACACACTCCTGTCTTACAAGCTCCATTTTGGCTACAAGCATGGCCCTGTACTCCTTTCCTAGAAAGTAAGTACTATTTTTCTTCCCACAAAGATCTCTCTCTCAAGCTTCCTTAATATTAAGAGCAGATTCTTGTTATGCTGATGAAACTCTTACAGCAGAACTTCCACCTACTTCCTCCATCTTCTAAACACAATAAACATCTCTGCAATCTGTCCAAGCTTTCATTTAGCCTCCCACACCAGCACACAGGTTCTTACACTTAAACTGCCCATTGTAACTGTGGGATATCATTGGCTGTTTCACCTTCAGCACTGCAGTTCTCCTGCAGTCAAGAGACAGAAAATTGTAATATGGCAGCTAATAGCCATTGTTTTCCTGGAGCTAATGCTCATTTGGTAGTTTCAGATTGCCAAAAGACTTGGGGATCAGCAGCTCAGATTAGCACCTTTTCCATGATTGCTAAATCGTTAGCAGAAGAATAGATCCTTTTTCAGCAAGATACCATAAAGAAAGTGAGCCTCATAAACGAAATAAAGGAAAAGGCAGGTTACAGCAGTGTAGCAGGAAAGCGACCAAAGTGGTTTACTATTACATGGGTCATTTGATAGAGGTTTATTACTCTCTCTATGGCATACTGTGGTGCTTTCTGGATTATTTCAGTACATCTGCTGTAATCTTCTGCACTGAAGTCTCACACATTACAGGCTGCTGTCTTCCTGGTGTCTTTAGTTCTGCACTCATAGTACTCCACAATATGCTACACTGTACCAGAAGTGAGCTGCAGTATTAAATAAAATTCATTATACTGCAGGGAAAAGAGTCTTAAAATATAGCAGTTCTTTATATATACAGACACTTTCATTTAAAACTCCCTCTTTTCTTCCACTCGAGTGCCAAAACGAAGAGTCACTATTCACACAGGCTGTCAACAGACTTTGAGACAAGAACTTTTGAGTGTCTTGGCAAAACCCCAGTAGGTAAGCTTATTGTAGTTCATAGTTACAGTGAGAAAGACAGATAAGAAAGCCATATACAGAACTAAAGAGACTTTGCACTTTTCATCATGCCCAGCCCTGGGTAGTCAGATGGGGTACTTGCAGGCAAGGAGGCAGGCAGGGTCATCATCAGTTGTTTGTGTTGGGACACCTCATAGATGTCACTGCTCATTCTGAAGACTGGCGATTCATGTGTGCTTTTTAGTTTCTTTGTTTTTAAAAGTCTTTAAAGTTGCATCACTCGGAATCAGATAAGTCACTTTAAACAAAGCAAAGTGTTAAGTGTGACAATTTATTTATAACATACTTCCCACCATCACCACCACAAACCACCCTGTGAAAGAAAAAACCCCTGCTGAAAGGGTGACAATTTTTAGTATGTTTGAAAGAAATTAGATCAACATTGCATCAAGAGCCACTCTAGTCAAATTAAGAGCATAACAGAGGGGGGACAGTTCAAAGCATACATTAAGTGTTGTGGATTAGCCTGCTTCTCCACTTCGTTAAGAAGTCAACACAAAATTGCTCTAAACTCGTAATTTCCACGTTGTGTTTAAAAGACAGGCTAGTCTTTAGCATAGAAAATAAACCCTAATGCTTTTTTAATATATTTTCAGATTTGAATAGAGGAACTGCAACTACCCTCAATATCATCATCCCACATTTGCTCCTTAATATAAATATTATCCCAGGAAGTATAGCCTAAGAGTTCTGACACAGCCACTATCTGAAGACAGCTTCTCTTGTTAAGAGGACTTCTAGACATATACTTCTGGTAAAGCTTCTAGTTCTTGCAGTTGTAGGTCATGTAGAAGGTCTCAACATCACACACAGCATATTTTTTCTTTTAACACCACATACTGTTGAAGCAGTGCTTGGTGCTGAGAATGGATTACTTCCAAGAGGGCAAGTCATGTGTGCTAATTTCCTATCAGGAAACATGCTGGAGATAGAACCAGCAAGCATGGAGAGACCAGATATGCTGCTACACAGGAGACAGTGAGGTAAACTGTTCGTGTTTATAGTGGGTGTAGCTTATCCCATAGTGTGTTCACGAGGCAAAGGACCAAAACTCTTTCTCAATCTCTTGCACAACAGGTAAGGTGCAGTAAAATAACATTGGCTTGTTTACTTCTTTAAAAAAGCCCCTTCTTTCAAAGCATAAGGTGCTGGCCATGTTTTAACAGTTGGGACTCAAGGTTCAGCCTAATGAGCCAGACCTCTTTTTCTAAATCTCCCTTACTTCTCAGTTAAGTGCAACATGCTGCTTTCTCAGCAGTTTAAGAGGGAAGACCCTCTAAGGAAAAAAAGGAGGGGTGGTGGTAGAAATACAGTTTAGAACCCACATCAAATTACTCTGTCCACTTTTGTAAAGTGAGTAATCCACTCCTGTTCTCCCTTCTTGGTTTCTGCAAGTTATCCAGGATTAGAACCTATCAAGACATTTAGGCAGTATTGTAATCAAAACGGCACTGACTCCATTCTGCATAACACTCATGGATTAACCTCACAAAATTCTGTTTTTACATGAGATTGAATATTTTCCTGTCTTCCTGTCCTAAAGGTTCCTCTATTCCTCTTCAACAGGAACAGAGTTCTATACAACAGGTACTTTCTAGTGCCTCTGAATGGGAGAGGAAACAATTTCATGATGCTGCCCAGCAACATCTACTTATATCCTAAAATTATGTTTTACACTTTTACTGGGAGGGGTAGGTGGAATGGAGAGGAGAAAAGAGCAAGAGTTTGAAAATTTAAAAAAAAAAAAAAAAAAAAAGAAGAAGAAGAGAGCAAGGAGAGTCTCCTAGGCTCTTTCTTCACTTAAAATGAAGGTTAGAACAGATAGCAAAGCCCTGTCCAGTCTGGAGGGATCCACATTTATTCCTCCAGACAGGTGAATCTGTTCAATTGTATGACATCAGAAAATGTTCTATCAGTGTTAAAAACAAGGTTGTAAATATGGACACTAATATTTTGGACAACACAATGATCAGGAAAGGGCCTGAACAAGTTGTGCCCACAGAAACAGGGTTTGTTTGTGTTTTGTTGGTTTTTTTCTAGTGTAGATGCAAAATGGCAAAGCCTCCATAAACTTTATTTCTGGGAGTCTCTACAGAAGGCAGAGAAGTCTAAGAGGCTAAAACAAAGAGCCCTAACAAGGAAAAGGGGTGTGCTTACAAGGGTCCGTATCTGGTCTCGTATTTAGAAACAATGTTCTTGCATCGTCCCACTTCCTTGCGCAGCTCTGCAACCTCCGTCCTCAGGGCTGTATTTTCTTTCTCAAGAAAGGCTGCCCGAATTGTGATCTGATTCTCCTTTAATCGCCGAGCATCACGGGAACGCTTTGCTGCCACATTGTTCTTCTTTCGCCTTGTCCAGTATTTTTCATCCTGTAGTAAAAAAAAGATGCCAAACTGACAACTGTTTCAGAGACACCTCTTTATTGTATAATGATATTCACACTGACTGCTATATTGAGCAATGTCCTCCATAGGTTTGCAGGGCTCTGACATCAAAATGGAGACAACGCAGTACTGCAAGATTTCATCTTTACATGAGTCTTCTTTTAGGATAAACCAAGTGCATTGCTAGAACTAAGGAGATTAAGAGACTTGGGTATTAAGAAGCTGTCCAACTGAAACGCTTCCTTTACTTAGTTTCAATTCAGGAGTGAACTTTCACATAAAACCACCTGTTCTGTTGTCTGGGTTGCTTAAATCCAGATTAGACACAATACTGGGTAAATACAGACAATGGCCTTCAAAAGTGCAGGTGATGAGGATTTGACTTGATAGTTCTTCTAATTTCTGTGTATAGCATGATCAGTTGCTCCTTGCCAGTAATTAGCTCATGATACCAAAACCTGCAAAACAGCAAGCACAGCAATTGGCTTGCCAATTCTATTCTTGGCAGTGCTTCTGCCCAATCATGTAGGTAAACTGCATTAGCTCTGTATGTCAAAGTGTTTGGATAAAGAGTCAAACTTTTATCAAGGCCTAGAAGAGTTTGCAGCAATAAATCTGTTACCTTTTGCTCATCTGGGACAAAAACCTTCTTGGCTTTTTTAATCATAGGTTGTGGTTTCAGATCCTCTTCAGTAAACTTGTGTTTGCGAGGATTGAAGAGCTCACCACCAGGCACACTGGACAGCACTAAATCAGCAGGGTCAGGGTTAAAATTCACCTCAACTTCTACGCAGTCAGGATCAATGGGGCTGGGCGTATTTCTCTCATTTTGTGGTGGGGACTCTGGCAATAACAGGAGAAATTACAATATATTCAGCAGGATGAAGAGAATCAACAAAAAAGCCAACTTGTATGTCTACTTATTGCCCTGTTGTGAGAAGTATTTAATAGTATTATTTGGTGTTTCCCTGAGGCGTGATGGGTGCTGTAATGCTGCTGGTACAGAGAACAAGTTCACAGTCCAGTCTGTAATATAACTCTAGGAACATATGCCAGAGTAACAGACATGAGTAGAAAGATGCAGGACAGGAGTTAATACTTCCTTGGCAAAAATTACATGCTTTCCACACATAAAAAGCACCTTCAATAGCAGTAAGGGAGAAAGTTGTATCAGCCTGAGTTTTGTACCAGAGAAATCCTTACAGAAATAAGCCTGCCCAAAGACCCCAGTCCCTGGGACTTTTAAAAGTCAGACCAGTAGACTTCCAAACAAATGACTAAATAAAGGAGAATTTGTTTCAAATGCAACAGTATTCTTCTTCTTTGCCACACAAAAACAAATGCCCCAACAGACTGTCTCACATTGGTAGTGTTCATATGAACTTTATCATATTAATCTATTGTTTACAAAACTTCATATACCTGAGTTGCAAATGTCAGTGCAATGTGCAGTAGTGATCAATAAATAAGTTTTTCATATACCACCTACAAAAAGCTACACCCTATAACTTATGGAAGGAGTTCCATGTTATCTTTCTCACAGATTCACAAAAGAGGTCCAGAGCAAAATGCTTTCTGTAAAGCTTGCTCATAAAATAGTACTGTGATGGCTATCATGTTTGAACTCCAAATCTAGGGCAAACTGAACTGCCGAATTCTTTAACAGAGAAGATCTCCATACTACAAATGAAGTTTCCTAGTACCATTTAAGCACAGTTTTGTTTTTTTTTGTTCCTCCATTCCCACTTCAAAGCACCACAGAACATCAAACTGCATCATTAAAACACCTTTTCCAAGTGCCTGTTTTCACAGTTCCCAGGCTACCACAAAAAAGACTGCTTGATTGTTTTTCTATTTAACATTATTATTTGAGGTACATTAAGTTCGCATAAGTTCACCCAAGCAGACCAAGGTAGTACAAATGACTTGTGACAAGCTATCAAATCTGTTGTAAAATAACATGAGAGAGTATTTTCTCAACATGTCCAGCTTCTCACTAGATTGGCAATACCAAGAAAGCAAATACTTTATGTTGCTGTTTCAGCTCTTCTAATTTCAAAAGCATAACAGACGGCACACTGATAGACAAACAGACTGCACATTGATAGACAGTCATTCTTTCACAGGACAGGAAGAAGGGAAGAAAAGGAGAGGCAGCATCTTCATGAATTGACACATGAACTAAGGCTCTACATTGAGCAAGTTTGTACTGTTTAACCTGCCACAGCTAACACTGACAGGTTAGCATGTCTCCTCTTTGATCTAAAGAGGCATCTCTTAATATGAGAACAACAGAAGTCCCTCAGAGCCCCATATTATGCCATCTACCTGTGCTGGAGGCTGCCTCAGATTGCTGGTAAACTGCAGTGGAAGAGGACGATGCAGGAGAACCAGTGGAAGCACCAGCAGATTCCTTTCCTTCCAGCTCAGCCACAGGCAATAGTGGGTTCTGGTTCAAATCCAGGTGAGTAGGGCTGGAAGGAATTCCATTCTCCAGCAGGAACTCATCCAGATCCATGTACTCCAGGTGGAAAGATTCGCCATCGTACGGAATAGTTTTGTCCCAAATGGGTGGCATGAGGGAAGCCGAGACTGCCATAGTGCTGGCAGCTGCTGCCTCATCTTCTTCAAGCTTTATTTTCTCCTTCTCTTTATCTGAAACATACAAGTAGGTCACTGTACAAGCTGAAACACAAGAGAGGCTCCAGGTTTAAGAGTCCAACAAAATCCCCATGAAAGGAAATTCCGTAAGCTAATGGCTCTGCCTCAAGACATGATCTGGAAAACCAGACATTGAAAAGCAACCTTCATGTATGGAATGGTCTAACCCCCTGTGATGGCTGGACCACAGACAGCTGAGTAGCCTTGCAGACCAGCATCTTTGCTGTAACAGCTTACCAACGTGTGATGAAGTGCTGCATGGAGCTTATTAACCAGTCACTGCAAAACAGCCTGGTTTTCACATACCCATCTCAGAAGACAACAAAAGTGAGTGTCCCTAATCAGGATTCCATGGGAAGCCATTAAGAAAATTCCGAGGAAGCAGAGTACCTTATTCTATGCACAAAGAAGGAGGGTGCAGAACAATAATTTAAATACAAATAGGAGAGGAATATAGGTTTTCAGATTACATTTGAAAATCAGTCAAAAGGTCCATAGGACACCAGAGACCTGGATGCCTATTGTTCAGCATTTTAGAAGCCTTTCTCTCTGACATGACTCAGCATGTCCACAGAAGGCAATAGCTCCAAGTGCTGCTCACTATAGATAGCTCAGAGTACCTACATACAATTTTCACTCTTTGGGGAGATGTCTAATAAGGCAAACTCCCACATCCCACCCCCAAGTCACAAGAAACTGATGAATTTTTCTCCATTTACTGTGCTACAGTGCACATATTACAGAAAAATGGCTGTTTCTATGTTCCCCATAGCTACTGGATCTTAACAATTGTCTGGGACAGAATCCAAGCAGAAAACTCAAGTTATGGAATAATTACATAATTTAAGAGATAAAAATAAGCTGGCAGAAAAAAAATTTTAAAAATCCAAGTCATTTTCCTGATCCAGTTCTCCATGCAGTTCTATCAGCAGTGAAGGAGGCATTGCAGAAGCAGTGCTAGTACTGCCAGCACTGAGCCAGCGCTGCTGTCAAAAGGAATGGTCTACAGTCCCACCCTAATCACCTGCAAACTGGGCATTACCATGGAAGCCAGCAAATACTCAGTTCAATAGAACAGGGACTCCAAGGACATACACTAGACCAGTTTAGATCTCCAGTATTAACAGAGATTAGCCCAATAAAATGCACCAATCTTTGGCATTAGGGTTTTCTAGACTGGCTGCAATATGCTAAAGGAGCATTTTTCTTTATCGGGGGTGGAAGTGGGGGTGAAACTCTGCTCTAAATCAGAAAAGCCTATTTATATAAAACCTGTTCTGATAAAAGTGGCATTCCTTCTGCTGTTGCCTTAGCTGGTGTGGAACTGAGACTGAAAGAGCTTTTTATGGCTTTAAGAACAGTGCTGCCATACAAAGTAAATTATCTACGTATTCTGAATATTTTATATAAAAGAAGATACTGCTTTTAAACCAAGCAGCTGAGAAAGTATTCACCAGCCACCAGCTTGGGACCAAGAGCAAGTACCTAAAGGACTCATTAAATTCAGACCAGTGGCTCTAGGACCTAAGCTTTGGTAACATCACCTTGCAGCTTTTGGCTTTCTCCTTGCCACTTCACACTGCTGCCTCTGAACCGCCATCTTCCAGTTCCTATTCCTGCCATAAACTCCTTTTTGCAGACAGTTTTGCAGCTTTCCTACCGTTAGCTTGGGCAAAGCAAACCTGCAGGTTAACAGTAATGATGCAAATAACCAGAATGTTTCTAAATAGCTCCTACTTGAAGCTAGTAAAGAAACAGCATCTACTCTATATATAAGGAGGATTTCCCTTACTACTGGAGCACACCCCGCTAAATTGGAACCAACATTTCACCTGTGAAAAGAGATTGTGTATTTCCCCAACACTGCATAGTGCCCAGCACAACCAAACCCAGATTTGCACTGGATGTTGTGGATGATCTCCTAGTAAAGATATCACCAAAACAAATGCAAGCAACAGTAATGAATTCTTTGTAAATAACGATTTTTAATTAACATGATAAAAAACTTGTGAAATGTCAAGTCAAAATGTCAACTGAAAAGAAAAAAAAATCTTTACTCTTGAAAGCCACAGTACACCATTATAAGTTATGCCAGTTTTAATACAAACCAGCAGTGCTTTTGTTTTGCAACATCTAGTACAACACCTCCAAGTGAGGAGAAAAAAACCCCAGTAAGTGATTATTAGATGGAATATAAGGCTTAAAAATATTTTTCAGAAGGTAGACGCTGAAAAGACTACACTACTGGCAAATGTGGCTCTTCTCATATCTATTAATGCCTTCTGGATGTGCACGATCATCCTGCTGTCCTGCAGTAACCTGGAAAAACTGTGGTTCCTCCAATTTCCTCTTGTAATTGTCCCTGGCTCACAACAGATTAGATCCTTCCTCCACGTGAGAAAAGCATCTGAAATTTTTTGTCCTTTTCCTACGAGTTGACAACTCAGCAAGCACTCGGCCCCCAGTGCTGTCTTTGTTTAGCTATACTGTCTCTCTCTCCTCCCTCACTTTTAACAGTATCTGAAACAAAACAGCAGGAGCTAACACGCATATTGGGAGCCCATCTATTTCAAAGGTGGTGCATAATATGGTAAAACCTTTGTATGATTATTTTTGCATTGATGTTTTCCCATGGGCTTGCTTTCAATTCATTTAATCTTTATTTCTGCCACACAACATCCTGCTTGGGTGTACAATATCTAATGAAACACTAATTAACTTCTTGCATCTTGAGGGGAAGTTTCTGCCTACCTCAGCACAGGGACTTGAAGCATTAATTCTCTTAAGATATTTATAGTGTAAACAGGTATTACCTGACAGTAGAGCTGCAGTATCCTAAGAGGCTCCATTTGCAGTGATTCAAGGTCACCCTGATAAATCTGGACTGTACTTCTGCAGATGATGGCTCATGTCCGATTTAGCCCCCTCATTCTGCTACTGTGACCTATTAACTGGGCTGTACATCTGCTCCTAACAGTGAGGACACCAGTTTATGCTCAGTGATTTAAGCAGACCATTCCAGTTACTGAACTGCTGGAAATACTGCTGTTTTAACCAGAAGCAGCAGCCTGAAAAGAGCTTTATTCCCCATCCTGGTTTTTCCTCAAAACCAAAAAACCAATCACCAAAAACCAACCAAATTATTTTGGGCACCACATTGTCAAGAGCTATCACAGCCACAAACAGAACAAATACTTATTTGACAAACTTCCCCTTGTTCACCAAAAAAATATTGTCAAATTATACTGAAGCCAGTATATATATATAGGCTGATTGCTCCATAAATCTTTAGTCCCACTTGTGAGGATGGAACAAGGCACATTGTAGGGTTCCATATCCCTGATGCTCATTACTGTGATGTTTGCTGAGGCATTCCCCCTGCCACAGCAGCATGCAACTGGTGATTAAGGCATCCTTTGGACAGTATGCAGCAGCTCCTTACTAATAGAAAAGGACTTACACTCCTGCTCCAGAATGTTAATTGCCTTCCCTTAACCCACAGCACTTTTCCGTTTTTTATAAATATAGAATTATTTTTATTTATTTAATCCTTACAACGGACACGACAACAACTCCCAGCAAGGCTGGTGAGCTATACCTCGTACACGGCAGAGCATTCAACGGGATGGCATTCTGCTGGAACTGGCTGACCTCCCTCCTGTGTTGCTCAGGAGGATTAGAAAGCTTGCTTGCTTTGACTGGGTAGTCAAATTACCCACAGCGGTTGGAAAACCCACAGGTAGCTTGCAGAAACTATAAATGGACACTGCAGCTAGCTAATATCATTTCTTACAGAATAAGACAGATGACTGTATTTTTGTCACTAGGCATTCCAGACAAAAGCACAGGGTCTTTTCTCAAAAAGTTTGCTGAAACCGCACCACTGGATTAAGCAAATGAGTAATTTTTTAACGTTTTGAGTGTATCACTGTTAAAGGGACAGAATATAATCAAGAATCCTCTAAAGTCAGTCGACACACAAGTCTACTGACAAACCTTTTGTAAATTAGGAGTAACTACTTGCTGACAGTTAAAGCATTCTTTCTTTTGTCTTGCATATGCAAACAAGGAAAGTATCCGAGACAAAATAAACAGAAAGCAACAAGTTCCACAAAGTGTGAAGTGAAACAGTACAAGGTGAACTAAGGAAATCTATGGAGAAATCTTAAGAACAAGAACAACCTGAGCTTTATCACACCATGAATGGAGAGGGATAGTAAAGATGAAATGGACTCACTAGCAAGCTTTAGAGGCTCCAGCTGAACACCTTCACGAGCTGGAATGGGGTCATCTACTAATCAATCTAGTATCAAATGTTTCTAATTTTAGGAAAATGCACTACCTCACAATCGTATTAATTTCAGAACTTTATGTCTCCATAGGCCACATCACATGATTCTGGACACAAAAATCACCCCCAAGACAAAGTCACCAAACCCCTATCAGCAAACATGCATGAATTTAAAATTGCTCCTGCTGGCACTAACGTCTTTAAAAAGGACTGGGTGCAGAAATATCTTAAGAAATCCCATGATTTTGTAGATTCAAGATTGCTGCAGCAAGCACCCTGCACCATAGCAACATAACTAAGACCTTTATCACAAGCTTTTTTTTTTTTTTTTTTTTTTTAGCAGAAAGGAGAAAAAGAGTCTCCAGAATCACAAAACAGATTTACAGGGTATATTGTGCAATATAAGACATGCAAGGTAGGTAGGATCTTCACTGGGATCAATCTTGCCAACCTTGCTTATGCTGTGGTTTATCCTGGATGTTGTCTACTGTGCCAAAAAATTATTTTTAATCTCAAAATTTGTAAGTGTAAGGACTTATTTTATTATACACCAGTACGCTGGGCATTACAGCAGTGCAGATAATCCTGAGCTTTCCTCGAAATGAAACTGATACTCAGAAAGGCAAAAATACTGCCAGATGAGGGGAAGGAGGGGAAAAAAAAAAAAAGGTAAAAAAAAAAGCGCGTGCCATCAGCACCGAAGACCATAAGCACCAGCACTGCTATTTACACAGCTGCCGTCTGCATCACCAGTGGTAGAGAGGCAGCTCCAGCCCATGCAGGACTGCATGTGCAGGCAGTCACTCATACCCTTATGGATTATCACCGAACTTAATCTGAGGGGATCTGCTGTTTACTCGTGTCATCGGGCAACTTCCCAGCAATTAAGGTCACGCAAGACTCAAAACCTTCTCACTGCTGCTCCCAGCTACGCGTCTACAAGCGGAGGAGGCTCCAGACAGCCGAAGGACTAAAACCAGCGTGTCACGTCTCGGCTCCTGCCCACCCCTCGCTCCCGTAGCGTTCGGTTTTGCCCAGCGCAGGCACCTACACGCTCCGGAAAGGACAATCCCTGGGAGGCGGGGAGCGATCCGGTGCTGCCGGCACTTGGCTCGGCCGGCCGGGGAGGCGGAGGGAGGGAGGGACGGGGCGGAGGGAAGGGGCCGGGGCGAACGGCCTCTCCCTCGGGTGCTCCCCCCGCGGCCAGTCCCGCCGTGACCCGGCGGGTCCCGCCCTCCGAGCCACGGGGTGGGAAGGGGGCGGTGGGGGTGGATACCTTGGGGGCACCGCGCGCTCCCGCCGCCTCCGCGCGCGCCCCCACGCTCACCGAGGCGCGCCTCCCGCGGCGGGTTCTCCATCAGCTTCTTCAGCACTAGCGGGAACGCGCCCGCCAGGCCCCGCCGCTCCTGCTGCGCGGCGGCCCCCGCGCTCCCCCCAGCTGCAGTGGGCTCTGGTCCTCCCGCCGCCGCCGCCGCCTCCTGGTGCGCGGCGCGGCCGGGCATACTCCCCGCGGGCGGGCGGGCTATCAGCGGTCACCGGCGGCGCGGGGCTGCGGCGGCTGCCCGGGACCCGGCGGCGGCCAGCAGCGGCGGCCAAGCGCGGAGGAAACGGCGCAGGCGCGGCCGGCTGACGCCCGGCGCGTGCTTCAGTATTCATGAGCTCCGGGGCCGCGCCCCGGCCCGGCCTCTCCGCGCCCCGCGATTGGCCCGCGCCTTCCGAGGGGGCGGCCCCGCGCGGACAGGCCCCGCCCTCCCCGCCCTGCCCTCCCCGCGGCCAGCGCGGGCACGCGCCCCACGCCCGCCAAGGCACGTGCGGGGGCGGGGCCTCCGCCGGGCTCATTAGCATCCGGAGCCCCGCCCCCTCCTCCTCCCGCGGGCGCTGCGTCACCGTCAGGAGGGCGGAGGGGGCGGAGGGAGGGAGCGAGCGCGCGCGCGTGGGCGCGCCTGAGGCGGCCGCGACCGGCCGGGGGTCCGGGAGGGCTGTCCCGGCTGCGCGACGTCTGCCAACTCCCTCCCGCCCTGCCCGGGCGCCAACGCTCCAGCCCGCCCTTGCATATCCTCGTTTAGGATCCCGAAATCACCTTTCCCGCGTGCCCTGGATTTAATCTCCCTCCGTCCCACACGATGCCCGCAGCGGCGTGCCCTACATAACATGGGCAGGGAGAAGGACTTCACTGCGGTGCTGCTATGGGCGGGCTGCTGGGGGAAGGGAGGAAAGGCCGCCTTTCCAAATTATGATCACAAGAAATCCTTGTGATTCTCCAAGCTGCCCTCTTGCTCTAGCAGCAGGGATGCCGTGCTGGGATTTAAGCTTCTGAACACACGAACGGAGCAAATATTGCCAAGTTCGTTCCCGAGAGCACAGACGGATACTGAGGAGCATCTCCCACAGAACTGATAAATTCGCAGAAGGGGCATATGCTGCAGCCACAGGCTTCTCCTGTCAGCAGTGGCTGCTCTTGACTCTGCAGGATGGGCTGCAGCGAACCTACCATACAGTGCTTCGAGCCGGGAAAGGGAAGGGTTGTGCTCCCCTGGGATAGGCTCGTCTGCATCCAACAGAGCCGCGGGAGCCAGAGCAGAGGCGCCGCCATACGTGCCAGCAGAAAAAAAGACATCTTCCTCTCAGGTAGGCACTTGGGCATCTGCTTGGTTCAGCTTCCCAGCCACAAACCTCAGACATTTAATTTAAGTGGCAAGGCACGATTTTACCTGACCCTTACTAATAAACCCTGATGGTCTTTGTGAAAAAAAAAAAAAAAATAGATCTGAATTCTTCCCCACATGCCCCAGGAAAAGGAATGAAGTCACACGGGGTAGATGTTTTCCTCCATTCTTACTGCAGTGAGGACCAGGGGACATCTCCATCCAACCTAGGCAAATGTGGAGCTGCCCTACCCAGCAGCTACTTCTCTTGCATAGGCTGGGAGGCCCAATCTGCTCCCTCCTTCACAGGGAACCAGTGGGACTCCCGATGCTACTCCTGCACACATGCTGCCCAGCACGAAGCTTGGAAAAGAACACCCTGTTATTACAGGCTGGAATGGTGCAGGTTAATGCATCATTTATCAAGGTTGATAAATCCAGCTGCAAGAAGCAGGCAGAACAGGTCATGCTCCACTGCCCAGCATGCTCCAGGGGTGCTACGTGCCCTCCGTGGACCCCCTCTGCCTTGCCAAGCTCAGCTGGCAGGAAGAAAAGGCACATGCGTGAAAGGGAGATGCCACTTCACAGAGGGTAATGAGACACAGATGTCAGACCACACACGACAGAGGCAGCACACACAGCTTGGCAAGGGGCAGCAAGCCGGCAGTGGTGCTTTTGTCTAGGAAACAGCTACTGATAGGCAGTAGATAGAGAACACAACCAAGTGAGGTCACAAAGGAGCAGCTTTTAGGCAAGTGGACGCAGCCAAAGTGGGCCAAGCTGCAGGCTTCTCATTCAGTCATGGCTCTCATGGTCACTTGGTTCCATTGTTGTCAACGCTGGTGGCCCCCAAGGGTGATGCTGTGCCTCAGTACTGTACAACACTCTTTCAAGAAACAGGGTCTGTGCACATCACCCCTGCAGAGCTCAATGGCAGCTGTTTTGCTGGGTAATGTCTGTATGAAGGGAGGTTATTAAAACCACTCAGCAGCTTTTACTCCAGGGCTTTTCCCTTTAGATTGACCATGTTCTTCCTCCAGTACATTTCCACCTGTGCTCCACTGTGCTAAGGTTTGTTCTGCACCACCATGAGTTGTGACTTTACCTGGAGAGAGTCTAGACTATACAGTGTTAGCTGCTCTTCCCGGAGGCAGGAGGGAGGGAGTTCCTGAGGAGCATTCCTGTGGGTTCCCTCTCATCACCCTGCTCCAGCATTAGCACTGCCCTGCCAGCTTGGAGGGAGGCTGCCCTGAGAGCTTTTCCTCACTGCCTCTGGGGATTTGGTACTCAAGCAATTGCCAACAGAAATCGGGCACTGTACCACAAGCTGTACCTTCTTGGTTAAGTCGGGATCTGCCTGAGATTTTTGCATTTTCTTTCACCCTGCAGCTGAGAAGGAAGAGTGGAGGACAATGAGATGTGAGGAGAGGAATGCAGTGGCCATGGCTGTTACTGCTGGGAGTCTTGTCAGGGCCAGATGATGCAGAACAGCCCAGTTCTGGGGTGCAGCAAGGAGGGAGGCAAGCAACAAGTAGCTCACTGCTGGGGACAGGGTGTGAGGGGGAGATGTACAGCAAGCCCCACTGGGAGGTTTGAATAGCAGAATAGAGAATTTCAGAGAGTGGCCTGAGAGACAGCAAATCCAGATGAGTGCTGTCTAAGTATGGGGACCCAGGAGGAGAGAACTGAGCTCTGTGGGAAGAGGGCCATGATGGGAGTGCTGGCCTGGAGAGGGAGGCAGCATAATAAAGACAGTTCTGAGGACTATGGGAAGTGATGCAGAGAGGCAGGGTGGTCCTGGGGCTGAGGAAGAAAGCTGCCACAAAACAGCACTCTCAGCTGCCAAGTAAGTTGCATTGAGTTAAGACTAAATTATTCTCTTTTCAAACCATTGATCTCTCCTCTACACCCTACTCCAAACAGATAGGTCTTGCCAGCACTCCTCCCTTGGATTAATTGAATCCACTTGGCTGTGGAGAGCAGAGATCCCAGAAAAGCAGCCAAACTCAGCCACAGCAAGGCTCTGCACCACATGAGCCGCCCTTGGCTGTTACTGCCTCCTCCCAAACAATTCCACTTTTACCTGGGTACAGTTAGCTTGGAAAACATGCCCTGGTCCACACAAACAGTGGGACTTCATACAGTGTGGTATGTAAACACACCTGTTAGTGGGCAGTCTCAGCAAAGAAGAGAGAGAGCTCACAGGAGACTGCAGCAGAGCAGTGTGACAAAATGAGCCCCTTAGGGGGTAGGGCAGTTCCCCTTGCCCTATTTCCCTTTCCCATAGGGAGCTGTGCATGTGCCATAGAGCTCACTGTATTACAGCAGGTGTAGGCAGCTGCCTTTCCTGACATGAATGCTTTACAGTCACAGCAGCAGCCCTTTCTCCCATTGACCCTGGAGCAAGAGCAGGGTCCCTCTCCACACTGTGTGTCTGGCTTTTCTGCTCCTGGGTCCTGCTGCCCCTCAGGACTGCAGAGCTGCTTGCATGCCCTGACAGCAACTCCCTAGAGAAGACCGAGCTCTGTGCATGTTTGTTTCTGTAAGTTCAACTCTCTCATGTCCAGACATAGGCTTGTTAATGTGTTCCCACACATATCCCCAGCACTCAGCAGTGAACGTTAGAACACAACAACCAAAAAGCAGCTTCTCAAGGGTGTGCAGCATCCTGTCCAAAACCTAGAGTACTCAAGTTGCATGGTGGGTGCTTGGAGCAGACCCAGCATTAGAGAAGTGGTCAGTGCAGCATAAGCAAAGTGTTCAGCACAGCAAAAGCCCAAATTAAATAACCTCCTGGGTCCTTTCCATTTGTTTTCTAGGATGCTGCACAGAGAATGGGAAAGCCTAGGAGTACAGAAAAGAAAATGCGGCCTTTACTGTGTTCTCTACCCCAGCTTTTCGCTGATAAACAACTGCAGCGTCCAACAAAGTTTCCAGAGAGTCAGCATGCCCCATGCAGGCTGGGCTCTCTGGACAGTCTGAGTCTGGGAAGAGGCAGTGTCTGGAGGCTTAGTGGTTATTAACCATAGGACAACAATGAATGGCAATCCTGGAAGTTGTTTCTATGTGAGTGTGAAGATTTGTGCCCAAGCCTTTTCCATGCGCGAATCTTTGAGGGTTTCCAAGAAGTAGCTGAGCACAGAGATTAAAAGGATCAGGAGCCCAGCACTCTTGACTGATTTTGTAATCAATCCTCCTAGCTGCACAACATGCACAGTGCCAGAACTCCCTGTCTGACTTGGACACTTTGGGGAAACACACCCTTAGAAGGGCTTGCAGCAGACAAGATCTGCCCCTTTCTCACCTTGCAACTGAAGGAGAAATCAAAACAGAAACCCCAGCACGTATTTCTTCAATCCTACCTGTCATCTTGTTGGTCCAGGGCAAGGAATACTCCAGTAAGGACTTCAGGACTTCCGGAAAGTCCAGGGCACTAGGGCCCCCAGGGGTGTTGCAGCTTGACATGTCCTGTCCTGGGACTGTGCCAGCAGGGCTAAGGGAGGGCCAGGTGCCTGGCCACCAACGTTACACCTCACTCTCCTGGGTGTTGCGAGCCCCGGACTGGGTTTGCTGGACTACTCTGGCTGAGAAAAAAAACAAGGAGGAAGAGAAACAGCCTAGCGAAGACACAGCTTACCCAACTGTCTTCACCTCCCCCGCTCCCACTCTGAAGTGGCCAATTGTGGAAATAGCTTGCAGCCTTGCAGGGCGGGGCCGGGCGCCTGGCCAGCGTGGTTTTACAGGGCCTCTCCCAGCCAATCCAGCAGCAAAGAACTGGGCCAGTTATTTAACTTTGCAAAGGCAGCACCCTTTTCCTTCCCAAGGTGTTGTGAGAAATACATGTGTCGGAAGGGGGAAAAAAAGCAATTGTGCGCTGTCAGGGGTACACGTCGGCTGCAAACACAACAGCAAAGGGATCCTCTGACGAATCAGCAACAGCAAAGGGATCCTCTGAGGAGCTCCAAGTTGTGCAGGTTGCTACAGGGAGATACACATGCTGTCTGCATCTGCCTGCTAACTTTTTAGCTAAGATGAAGATGATGACATTATTTGTATGTGATGTAACAGTTACTCTGTGTCCCTCCTAAATTAATATTGATAAGGTGTGCATCATCCCCAAAATCCAGGATTTTTCTTCTTAAGAGGCACAGAATTTTATGAGAAAGCAAACAGCCTCCTCTCAGAGCAGTGATGTACAGGAAGAGAGTTCATGAACCCTGCAAATACCTTGGTAACAGCTGGTTAAGTAAGATCTTGAGCACACAAAGCCCCTCCTCTCCTAGCTGTGAAATTTTTAGCATGGAGAAAAGGACTGGAGACAGGAGGATAAAGGTCTGATCCTCTTTATTAGAACCTGGCGTGCAAAGTAGCATCTTACATGTACTGGGGTCTTTTCTTTTGCTGAGTGTGATATTTCAACAGAAGTGCCTTTATTTCTCAGTTTGTTCCTGTCCACTTTGCCAGGCTCAGCCTTACAGTGCCAGTGTGAGTTGCTAGAAATTAGGTATTCCTACACTGGTCTGTGAGCCACAGCAACTGGACACAGCCCAGCAAAACCATACATGGTGTTTGGTCCCATAAAGAAATGCATTTGATTTAACCCAGTAGAAACCAAAAAGGAAGAATTACCTAGCCAGGTGGGGTGGTTGAGAATTTCAGTTTAGCTGGAGAAGCCTTGTGATCTAGATCCCAATCTAATCAGGCTCAGAAATCACACAATAGATGGCTTAGTAGAATTCATAATTATGATACAACCTCTTCAGATTTTGAGTCAGTCATAACCATCAGTGGTGAAACCATTCAGGGAAGAACAGCCCCATACTAACCCTGGACTGTTACAGTGTTCTCCACCCACCCAAAGCTGAAGCCAGCAGCA
Organism: Corvus moneduloides; assembly: GCF_009650955.1. Taxonomy (NCBI): domain Eukaryota; kingdom Metazoa; phylum Chordata; class Aves; order Passeriformes; family Corvidae; genus Corvus; species Corvus moneduloides. The sequence goes on along the minus strand of NC_045479.1, from coordinate 25,162,925 downwards.
GACTCTGCAGACAGTCAGTGCATTCTGGCTCCTGGGAGCAAGAGACATGATCACATCTCTCCTTCCTGGAGTACAGCCTGCCAGCCAGGAGGTCCATGTCCTTTCCTGAAATCTTCCAGTCCATTCTGGAAGACTGGAGTCTCTCAGTCATGCCAGACATTACTGATGTTTGGGACAGCTACTGTCATATATGCCTAGTTTTGCTTCTTATGACAGGCTGGCAAGGGAAAGTGACTGGGAACATGGTAGCTGTCCAGTGCCAGGTGCAGCTGGACCCCCTGGTTTTGTCCCAGGCTCAAACTTGTTATGAAAGCTGGACAAACATCTGACCATGTGTCTGGAGGGACCTAAGGACTTCACAGCAGCTGCTGCAGCAACTGACTGACATTTATGGCTTCAGAAAATGAAGACATTAATTCAGAGAAAATTAATAGAATCATAGAATGGTTTGGGTTGGAAGATAGCTTAAAGATCCTCTAAATTGTCACTTAGCGGTTTGAATTATTAGCCTGCAATGGACATCTCCAAGTTTTTGTCTAGAGATTTGAGAGCAATGAGATATACATCTCATCTTGCATTTGCCACATCCACGAAGTCTCCTACCAACAGTGTATGTCCCTCTTGATTCAGAATCCCTTAACAATGACCTCCTGCCCACAAGAAGAGCTTGGGTAACATCACTAGCTGGATGCATCAACACCACCCTGTCTTCAAGCCCCAGGGAATCAGAACCTATACTATGGAATAGAGTCATAGCAGTGGGGAATGTCTGTCTGCCCCTGTGTCCCCAACATGGAGAGCAGAGCATTTGAGCTGCTTTAGTGAATGAAGTTGAAATATCTCTGGAAAGCTGCAGGCATGGCCACAGATTGCATCACTTGTGCTGGCTACACTGTTGTCAGATCAGATGTGTTTTTATTTTGTGATCCCGTTTTAGTGGAGGTGCCCGCAGCTCTGCTCCATCCATCACTCAGAAGCCCAGTCAGCCCATAACACCACATTTTCTCCCAGACTCAACCAGCCATTCAACTTCTACTGGCCCTAAGTGGGTGGCACACAAAAGGAGGCACCTAATGTGATGGAAAAGGCCAAACTCCATGAACACCAATTTAACTGGCAGAGACCAGGGCTAACTTCAGTGTATTTTCTGTAGCTCTCTTGCTGCAGCTACCCACACCACCCAGCAGTGCTGGCTGAACCTCTTGGCACATTTGCCTAAGGAGTATGTTCAGCAGTCCTGAGGGGAGGACTGTGGGTCCTTCAACATTTGCCTTGGTCCATACTCTCCCTCCTTTTACATTTTTATTCAAAAGAATTGGGTTTTTTTTAAGCAACCAATTCTTGTACTTTCCTTTCCCCTGGCCCCTTTGCCTTTCTGCAGTGCTCAGGTGCTTCTGCTGGTACCAAAACATGTAAATGTCTCTTCTAAAACCTCTAATTCTACTCCTGTCTCTAATGGGACTTCTCTGGAGAGCTCTGCCATCAGGCCTAAAGGGAACTATAGAGCAACACTGCTGAGGTGTTGCTAGTAGGTCCAACCTTGCTGGCAGTTTGAAACCCCGGAGAATCTTTTCAGACATTCAGACCTCAGATACAACCCTGCTCATTACAAGGAGCTGGGTAAGGGGGTTCTCTGTGCATCTCTCCAAGTTGCCATCTTTGTTGCAGCCCCAGGAGTATTCCCTCAACTCCTTCACAGGGCCACTTTCACAGTGCTTCTGGAGCAGCCTTTCCCCTGTTCCCCCTCCTGCCAGTGTCTTGCAGCCACCCTCAGACTCAAAACAAGAGCCAGTGGCACACTGTGCCTCCTTGGTCAGAAACTCCTGCAGATTATTGCTGTGGGTCTTGTCCTTGGTGGTGGCACCTGGCTGCATATCAATTTATGAGGCCACCACTACAGAAGGGAATTTAATTGTTTCTCAGGTGTATCTGAAAGCACAGCTGATGGGGAACACACCAACAGCAGTGATATTTGACTAAAGAAAGGCATTAGTGGTTATTATTACTAATTGCTGTTATCTCAGCTTTCTCCAATAAGGTGAAAGCTTGGCTTGGTAATCTAATGGAATGTGTCCTCTTAGAAAATAAAAAGTTTTTGTCTGATTTTCTAAGGACACAAAGCTTATGCAGCAGTATTATCCATCCATCCATCCATCCATCCATCCATCCATCCATCCCTCCATCCCTCCATCCCTCCATCCCCAGAGCATGCTACCCAGCAAGGGATAAATACATTTAAATATCTTATTCTGTTTGAAAGATCAGCTAGGATGAGGAGAGTCAAATTAATGCCTCCCCAGAGATAAAATCTGCTGTTATGTATTCTGTATGATCTGGGGCACATACTTTGGCAGTGACACAGGACAGGCAGTAGCCAGCAGTACTGAAAGGACTTGTGGTGACAGACAAGATGACACTCCCCTGAAGTGAATTTGGAAATAAGGACAAAAACATGTAGAAACCTCTAGAAGCTTTGCAAATTCTGCTGTTCTTGAAGCAAGAGTATTTTCCTCTTTTTTCTCCATTTCTTTCAGTCACCCAAGACCATTCACATTGGCAGCGCAGCCATTACTTGGAAATTTCCATACCTCCTCACGTGAGATGTCTTCTGTTGCACATCCTACAAATCAAGCCTACTCCTCAAAGTCTGTGTGGAGGCTCCAGGCCCACCCGCAGGGTTTGGTTCTTTCACCAAACTCAGCTTGGTAAGTGGTTTCCTCTTTCTTCTTTTATCCAAGCAAACCCTTTGCCAGAGATCAGTCACTGCCTCTTTACAGACATCCATACAATTTCTTGTTCTTGTACTAGTTCCTAGAACAATTGTACACTCCCCTTACAGCTTCCAGACTTAACTATTTATTTGCGTAGTGCATTGGGCTTGGTAGGGAATTTTTCTCAGCTTGGCAGAGGCCTACAGACTGAGTTTCACCATGGCCATGCTGAAAGGACACATGCACCACATCCCAGAAAGTTGTCTTCTTCTGGGTTGAGATGCTGCTGCTAGTGCCAACAGACATCTATGGAGCTGCAGCAGTACCCAGAACGGCAGCAGCAGGGAAGGCTGTGGCCAGACCACAGGGGTGTCAGCATCCACAGCAGATTACTTTGAAGAAAAGGAGGTGTTGAAGGAAAGGAGGTGAGAGAAGGAGTGATGAAGCCAGCATGGGAGGGTGGACATCTGAGGGCAAAGTGGGACTAGGGCTCTGCATTGGCTAAAGACGCTGCCTGGTGCCTGCAACATGGGCATGCAACCCTTTGGGTACTTTTGATGGTAGCGACATGCGACACAGACACACAGGCTTGATGAGGCCTCACTCCTCAGAGTCCCCTTCCTGCCTCTGAAAGGACTTCCTTCCCCAGCAGGGTATGGCATGCACACACGTGCCTGTGTATGTGTACATATGTGCCTGCCTGTCTCCCTGCATGGAGGAGCAGCGCCGGGATTTCCCATCCAAGCGGTGAACTTCAGTGGAAGGAAGTGCTGGCACCTCCCGCCCAGGGCAAAAGAATTTCTAAAAACTAATTCCCCAAAATGAATGCCAAAAAGTTAATGAGCTTTGCTTCCCCACCACCCCCGCCAAGACATCTCCCCCTTCTTGGGGAGCTCACATGGCAGCTGGGCTCACCACAGCTCTGCTTCTCTGCACGTGGCCTTCCCTTGTGAGGTGCCATTTGCCAGAGAACTAGGTGCTAAGCAGGGAGAAAACGTGAGAAAGGGCCTTGAGATCACCAGAAGTTGTACTGTCCTGGGCAGGAAGGACACCTAGAGCTGCCTTTTTGCATTTCCCTGCTCTGAAAACACTCTGGCAGCCTGGGCAGAGACAGCTTTGGGAGCTCTCGGAACAAGCCTTCTTGCAGGAGGCTAGGTTGCCTTGCAGGAGTCTAGCGGTGCCAAGAGCAGCAATAAACAAAGGGGTTGAAAGCAGGATGGGGAAATCCAAGGCCAGTGATATTGGGCCATGGGAGACCACTGGGTGGGACAGCAAGATGCACATTCCTGTGGCTGCTTCCCTCTCAAAACCAAGGCTGTCTGTAAGGACCTGGGCTGTCCGTCAGCCATCTCTTCCTACTCACACCCGCTAGGAACAACATGGACCCCAGCAAAAGCAGGGATCCTGCAGCATCATAGCCCAAGAGGTCTGAGCTTGATGGAAAGATACAGGAGTCAGCTGAGCCTGGGGAAGGCATGTGGGCTGAAAGAAAACAAATTACCCTTAGAAAAGCTTGGACAGTTTGGCTGCCACTGATCCCCCAAAACCAAGATGTGAATGGTCTTGAACAGGAGAAGCTCTAGACTGCCTAGAGCTTCTTTTGAAACACCGTCAGTGTATTGAATCCCCACCACAGTTCCCAGGGGCAATGCCCAGCCGTGTTGCAGTTATTCTCAAGCCATCCTGCTGAGGAAAACTGAGGCCATCTCACTCCCATGGAAGCAGGACTTTCCCTCTCTGCCTCAGAGCTTTGCTGGGGTACAGATGGGGGAGCGTGCCTCGGTATTCAATTAGCAAAACTATGCAGCTCTTCATTCTTCCTGACCATCTGCCTGGAAGGCCCCAGTGCTATTGGAAGCCCACTGCTAAGGCAGACATAGGAAATCCACTGAGAACAAAGGAAATATGCCAAAGAGCACCTCCAGAGCCGAGTGCTTTTCCAGTTCAAAGCAAGACAAATCTACTCTGGCATCTGGGTTTAGAGATTTTCTTCCCAGCCCTGGGTAATGTCATTTTTTAGAGGATTAATCCAGATGGTTATGAATGACCCTGTTTACTGGGTCTCTGCTATGTCTGTGCCTCCCAAGACTCTCTGGAAAAAATAGTAGTTTTCTGGGGCACCACCGTCCATAAGATAACCTGCATAATGAGCATCCCTGAAAGGGGCAATCTTGGGAGCTGCCAGGGACAGGACTGTTGTGATGGGAAATGAGTCAGCTGGAGCTGTCATCTGGTCTGGTCCCTGCTCTTGTCTTTGCTGCACCTGGATCTGTTTTCAGGAAACACCACTCCTGTCCCAGCACCACCAGGACACACTGCTCCTGTCTGGAGGGGGAACCACAGAGAAACAGGAGGTGACAATCGATCTGGGAAGGGAGAGAGGTTACGTGGAACCGACAGGTCCTGTCCTGTCCTCTCCCATCCTGGGGGGAAAGAGGTGAGGCCGAATGAGACATGGCTCAGCCCCTGACCAGAGCTCGCAGCTTTCCTGGAAGCCCCAAGGGCTATATGTCCACAGGACCTCTGCCCAGAGCCTTCCCATAGCATCCATCTGAGTCTGTTCGGTGCCTTCCTCCACCATGTATCAAACAGCTTTGTGCTTCAGCCGGCGTGCCCACAGCCTTTCCTCCTGCACTTCCCTCTAACTAGGCACTCCCATCCAGCCCTCTTTTACTATTTAGCTCATTGCTTTCTGCCCCATGTTTTTCCCCCCAGCTGCCCTGCTGGTACGTCCTCTGTGCCCTCTACCCCAGCCTGTAACCATCGCACGTCCTCAGGTTACAGCTCCTGCATGTCAGGAACTCTCTGCTGCTCACTGTGCACAGGACACATGACCCTGTTCCTGGTTGCAATGGCAGCAGCAAACACAATGAAGAGGATGACACCATTTGCATCATCTGCTCTCACTGCCCAGAAATGTTTCTCTATAGTGTGGGTAGGCAGACTCAGTCACAGGATTACTTAGGATCCTCATCTGCAGCAAACTCCCTCTGCCAGGCTGCTGTATGATGGCATGAACCATCTTCTGCATGAAGCCTTCCTCCCACCTCTCAGGGGTTTCTACCCTGCTCCTCACAATCTTCCACAGAACCTGGATTTTTTCTGGCTGATCTGGGTCTCTCTGCCTTGTCTTTGTATCTGCTGAAGTTCCTAGGAAGATCTGAATACTGAAATGACCACTCCTTTTCTTCCTCTCTAAAATACAAGTTTATTTCAGTGAAGAAACACTGATTTACAGCTGAGGCTCAAACCTGCAAGGAAAAGAGGTGTTTTTCTCCTGATGCTTTGTCTGTCTCACAGTTTGACAATTTTGGTTTCAATTGTACTGGAAAAGCTACCCTCAACTCCTGCCAGCATGCCCTCAATAGACTTCGGAATGTAAAAGTAATGTCTCTCACATTTTATGTACTCAACTGATGCACCTTCGAAGTGCACATGTCTCCTCATTCCCCCTGCACTACAAGAATGTGTTCAGGTCTTTTCTTTGACCAGAAGGACATGAGTTCTTATGTCTGTATGAAGGCACATCAAGGAGATGTGTGACAAATCTTGTCTCTTCAGGCCTTGCTGGATATGACCTTCTGGTCACTACCAATTTATACTGCAGTAACAGGGCATATCCATGGGACTCCCCTGTCTTCACCACATCTCCAGTTTTGATTTCATCAAGCATATAGATTAATCTGCATCATGACAGATTAGAAAAATAAAGAATTTAATTTATTAATAAAATTAATAATAGTTTATGAATAAATGTTTTCATACTGACCTCTTCCCCCGGTGCAGTTTCCTCACACAGCATCCTTTCCAGGAGGAAAGTAAGTGCACAGACACCTCCCATGGCCCAAGCTGTGTGCAACTTGGTGGATAGGGCTAAGGGCACGTTCCCTAGCAGGGTGCACACTGCCAGGCAAAAGAACTGGCCAACCCAGTTGGACAGCGCAGCCTACACAGCAGAAGAATCTCTAGATGAAGGTGTTACAAGACTCGATTACTGGAGGTTTCAAAACACAGGTTACCCAAACACCTGAAACTGTTGATGCAGAGCACATGGATTCTTGGCACTAGGAGGAAAAGAAAAACATCTTAAATACACCTAAAGTTCACAAGAACTGTGTGTTTGATGAAGAACTGCATAAACTGTTAATATGCACTTAGGCAATTTTCCACTCAGCAAGAAGAGCAACAGATTATACTTAAAGAAGGGAGAAAGCCAAAGTGGTCCAATGCTTGACGTGCTCCCTTTGCTTCCCTCCTCATAGCAGGGAAACCTGAAAGCAAGATAAAAATCCTTTGCAGGCTATTTGAAAAACACAAACACACTCTGGATCAGGAGAGGGTTTAAAGTGCACACTTTTATTTTCTATTACAAAGGCTAAAAGAAGCAAGTTTGGTTTTTCTTTCTTTATTTAAGAACAAAAGCAAAAATGTTGTTAAAACATCTACATAATTATCCTGATACTAGACCTTATGAAAGATACTAAGTTCTTTTTTAATAGTAAAGCGTGGTATTCTTAAATTATATTAATACAAAGACATATTAAAGGACTCAAAATCATTACTACCCAGCTCAGAACTGCAGCATCCCCTTGCTATCTTTTCCTTTCACTTGCTAAAACCCATCCATTTTTTGACATACAGTTTCATACAAGCTAAGTAGGGTGTTTTTTGTTGGCTTTTTTTTTTTTACTTCTCCCTGTAAAGGCCAGGTTTACTCCAATGTCAGTATCACCTAAAATCCCTGCCCCTACCAAAGAATTTGGGAAAAGATTTTCACTAAGTCCTTCAGCATTTAATAAGTTTCTGCTCTGTGTGAATGTCTGTGGTTATTTTACAGTATTTGAGATTTTCTTCTAATATTATAAAATTAAAACATCACTTCCTTTGTTAATAACCCTCAAATTTGGTTCTGTGCTGCAGAATTTTCTTCTTCTCTCACACAAATAAAGAAGAGAGAGTTACCACAGGGTCTTGTGAACACAACACTAAAGCAGCCCCTACAGCTTGTGGTTTATCTGCTGTAGAGCTGCGAGCACTAAGCATTTCTGCTGAGAGCACATAATGTGCTGAAGAAAACCCTCTTGGCTTGATAAAGCAAGCCTGGGAAGTCAAGTGTGAAACTTCTTGCCTTTCACAATGTCCCTTTAAATAATATAAGCAAAGCCTTATATTAAAACTTTACTCGCTAGTTAGCAGTATAATACTCTCTCGCTGAGATGGGACTGCAAGGACATCCTCAAGGGTTTCAAAAATGCGCACAGGGAAACCTGTTCCATCTCAAAGTTTATACCTATTTATATAAAACCCTCCCCTCTTTTTTTTATTTCCCTTTCCCTATCCCAAATAAAAGGCTTCATACTTAAACTGGAGATGCTGCGTTTCCTGGCCTGAGTCCTTTTCCTTTACCCTCATTTAAAAGATTCCTTCGATACCACACACATATAATATTATATAGAGCGATATATTTAATACCTGTGTATATATGCTTCATGGAAGGGGTCACATATATACACACTAAAACAAGTCTGGTGACGAAGTACTGCAACACCACAGACCAGGTTATCATATCAGGGAAAACAAAGAGACACTTGATGCAACCCCTGTGATTGTGGGCCTCCCCCACCTCACCTCACCTCACCTCACCTCCTCTCACCCTCTCCCCATATCAGCCCCAGCCTGAACCTCTGAAGTCCCACCAAGCAGCTCAGTTCTCATTGCAGAGAGGGGGAGAGGGGACAGTGACCCACTTGGTAACCTAAACAAGTCATTGCATGAGAAATCACAGCTCAGCAAACGCTAGAGTCACACTAGAGATGCAGGTTTGTTTTAAAAGTAAAAAACAGATTTCAGTGTCCCCCAATCCAGATTTCCTTCCTTGGCGTCTGCCCAAGAAGAGCAGAACAAGATAACCCAGGAGCTGATGCCTGTCTCCTCCCATCTCTAAAGTTGACCACTTGAGGACAAGGATGACCAGGAAAGGTACCATAGCTACCACAAAGGACAGAGGAGAAACTACAGCACCTGACCACTCAAAAACTGCCATGTCTGATACTGCTCACAGCAAACCAAAGACTACCATCCACATTTTAAGGGAGAGGAAAAAAGCTCAGCAGAAAAATGGTTAAGTTGCCCAGGAAAGAGGCTGAGTCACCATCCCCAGAGGTATTTAAAAATACATGTAGATGTGGCACTTCAGGACATGGTTTAGTCTGGGACTTGGCAGTGCCAGGTTAACGACTGGACTTGATGATCTTCGAGGTCTTTTTCAACTTAATGATTCTAAGTGCAGAGGCACATTCAGTTTACTTAGAGCATACCATGTCTATGGAAAGATTCCAGACCAGAATGCAGAGCACTCTACTCCATAACTGGACCCTAACTATCCCAGTGGAGCTGAAGCACCTTCCTGTGCTGCCTCACAGCACGTCCACATCTCCCAATTTCCACATCCCATCCCTCCTGAAGCTGTGAACCCCAAGGATACGGGAGCAGGGAGGAACAGGAGGACCCAGAAATGCCAAAGCACCAAGCAGTTAATGGCCAGATTGTATTTACCATGGATACAGCCCTACCCAAGGGCTCTGAGATTGCTGTCCTGGGAGACTCTGTATGAAAAAGACATCCCTGACAAAGGCTGGGAGGGAGATGTGTTTGTGTTTGAGTGGGTGATGCCATCCATGCATGCAAAACTCCAGAGCACAGCTGGACTGCAGAAGAGAGAAGGAGAGGGAAGCTCAGGACAGGGGACACATTTACTGCTTACAGGGTGAGACCACCAGAAAGGACTAGGCTGGCATTCAGAGCAGTACTGCTTCTCACTGCTGCCACTTAAAAAAGCAAAAATCCTGTCCCGGAGTTCAGCATTACTGGTTATCCCATCACAGCACACATCAGGCAGCACAGGAGCAGGCCATGGCTGAGTCCCACTGTGCCATTCACTCTCCACCACTGTCCCTGCTCTGCGTCGCATCCTAGTTGCACTTTGCATCTGCAAGCTCCCTACCCTGGCTCTGAGGAGGAGGGGGCTGGACCTCTGGTACTGGTAAGCGCTTCCAGCTGGATTCCCATTAGCTAAACGTTGCCCATGCTGCGCAGTGGTGTCCTTTTAAATGGGTCCCCACCCAGTTCTTCTGGCAGTGCAGGGAAAAATGCAGCTCTAAGTAACCAGAAACATATGCAAAGAGCAAGAAAGGAACACCATTACCTCCCTCCCTCACTCGCTTCAGGACACAAGGCAACACAGAAACACAGGCTCCTTTTAGTGACTGCCTCCCCCCTGACCAATACTACTGTGTGGACTTCAGTGACACATGGTGTGTCACAGATTCCACTACACCTCCTGGATGGGTTCTCTTTTACTTGCACCAGTCACACCAGCCAAAAAAAACAAACCCAAACTATCTGCCCTGAATATCTGCCGCACACTGGAAAAGACATCTAATGAGAAGTCACCAACTTGCTTTCTGACTACAGTCAGCTGAAGTCTGAAGTCACCTATAACCCAGTTCCTGCTGCTGCAAGCAATTTCATTACTTTGCTGCTTTTACCTTGCACTCCTTATACCACACGGCTGTTATCCTCCTCTGCACCAGTTGATGCCTGAGGGCAATACTGACAGCTGGAGCATAAGCCTAGATGTTTCAAGCCAGATCTAGTGGTTTTTCTTCTTTGCACCTCAATGCCTATTTCTTCTGGTACCAAACTCCCAGAAGAGCAGGAGGGCTGCAGCAGAGTAAGTGGGGCTTACTCTGCAGCACTGAGAAAAGGAACGTATGAAATTCATGGTCACCTTTTCACCAGATTTCATAAAATCATACAATGGCCTGGGCTGGAAGGGACCTTAAAGACCATCTAGTTCCAATCCCCCTGTCATTTAGAAGGACACCTTCCACTAGACCACGTTGCTCATAGCTCTATCCAACCTGGCCTTGAACACTTCCAGGGATGGGGCATCCACAACTTTTCTGGGCCCTCTCTCTCAGCTTTGTCCTTCAGACCTCTGCAGTCATACTCTGAATTGAAAGGCAGAAGAATGACAGAAGGTGGAATTATCTGATTTGCAGCCCAGTACAAGACTGAATTAATTCCTTTGAATGAAGGACAGGCAAAACAAAAAGATGAAGTGGAAGGAGAATTTGGGGGAAAGAAGAGAGAAAAGATGGATCACAAACTCAGTGAGCATGGCGTCGCTGGCCAACGAGAATCAAATTCACGAATTCATTCACCACTAATAAATCATCGTCTCATAATCTTAAAACAAAAGAAAAGAAAAAGTTCTCTTTGCGAGACGCAGATCTCGCTCTCCCTGCTACTGCCACTCGGAAAACCCACCCCGTGTTTCTGCAGCTGACAGACTCCCTCCAGCCCTTACTATACATCATCCCGCAATAGGAAGTTGTATTTCCCGAAGTCATCATCCCTGGGGCAGAGCAGCATGTCTTTGCGGGCTTTGGCCAGTTTCTGTTTCAGCACTTCCCTCCGGTCTAGCCACTCTGTCAGCTCGTCCTGCCCGTGGGCATAGCGACACTCCTCTCCCTCAGGACAGGCCTTGTTCTTCTGGAACCTGCCGGCACAAGGAACGCAGTCAGGAGGGCACCCCCAGTACAGGGGTTTGAGTTCCCTGTCTGGGATACTTGATAAGGACCCACTGAAACATGCTGTGAACTCTCCTTTTTAAGGGCGAGCTGATTCTCCTACAAACCCATGTGCAATTGGGAAGACATCAAGGCTGGGAAAAAAACAGAGCAGCAAAAAGAGCAGTGGCTACAAGGGGATTTAGTCAGAGCACAAAAAAATCTGAGCTGGAACTCAGGGGTGGACCAGCAGGGATGAGGAAAAGCCAGTGCACAAGAGAGGAAATGCCAGGTAACCAGCATGAAATACAGAGCCTTCTTGCTAACCAAAATGGCATTTTTAACCATCACAAGCTTTCTGAAGGCACCCTACGGTACTGATTCAGAGGGTGTGAGACATTCAAACCATTTAATAAGGCACCTGGGATTCCCCCAAGCACTGGGCCAAGGGGACTGTTCAGCAGCCTGAGAGCTGAGAGCATCCTGGCTATGAAAGGCACAGGTGCAGACAGGAACCTCCCCTTTTCTAACAACACATGCTCAGGAATGTGCTTTTACCCCTCAGTATTGTCGCTGAGCACCTCTGGGATCCAACAGCAGCCTCACCGTCACCCAAACCTGTCATCTCATCCCACTCCTCTTCCATTCAGAAGTCTCTGAGAACTCTGTGAGAGGATGAGGAGGGATGACAGAGGCCCTGGACCTGTTACCCTGGCCCTGCAGCAGCGGCACAGGAGGGAGGTGAGACACTAGTACCTCTCGCAGAGCCGGAATTCGCCCATGGGGAAGCGGTAGCTCCAGCAGCTGGAGTCACTGTCTGAAGTGAAGACCTTCTCCTTGTGCTTCTCCGACTGGATGTGCTGCTGCCATTGCTTCTTGCTGTTGCTGTTTTTCCCACAGAGCCAGCAGTGGTAACCCATCTAACCGGTGCAGACAGGGAAAAGGGCCAGTCAGTGCAATAACATCCACATCCATTGGCCTTCCCTGTGCTGGCACTGCCTCTCCCCTCTCTTTCCAGAGCATCCTGGAAGCTCCACTCAGTCTATGACTACCCACACTTCTCTGCCATGCCATCTTTAGGGAATTGTGCTGACACTAAAGTGGAACAGAGGAGATGCTCTGTCATAGTTTATCTATGGCTCAAACAGGCTCAGGGGACAGGGCAGTTCAGTTCATTGACACGGTCCCCCTGCCCCTGCTGATGGCCCCAGTGGGGTCTCACTGCAAGGTCCCCAGGTTAAAAGGCAATGCAGGACTCTTCAGTAGCACAGACCCTTACATCAGTACCACCCCTGGCATAAGGAGACACATCTGCCTCTAGTTTTCCAAGGCTTTTGTGCCAGCTCTTCTCCAAGCTTCTCACTCTTCTGACAGGCCTGCAGTGGTTTTGACAGCTTGCCCAGGAGCAGGCAGGAACCCTGGAGAAAGGCTGAGCCCATGCAAAAGGGAACCTAAGGGAATCCTAATGACCTGAGGATTAACAGAAAAGCCATTGCAGAGCCTTGCTGACCCCAGGTTGATCTCTTCCCTCTTCAGCTGTGGTGCCCTTGCTGTGCTGCTCCAAGCTGTCCATTTAACCTACATTAATACAGGCTCTGTTCCACTAGAGCAATGCAGTCCCTACTAGCCACACCTGGAGCACAGGAGAGAGGCAGGCTGGCAGCACTGAGGAGGAGAAATGAAGGGTAAGAGATCAGCTTATTACCATGATGTCAGCATAGTCAGTGGGCATCTGGATCTGTTTCTCCCCTTCTCGCGAGGTGAGTGGCGTTCCCTCTCCAGGCTTCCCAGGATTGTGTTTCTTTAGCCACATGTCATAGGTCTGCTGCATATCTAGTACTGCACAAAGGCGACACGTGAAGCCACTCAGACACCCTCCCACCCTGTGCACAAGCTATGAAAAAAGGACAAATGCTGGGGCTGCCCTTCCCTCCCCTTGCCTGTGCAGCACAGACTGAAGGCCTGTGCCCCATGTCACCTCCTCAGATGAGACCCCTGGGAAAAGGAGCCAAATTCACACCACACTACCTGGCATGGGGGATGTCTTCTATCAGTCAAGGGGCAACTGTGACAGCAGCCACACAAACTTTTCAGAAAGGTGGCAAAGTGCCGCAAGATCTCCTTGGAATTCACCCCACAAGATGATTCTCCATCAGGCCTGATTCTGCTTGACCTCAGAAGACATCTCACCCAGCCAGGAAGCTAAGGCAGGGGCTGGTTTCAGATCCATCTCTTCCTTCTAAGCCAAAGCTTCACCCTCAGCACTAGAGAGGGAGGAGAGCCTTTAAGCAAGCTGGCCACAGGAAGCGCTGCAGAGGGGAGGAAGACCTAATGATAGCTTGCTCTAAGTTCAAAACCTGCCCAGAGAACTGCAGTCAATGTCTCTTGTGGCTTTTGATTTAAAAGCCACTCAGCATACTTCTGGGAAGGGAAATTTGAGGTGGAAGCTTAAACTACACATCTGCCTTTGCAAGATGAGCACCTGAGAGAGGCTATGGAAACACAAATGTTTGCAGACATCGATATGATGCTCTAAGTGTGACGCATTTGCGATTTACTCCTTGCTAAATGGGTAACTGAGGAACCCGAGGCAATTGGGGATAATGAATGCAAAGTCCCCCAAACTGAAACAATGCTGTCATTTGAAGATTCACCTTTGAGCAAACACACCCAGACTGGTCTGATGTGCTTTAAAGGCCCCAGCAATGAAATTATTTGAACTGCAACAACTAACAGTTTGGCTAAACAGAGAAGGACCCTCCATAGAATCATATAGACCAAAAAAACTCAGGGCAGGCCTGAAATCCTTCAGCTTTCCAGCAGCTACGACAGAGGCAGGTGAGCACCTGGACAACTGGCCCTTTTTTCCCAGCTTCCTGTTAATCTGAATAAACAAGGATTTCTGCCACAGAGCTGGCTGTCCAGGTCATGGGCAACCCCTCAACTATCCCCCAAAAGATAGGCCTGCAGAATTAAATACAGACAAGTTCCTCCACAAAGGCACCACCCAACGATGTTCTCATTCAGGATCTCAACTCCACCCCTTTGAATACAATGCCATGAGCAGGGAGTGCCACAGCCCAGGAGCAAGGGATATGAGCAGAAATAGGTAAGATAGCCAAGGCAGATAGAAGACAGTCAAGAAAGATACAGGAGCAGCTACAGGCCAGGACTGGTGCTTTGGCAGAGCTCCATATGGAGCCAAGCCTGGGACATTACAGGCAACTGGAGGAACAGCACAGGGTGAATTCAAAAGTGATGCAGAAAGAGAGGGCAGCAGTGAAGCAATGTAAGACATAAAACCAATGTGCATTAGTCCCACAGCAAGGGACTCAAGAGATACATGCACAATTAAGAAAAGCAGCTGTAGGCAGACCTGACCCATAATCCCACCTAAACTCATTGTAGCAGCCTTGTCCAGCTCCATCTCTGTTGTCAAGAATATGTCTTAACAGACCCTCTATCCACTGCCCAAATGTCGTCTTCCCTCTCCCCAAGCTTTTTGGCCCACATTTTCCCCACTCACTTTTATTTTCCTTCATGAAGGTCCACATGTCTCTCTCCTCAGGGCTGTGGGCAAAGGAGCAGTTGCCCACATACTGGCATTTCCTGCCATTCTGTGCATGGATACACAACTGTTAAAAGACAGAGAGAAAAATTTAGCATCTGCACAATCAGTCCTTGCTAGAGGGGAAAGTGGGTTCAATAACTAGCCGGGGCATTAAATTGCACAGGAGAGGTTGCAAACAGGATATTTTATATATCATTAATTCATGCTTCTTTTCCCCAGTCTCCTGATGACATAAACACACAGGCAGCTCAGCACCTGTTGCCATTTCCATAGGTGACTGGGTGCAGGTACAGGGCAACAGCAGGGAGCAACCTGGACTGACCCAATAGTGTCTCCTGCTGATCAAGCTGCTGGTCCCCAAAGGTGACTCATTCTCCAGCCATGTCTGAGTGGGTGAAGAGTGGCCTTACAGGTTGCTTAGACCACACTAGTGCACACACAGCTACCAAGAGTATCATTGCCAGAGAAAATGAGCTTTCCAAACATCATATTTACTGATCATCTCCTCTCCCCCTGTCTTGGCACAAAAGCAGGACCTACCATAGGGTAGGGGGAAGGAGCTTTCTCCTTTCAGGGAAAAAGTAAAGGAGAGGGAGGAACTATCACCACATTTGGGGCTGGGGTTGGAGGCTGGATATCTGTAATTTTCCTCACAGCATGTGGCTTTTTAGCTGAGTTCTTAGTTTTGCTTTCAAAACCCTTTGTGAGCAAGTTTCACAATCTATAGCAGCACAGTCACAGCAAAGGCAGGGGTACGCTTCTCCTGAGCATCTCGCCTCTCACCCACATTGAGAAACCCTGACCTAAGGGGAGTCTTAAATTTCATTCCCAAACCCTGTGCCAGCCAGAGATGCATTAACAGTTCTTGTTATGCATTAGCAGCAACACTGGAAACTTGTATTTGTGTGTAGAGTGGTTTGAATGGGTGCTGCTCCTTTTTCTGCTCCATCTTTTTGATGGATGTGTTTTGCTGCCATCAGTCTGTCCTTACCTCCCACCTCAGCCATCATGTGCTTGCCTCCCTGACAGGTCTTCAAGGGAGCAGCCCTCAAAGCACTGCACCGTGGTGGAAGGGAAAGGGATGGGGCACCTGGCTATGTTGGGCATGGGGCTTACATCATATTGCTGTGGGAAGTTGCGGATGGAAGGCAGTGGCCGGACTGACACCCACTTCTTCTTAGCTTTGGACATCACCAGCAGGACACGGCGTTCCTTCGTCCAACTGAAGAAGAGAGAATAAATCAAGAGAGGCATAAGAAAGAGCAGAACAAGGGTTCTTTACCTCAGAAACCCTTAAATATTGAGAGATGAGCAGATCCTCCTGTCCAGCTTGTCCCTGCACTATCTGTCTGTTCCTAGACACGCACATCTGTGATGGAGAAGACACAAGATGGCTGTTTTAGGAGGACTTCTCCCTGTACATATTACCTATTTCCTGGGGTACCTTTTTTCATAAAACCACAAAAATCTCCCCCAAATCTCACATGGCATCACCACAAATTATTAAACAGCTGCATTCCACCCTTTGACACAGCCAATTCTTGTGCAATCAGATCCATGAAAAACACTTGGGAATATTTTCTGTTTGAAAGGTGCAATAGAAATGCAAGTCATTACAAGCACTGCCTTATGAACAGTGCCAGGAAGTATTAATTCTCCTGCAGCTCCAGCAAGTGATCACCAGGAGATACCCTGAGCAAAAACCCCAGCTCTATTCAGCAGCTGCACAAAGAGGTGTTACTTTTTTCCCATCCCAGGAAGCAATCCTCACCTGCTTACTTCCTCCAGAAACTGCTGCTTCTGTCTCTTCTTCAACAAAAGTGTTACATTTGCAATAGGAAGCTGGACTGTGCCTTTGTGGCTTGTGTTATGGGAAGAGAAGTCCTATAAACCCTTCCATCCTATCCCTGCAGGCTGCCTGGGTGAGACAGGCCAGTTTCCATGACCAAACAGTGACTTCCCAGCCAATATTTCTCTTCTAGAGGGCTTATAAAAGAGATGGGGACACATTTTTTAGTAGGGCCTGTAGTGTTGGGACAAGGGGTAGTGGCTTGAAACTGAAAGAGGGTGTAGATTCAGACAAGATATAAGAAAGGAATTTTTTATGATGAGGGTGTTGAAACACTGGCACAACCCAGACAGGTGGCAGTGCCCCAACCCTGGAAACATTCAAGGTCAGGCTGAGCAACCTGATCTAGTTGAAGATGTGCCTGCTCATTGCAGGATGGCTGGATTAGATGACCTTTAAAGGTCTCTCCCAATCCAAAGTGTTCTATGATTCAATGATTCTATCACACCAAACATTCTCATGGGCCCAAGGAGTCAAGAGGTGCAAACAGACATGACATGCATCACAGAGGAGCAACCAAAGCAATGAAGGAGCCAAGGGAAACTGATTTAAAAGGAAGGAGAATACCTTGAATCATTGCTAATTGTGACCTGACAGACATCTGCAAACAGCTAAGAGTATAAACACGTGCAGAGGAGAACTCTGTTAGTGACCTTACTAAGAAGAAATGATAGGAACTGGGAGAAAAGGGAATTGTGGAAGCTGGATTGCATGTGCCAGGAGTAACAGTCTGCACGATGCTGGCAGCAAATACACACAGTAAAGAGGGATGGAAGCTGGAAAACAGCTATCTGCAATGCCTGCTATAGTGACAAACACCCTGAGCAGTGAGAGGCTGCTAGAGAACCTTACAGACTCTTCCAAAGATGCCAAATGAAGCCCTGGAGAAGGTAGGATGAAAAATTCCTGCCCTTGAAGAGGGGTAGAGGAAAGAGAAGGTTGCATTGCTCACCAGTGGGGGGCTTTGGCACTACAGTACTTGAGGTCTTTATCTGGCTCCACCAGCTGCCCGTTTCTCCAGCACTGGCCACACACAAATTTCATCTGGAGGTCAAAGGTGCTTGATGTGGGAGTCCGGGGAGAAGCCTGGGGAAAAGAACCACAGCCTCAGGCGAACAGAGGCAAAATGCACCCCCCAAACCTGCCGCGGAGACGCTGGCAGCTCCCTGCACGCCTGTGTGCCAGCGACAAGCCAGATTAAATCAGCTCTCTTTTGCCAGTGTTAGCTGGTGGCCCGATGAGATACCAGACAGGAGCAAAACCACTGCTTGCTTCAGCATGATTTCCTGGGCTTTGACATCTGGCCAAAAGCACAGACAGCCTGGCAGCTTCCAGCACTGACCAGGCCTGGCTGTGAAACCCCTGCAGCGTATCTCTGTGTACAGACAAACTCTGTGAGACCTGCCCCAGAGCTTAATCCCCACTTCCCTGCAGGGAGGGCAATCCATGTCCCACTCTGCCTGTGGAAAGCATTCGGTCACACAGCTGGAAGAGCCCCCTTGGGAGGAAGCTGGACCACGTCATAACGCAGGACGCAAAACTTCTGATTTTGGACCAAGAAGCTCACGTCACACCTAACATTTGACACCATGAAGTCAGAGCTGGGTCCTCTTCTAGATATCCTTCCAAGCCGTTTCTGGGCAGGTTTCCATCTCTCACAGTTCCTCTGCATTGGGTTTCACAGGCAGTTAAATCACAGACTCCGGACAGAGGTACAATGCACATATTTCACATCTTCTCAGCCACTGCACTTTTCGCCCCCACCCCACCTGAGAAGGCTGGTTTGGGATTATGACTAATGGATTGTGGAGAAGGAAAAAGAAAAGGAGCCAATCTCATATCTCTGCTGCCTCATGTTTTCTCAGCAAATCTCTGGAAAACTGTTTGCATTCTGTATCACCACTGGAAGAACATGAGGCTGGTGTCTCCAGTTCATTTCCAAACCAAAGAATAAACCCGACTGGATGCCAGTGGCCCTGGGCACGGGAGTATGTGAGAGTACAAGAGAACACCGTGGCCATCGAGCTGGCCATGAAGCACAAAGGTCATGCACCAGCAAAACAATTCTGTGACTGTCAGCCACATCAGCAGCCTGTCCCATCTGCCATGCCTTGACTTTAACCCGAGCATCTCACAATAAACAGACACGCAAGCCATGTCCCTGAAAGCAGGTTTCTGCCAGCAATTGATTAGCAGCAGCATGGAGCCTGGCTGCATCCCTTCATGAAGGGAAAACAGCAAGCACAGGCAACACAGAATCAAAGCACTTCCCAGGAGACACCACATCAGCTATCAACTACCACTCTGCATCCTCCAGACCTAGTCCTTTGTAGAACCAGAGCTGACATATAAAAGGTCCTCTGTCACTGTGGAAAGCTGACCAAGGAGCTGACCTTGCCTGTGCTGCCTACAAGGGGCCATCAGTTCTTTGATGTTCCAGCCAAAGGACCCTCTGAGAGAACCAGCATCTCTTTTGAAAAGCAGCAGAGATTCTGGCCTACTCATCTGCAAGAATGACCTTTCTGGTGGCTCCCAGCACATGACTCATTCATCACTTGCTGTCAGCTGTCACCTGTGCTGGTGACCACCAAGAACACATCAAAGTGGCTGGCTGTGGGATGAACAGAGTTAAGACCTGGGCTACCATGGAAGGCAATAAGGTGCCTCCCTCTCAGATGTGTGGCCTTTGAATAGAAGTTTTAATCTCCACTTGGTCTCCAAAGGAAATTCCACTACAGCTCACTACTGACCCATCAAACCTACAGGCCTATGGTAACAAAATGGCACTGCTGGCATATTCCCTTTTATCCACCCCATGCTATCCTCCTGGTGACATATCTCTCAGCACTGCCAGGAAGCTTTGCTCAAACCTACTGACCCAGCAAAACTAAAAACTGAGTGTCTCCAGAAGGGACAAGAGATCAGAGAGAAAGAAAATACCTCTCAGGTAGTTCTGGTAATCTGGGCTGCTTTTTCCACAAATTCTTAACCAAAAGAAGCCCCATGCATTTCTTCATTGAGTCGCGCAGACTCATGTCAGTGGGCATGTATGCTCCCAGCGGATTAGGAGCCAAGCAAAAAATCAAAGCGGCTGCTGTTAATGCTACATGACTCTATTTGTAAAGGCAAGACACATACCTGGCAGGCTGCTGATAACCAACAGTGTGGAAATTATATCACATGAAGCTCTAGCAGACGAAGCCAGGCAAAAGTGCCACAGGCTACGGCACCACCCCTTGCTGTGAAGCCAGACAGTATAGTGCTAGCTATGCACCATGGCAACCAAATAAATACAAGTCTTTGGCACGACAGCTCTCCACTTCAGGCTCTGCAGAAAGCAACAGACCCTGCATGGCCACTCATGTCTCCCAGCTTCAGGAACCCCTCTCAGCAACACTGAAATTTTCTCTGGAGGAGCCACATGGCTCAGGGAGAGGAGGAGCCTAGGTTATATATGAGGAGCCTAGGTTACTCAGCTGAGTAACCTAGGTTACTCCAACTGAGTGAGCAGGACTTAGATGCAAGTACTCCTTATTGGAGACTTTTTTTCCTCTCCATGCCTAAATTGATAATTCTGAGGTCAGCTTTCATGGGGGTTCTGCAGCTGGCTAGGGGAATAAAAACAAAATAGCTCTTGAAAACCAGAAAAAATGAGGGCTAGAACCCCTCAGTTTGCAGGGATGTGATGGGAGGACATCCAGCTCCCTACAACAGCCCCTCCTGCTGACCGGCTCTTCAATCTGTGGCCACTGGGTTTATTCCTACAGCATCTGCTGTGAGGCCCAATTTGTGGGGCCAAGTGCAAGATCGCCAGCAGGCGCTTGGCAAGCAATGTATCTCAATTCTTCATTTCTTGCTAAGCCTCCTGACCTTCACTGTCACAGCTACTGGGCCCCTGCATGCTGCCTGCCTCTGTTCTCCACAACTGGACAGCCCCAGGTGCTGAGTCCAACTGGCAGCTGTGACAAAACTGCAGCAAAATCCCCCAGAATGACTTTGCTTCCGCTGACCAGAGGGCACTGGAGTGAGAGTGGATCACACAGGATGGTGGGAAGGAGGGGTCTGTTTTTACAGCACTCCTGGGAAGTTGTCTTTGCCATGGAGCCAACTTTGAAAGCTGGAAGGACGCTGAGAAAACTCTGAGTCACGTTAGCCTGCTTGGACAGGAAAAAACAATGGCAAAAGTAAACATCTCTCAACAGATAGCTAGTCCTGCCTGCAGGGTCTTTGGCAGCAAGCCAGGGTCTCATCCCAAAGCACAGCCCTCTGGCTGAGGACGTGCTGTTGCCAAAGCCATGGTGTGCTACTGCAAACAGATGCATCTGACTGACTTGGCTGTCTCCCTGCACAGTGCCAGGCTGCCAATCCCTACAGAGAGCTGGTGGTGCTGCTGGTAGGCACTTTCTGACTGTACCAACACAGTTGCTGCTTTGCCTCTGCACCCTGGAAGGGTGGTGGGTGCAGTCCAGCTCTGTGACAGGCATTTGTGGGGCACAGCCAGACTTTGCCACTGGCCATCAGCCCTAGCACAGCCCACAGGGCCCAGAAACTGTAGCTCTCTGCCCATCCCCTAATGTAGCAGGCTCTGGCATTTCATTTCCCAATCCTCTGCCCCCTGCAAGCCCCAGCAGCCAGAAATGGAACCCTTAGCATCCAGATTCCACGTGCTTCAGAGGACATCCTCTGACCATGCCTGCTGTGTAGCTTATTCTTCCAGCAGCAGCACCACCAGCCAAAGGTGAGTTTGAAGCTGCAAGGCTTACAGGAAAACAGCTGTCCATTTATCTTTTTTTTATCCCCTCATTATGCACAGAGAATGGCAAGACAGAGCTTTCTGGAAAATACAGGTAGATTCACAGCAGGCAGGACAGAACCAATCTCTGGACTGTGCTCTTGGGGCAAGGCACACATGTGGAACAGGGATTGCTGATATAAATGCAACTGCTGTCACAAACTGCTGCAAATTCACACTTAGTTTCCTCCCATGTGGAGATTCAGGCCACTGCCTCTGTCCCCACACCAGGCAGAAAGAGATCACAGCCAGCTCTGGCTGCAGGGACCATTCAGATCATCCAGGCTCACTTCTCATATAATACAGGATGTAGAAACTTGTCATGCTCAGCTTCCTGAGAGGCTAGAACATATTCCTTAAGCAAGTCAGACAGTTTTGGGAACTAGAGACCTTGGTTATTCTGGACTGCTGCTTCCCATTCCTCTCCTCCAACCGTTTCAGACCACAACAGCTGCACAGGTTTATTGCTGAGCATCCCCTGGAGGATGAATTCATCTCATGCAGCATAACCAGTGCATAGGAGGACACAGAGCCCACTGCAAGTGTCAGTGCAGTCACCTGCATCTTTCCTGTTGGGCTAAGCTACCCCCATCAGACCTTCCCACAGATGCTTCCCCAGCATCAGTGCCCTACAGCCTTCAGAACACTTCTGTTGTTGACACACAACCAAGACAAAAACCAGCAGCTAAACATCACACATGAGTAACTCGGATTCCTCTGCTATAAACCACCTCCTCTGCAGGGTGCTTACAGACTGCACTTGGTGCTGGTCTCTGCAGAGGCACTCCTAGGTGACAGGTCCCACACAAAGGTGAAACACTCTTGCTTGGACAGTAAGGCACAGGCCAAGAGATGGCAAGCGTAGGCTCACCAAGGCTAAAGAAAGCTGTCAAGTGGGAACAAAAAGGATTTACAACACTTTCCCCACTATTCTCCTGTTCTAATGGCAAAAATTCCCTGTTCTGATGGCAAAAACTGCTTTAGTTCAACCTCAGGACTGGACTGGGAATTGTCCTCATTGGGTGGGCTCTGCTCCTACAGTACAGAAATCCCCTGTGGGGTAAAAAAAAAGGCTAAAGCAGCCCTGCCTATAGCCAACAAGATGGGAGAAAGTAAACAAAGAAGAGCCCTTTGCTTGTAACCCCTCTCGCACTGCCCTGGTATGCTCTTGGCAGTGCTGGAGGGTGCAGCCCTCCACACTGAGAGGCAAAGTGGCAAAATAAAGGCAAAGCTCCCAGCCTCCTCCTGGTAAAGCACCACCTGCCCCGCCTCAACAGCACCCGGGCTGCCAGTTGCCCCCACTCCTGCATTTAGATCAGTCCTATAGGTCATGAGTCATTCCTTAAGAGTCCTTCAAACTGTTCTATGCTCCCTTGCCACTCCCTTGGCAGCAGGACACATTTGGCCCCCACTGTGTGGCCACTGCCCCAAGATCTCCCAGTTTCACCAGCAAGGTGTCACAGGAAACACCATTCTCTGTGTGTTGCCCTCGGTGACCTGGAGGCTTCACCCTGGCAGGGAACAAAGCAGACAACAACACTGCAAAACAAGGCACAAAGCTCAGAACCAGCACTGCAACCAAGAAAGCTCTCAGCTGTCCTCCACCTCAATGGCCATCCTGGTCTGCCTGGGACCTGTCAGGCACAGCAGTGGGAGAAAAGGAGAGAAAGGGCTGTAACCATTGGGAGCAAAATCAGGCTCCAAGCCTTAGATGGGCCTTACTTACCACGCTGTTGGCTGGTTTGCTGGCATGTGCCTCCATCTGCTGCCAGTACTTCTTAGACTCCTGCACAATATCTTCATGGGTCATTCCTGGGAACAAAAAGGAGACAGAACTGAGCCATACTGCTTTGGCCAAGAGGAGAGAGGGAGGGGTTGCAGGACTTCTTAGTTTGGGCTTAGTAACCCCTGAGGGGCTGACAGCTCCCAACAGTCCCCCTGGTAATGTCAGGACTGAGTTGTGACAGGACCCACCACAGAACATGTCTAATCCCTTGCTAAGGAAACTACTCTCTACACAAGCCAAACAAAAGGAGAAGAGTTCGGTCTCCTGGGCTTGTTCAGACCTGGCTTTCTGCTCAGGCAGTCTGCAAACGACCCAGACACTGCCTCCAAGTCAGTAATTCTTCACTAGGGTCAAGAGCTTGACCAAGGCTGTCCCCCAACACCATATCACCAGATTGTACCAAGGTCCTAAAGGCAATGCTTTGTTCCTGTTGATCTGTGGTATATGGAGTTTTTGCCTCTAGCTTGGAAGATCACAGATACCCAATGAGACATCTAGCATCTCCAAGACCCCAGAAGTCTCACCTCTAACCTGCTGGGATTTTTAATTAGCCTTCAAGTTGAGGGGGCTCCCCATTAATCAACAGGTGAAGAGGAAAGTTGAAATTCAACACATATAGACACCAAGCACAACCTAGGCAGCAAGGAATGACCGACAGTGCAAAACCAACCAAGAAACAGCTGCTAGTAAGTAACAAGTAAGGAAAGATCTGCAAGGTCTCAGATATTAGAAATACAACATCAGACAACAAGAGAAAGGATTGGCCAGACTTTATCAAAGGAATTAGCTCCTGACCAGCTCAAGTGGTGAGGGAACAGCCTCTGTTAGCACCAGCCAGCTAGATGGGTGTTCAAGTTATTAAGTGGCCTAAAGACCCAAGATAGCTGCCAAAACAAACTGAAGCAAGTATCTTGCACAGGCAGCTGACTGCAACAAGAGGGGTGCTGAGGAAGGCCTTGATGCAATATCCCCAGGACACAGACACTGCAAATTTGATTGCTTTGCTAATGCCTACAGCTTTTATTACTGAAGTGAGGTGTTGCCCAGGAGCATTACATAAACACAACCATTGATCTGGGAGACAGCACGTTCCAGAACTTAAGGGCCACTGAACACAAGTTTTCATCTCAGCTTAGGCTGTGTGTAGCTTGGGTAAGTTACAGCATTCCTGACCTCAGTTTTCCTATCTGTGATTTTGGCTGTTCATGTCCCTGTCAGGCAACACTACTGCCATTTGCACAGGGCTTGAACAGGATGAAAAGCATTCAGGGAACTTCACCATTCTTCAAGAACATTTGCTCAGGCCTTTAAAATGGCAGTTATTGCATAGCTGGTACTGCTCACAGATCAGAGCTGTTGGTGAATATTCTACTTCTTAACCATTAATCCCAGAAGAAATGGTGTAGAGTTGGAAAAATTGCAATTCCCTCTTCCATGTCCACGTACTCCAGCGTTGGACACAATGCTGATTTGTACTTTGGGGACAAAACCTCTACAGCTGGGAAAACTGCATCAAAAAGTTAACATGCTGCACGGGACCTGGCAGGGAAAGGGCTGAAGCAGCTCCCACCTTCTCCATTCTGCACACCTGTAATCCTTGGGGTGCAGAACCAAAGGGGGAAGCATATAAAGGTCTTGTCAGAAGACTGAATTTCAATTTCAAAGTTCTTGTGACTGCCTTCTTCCAGTTCCAGAAGTCTGAACTAACTCAACAATACAGTCTAGAAATGTGGTGGTTGGGAAAGAAAAACCCTCCCAAATGTGAAAGGATGGTTTCCAATCTACCAGCTTTCCAAAGCATGAACCATTACACAGAAATGATCTGGGAACCAAAAGGCCCATGTGTTGATTACTTGTAATACTTCAGCATCTTTTGCAACATCATTAGTGAAGACAAAGAGTCTGTTATTACCACTGGTGTAAGAAGATAGCAAGAGATGTCTGTGAAAAGCCACAGTGAACAAGAAAATAGTCCTGCCTGTCCAGTTTTCAGATCTTGGGAACCTTTACTCCACTAATACAATCCTTTATCCCCATGAACAAAGCCAAAAGCTCTGTAATTGCTCAAATGGCTGTGAATGTTTCAAATGTAAGCTGCCCTCTTCCTATTCTTGCTGAGCAAATAGTGCCCAAATGAAACTTTCTGCTCCACAGCTAAAGCATTCCCAGAGAATGGCAACAACTGCCTTTAATCTCGGTTTCCATAATGAAGACTACACTTAGGAGAGGTAATAAACTACTACTCCAGGAAGGCAAACTCACAAGGAAAGCAGACTCATACACACAGCCCTGCAGAAAAATACCCCACAAGATAACATCTCTCCTATTGCTGGAAAAGGTGGAAATAAGCACAAGGCTTAATGATCACCTCTGCAGCTTAACTCACGGCTTGTTTCATCTCCTCAGCTTCCCCTTTGAAATCATTTCTTCAAGTAAAGAAGGCAAGAAGAAAAAAATCAGTCTATTTCTTCTGCAGGATGAAGAGGAAGAAACAGAGAGAGAAGGAAGAAGGAAGCAAAGAAACTTTTCGAATAACAAAACCAAACCAAAACAACAAAAATAAACCAACCATGGGATGGGGAAAAAAGCAAGGTACTTGAATATTAGAGTGCCCGGAGTACAATGAGCAGTATCACAAGCATGCAATGGGCAGCAATGGTGGCCCACGACTCACAGGCAATGTGCTATCTTAGAAACTCCAGAGCTGTAATTTTTTAATTTCCTGAGGCCACAAGTAAATGAGGGCAAATGGAAAGATTAAAGATGGCATTTGCCACAGTGTGCTACTTATTCATCACTGTCCCTCATGAGCTGAAGCCAGGGCCAAGGACTGCACTAAACATCAATTATGACATCAAAGAATGGTGAGAAACATCCATAATGTGTTTCCTCTCTGAAGTACTCCCATTACCAGGCTGGGTGTTGCACTAAATGAGACCCTGTGGTGAAAAAGCATGTAGGTAGCACTGTGGGTGGACCAGTATCTACACAGCCAACAGGAGAGCAGCCAGAGAAAACTTCCAATATGTCAGACAGACAAAGAGACAGGACTCAAAGTGCTAGATGTGGCAGTGTCATTATATGCTTTCCCTGAGTACAATCTCTGTAAAACCCTCTCCTGAGGCATGTCATCAAAGGCTTTTTGGGAAACACCAATTATCTTGCTGTTGGTGAATTGGTTTTGAGAAACTGGAGATGCACAGCCTTCTTTACATAACCAACTGCTTTGTCACCTGTACATGCTGCCATTCTCACTGCAGCAGATGTTCACTCAGGAGTCCAACTGCCATTTGCACAAGATCTAAGCACCAAACACCTCTTGGGATTCAGCTCTACCTAATTATAATTTTAATTTATTCAGCTGGTCCCAAGGGAAAGGCTTTCTGGTCTGCAAATTATAACAACACTGCTCCTGTAAATGGACAAGGGCCAAATCACCTCACAGAACACCTTGGTCCTCTCTTCTGTGTCCCTGAGGAGGCAGAGTAAGTAATATGCACAAGTGAGTGACACCGTCTCAGTACTCCCAAATCACCTTCTTCCCCTCTCAACTGGCCCTGGGTACACACTGGAAGAAACTCAGGTATACACAACACCAGCCAAGTCACACTCACCTGAATATTGCTGCAGCAGCCAGACCTTGAGCTCAATGAAACTGTGAGCAAAGTGGCAGCTGTCCTCACGCAGGCAGCCGTAACGCACCTCATGTCGGCACACGTCGAACTGGAAGTGCTCCTGGAACTGACGGATCTTGGAATATTTCAGGGAGGTGGAACGCACAATGTGGACCAGACACCTGCAGAAAAACAAGAAGCACCAGTGGATCAAACCCTCCCCACCTCCTCCTTACATATGACATCTAGACATTTGACAAGGCAGGAAAAGGGCACAAGCAAATTGATTCCAGGAGAGACAGATTTCCTCTGGGAAAAGCAAACCCCTGCCCTCCCACCCTATCAAGCCTGGGTAGTTATTTTCACCTTCAGCACATGGGTGATGCTCTGCTTAAGTTCAGAGAATCAGACGTTTCAAAATACACAGCAAAGATACCAACTCCTCCGGTTCAGCAAGTCCCTACGGCTCAGGTTGCCAGGAACCGACGGAATTGTATGACTGTGTAGTTGACATGTTTGTTATACTTGTTTTCCTAAACATTCACTACCAGACAGTCAGAGGCAGGATCTTGAGCTAGAGGATCTTTGTTTTGACCTTTTTGTAAAGACCAAACTGAAAGGCAAATTAAGTCAATAGAAAACTCAACAGACTGACTCCAAACGGCTTTGCTGATGCCTGAAATCCCTCAGCACCAGGAGCAAACATGCAGGGTGAAGCTCACAGTGCTATTTATCATGATTTGAGCTGTCCTATGATTGGAACCCATAGGGAAGAAAGGAAGAAAGAGACCAGCGCCCTGGAGTTAAACTGGCTGGACTTGTGAGAGATGGTTCCCATCAGGAGAAAAAATTGTTCACTCACTTGTTGTCATGGAAACTGTGTTTTGCAGAAAGGTTGGAGCAGACAGATGGTGTGTCCTTGGTCCCTTTGCTGATAATCCGGGGTTTGCTGTCAAAGCAAATCTGAGAAGAGAAGAATTAGCATACTGGGAAAATCTTAGAGAGCAGTGAACCAGAGCGACTTCACTTGGAAGAGGAAGAAGAACCAGAGCCAGCCTATTCTAATGTTCAAAGTTAGAAAGAAGTGTGGTGAAAACTTTGTGGTAGGGCTTTAAAATAAAGCAAGTCAATCTCTGGGAAAGCTTCCAGAAAACACTTTTTGGCTTATTCTCAACAGAATTTTCCGTTGTGGTTGGAAAAATTTTGGTCAGAGCCGCATATTCTTTCCCTGTTAGACAACAGAACAAGAACAAGGGAGAAACAAAAGAACAGCCACTTCACAGCAAAGAACACATCCTTTTACATGTGCTGCCAACATGGGAAACTCTGTGCTGCAGAGCATTAAGATGATATGAGGCAATTCTCAACCGACCAACTCAGGAGCTCTGGACAGACATCAAGTGGGCATTTTTTGCATTATGGAATTCCGATTTCTAAACTAACTGGGGCTAAATTACAATTCAAAGCAACACCTCAAGATGGAGGAAGAGACAGGTGATCCCATGAGGCTGTAAGCACCTGGTTCAGCTGCAGGGAGGAGGAAAACTCCTTTCTCCTACACAGCTGCATACAGTGCTCACTGTCCTTCTGGGAGCAGGGCACTGGCTGGGACAGGTGGTGGCTTACTCTGCACCTTTAAGATTTCCTTCTTGAAGAATGTCCAACCTTCCTGGACTCCTTTTCCCTCCAGTACTCTGTCAACCAGGCTCCTAAATAGGCTAAAGTCTGCCCTTCAGAAGGTGAAGTGGCAGGGTGGTAGCTCTGCTGACCCCTCTTCTTATTTCTCCAAGAACTGAAAATTCTATCATTGCATGATTGCTGTGCCCAAGACGGCTTCCAACCATCGTATCACACACCAGTCCTTCTCTGTTCACAAACCACAGGCCCAGAGGACGCCTTCCCTAGTTGTCTCCCTCAGCAGCTGTGTCAGGAGTTATCTTCCACACACTCCAGGAGCCTCCTGGACTGTTTCCTCTCTGCTGTGTTGTACTTCCAGCAGACACCTGGTAAGTTGAAGTCCCCCACAAGAAAAAGGGCCAACAATTATGAGACTTCTCCCATCTGCCTATAGAATAATTTGTCTGCCTCTTCACCCTGGTTGGGTGGTCTGTAACAGACTCCCACCTTGTTGGCCTTTCCCCCAGTTCCTACCCGTAACCACTCAACCCTATCGTCGTCATCGTTAAACTCTAGACAGTCAAAACACTCCCTAACACACAGGGCTCCTCTGCTGCCTCTCCTTCCTCACCTGTCCCTCCTGAAGAGTTTACAGCCATCATTGCAGCACTCCAGTTGTACGAGTCATCCCACCATATTTTCATGGTGGCAACTATCAACACATCAGTGGTCCAGATACATACTGAAGCGATGATGGATGCCTGCCCCCTCCCACCAGTTCTGTACCTCACAGAGGAAGGTGAAGATGCCCTGATGTTCTTTGAGGAGCTTGGCAATTGTGAGGCTGCTCTGCTTGATCCCACCTAGCGGGTCAAAGAGGAGGTCACGGTTGAGGGTCCCCTTCCTCTCCTCCGTCCACACGTCGATCTCTTCCTGGTGGTACGCGAAGGTGCAGTTATCCCCGTACTTACAGTCCTGCTTGTTAAGCATATCTACAAAGCAACAAACAGCACACACCACCACACAGGCAGGGCAGCCCAGTCAGAAACTAAACTCTCTCTCATCTCCTCCCACTGCCCGTGCCTCACAAGGAACTGAAAGCAAGAAAACACAGTGCTAAAAGAAAAAGGAAAAGACATCTCCTCCTAAGTTCACCTATATCAAGACATTCGGGAAAGTTAATGAAAACTACTGAATGATGAGAGTCTCCAGTAATGCTGCTATGGTGGAAACCATCTCAAAACAGAGGCGAGCTTTAATTCAGTGCCTGGCCAGGGACAGATCATGACTTAATTAACCCTTTTAAAGCCAATACAGATTAAGTTCTCCCATAGGCCCAGCAGTAAGGAGCCATTTTAGCTTGGCTCTTGCAATCTCCCCAGTACCTTATTAGGTACTCTGTAATGACACTGCCTCAGGGAACCAGTCTGGTCACACTGTCTGCATGCACGGTGGGATGGGCTGGAGCAAAGGAGCAGGCAGAGAATGCTTTTCCCTAGGCAGAACCACAGCCCTGCCATGGGGCAGCTGGGTTGAGCGGGACTAATGTGAGCACACATACAGGGGACAGGTTCTCAGTAAAGCCCATGTCAGCAGAGCAGCTCTGAGCGCTCGACTGTGCGCAGCACCTCACTGAGCCTTTGGAACTCTTCTGCTCCACCACTTTAGAAGCTGCCTGCTCTTCACAACATAGCAGCTCATTGCCCTTCACTGTACTGAGCCATCCAGTCCATAGGCTACTGATGGGACAGGAGACCCTACAGCTAGCAGGCAATATCCAACAGAATTTGCCTCCAGTCTCCCCTGACACAGCCCCTTCCCGGTGACCAACCGCCACAGATCACCTTTGCACAGATAATAGGATCCTACAAAGTTGGTTTTGGTTGGGCGAGGACGGATCCTCTTCCAGGTCTTGTCTTCTGAGTTCTTCAGCCTGCCCAGCAGGATGTCCCGCTTGCACTTGTGCTCCAAGCCTTCCCGATAGGTGTAATCACCAGCCTTGGGCCCTGCCAGAAAGAATAACCCATCAGCCTGGGGAAAGCCAATTCCTAGTCTGTGCCAGTGCTCTGGTGGCAAAGCAAATGCATCACCTGTTTTGGGGTAGCAGATATGACAGGCTTGTTTGAAAACATGAGTAGATGCCAGGGGGTTCTTCACCAGCAGGGCTGTGTTGGGCATTACTGGTTCTGGCTGGGACAGCAGGTGCTCGGTGGCCTTGGGGACAGCTGGGTGACTCGCCCCACCAAGGCTAACCTGAGTGAAAACACACATACCTCTCTGTTCAGCTCTGCAACCATATGGGCAAGAAACCTCTCTAACCCCCTGCCCTGCTCCAGTCTCTCAAAACCTTTTCATTTCCTCTCTCATCAAAATGTTCACATCTGAAATGACACTTCCAGAAGAGAAGCGTGCAACTTTTACAAAGAGAATGAACACTGTGCTATGTTCAGTTCAAATACAGGCCTCTTTCCTGCTGGTAAGAGACCCCAGTTTTCTACCATGATCCACAGAACAAAATGCCCCCCTCACTCCTTCCCATTCCTTCCACTGTAACCTACTCAGCAATGAAAGACTTTTAAATCAACCTTATCCCAACCTAAGAAAAAACCCAAACTGCTTATCAGTCAATCTTCAGGGACATTCACATTGATGTTAATAGGGCCAGCAGGTGATAGGAACTCAAGAATAAGTTCCGTTCCAAGCTTGCTAATCCTCCCCTTTTTCTCCAAGACTGGAGACATAGGACAGAGGCAGAACATCTGGAGAAGGCTCCTGACAGGGGCAGAGAGCAGCAAAGAACTTTAGTAGTCGTAAGTCAAAGTTGGCTTGCTCTGCCCCATCCTTGAGCATTTTGTGGCTGCCAGATACAGTGGGACACCGGCCTCCATGATCCCCTGCTGACCCTAAAACCTTGGTCACACCATGTTTACCTTGGCAATATGCAGTTATGGATAAAAACAGAGATGGAACAAATGTCTTCCTACTGACTCTGGGGGAATCTTTACCTGCCTTGCCACAACATGGGAGGCAACACTCACCAGGGCAGGGTAAGAAGAGGTGCCCAAATTACCTACATCACCCAAGTGACCACTACTACCACCACTACTACCTTGGCTCCAGAGCCCCCTGGGACGTCAGCATGGGGCAGTAGCTCACTCACCACTGGGGCTGGTTTTTGGCTGCCAGGTGGGTGTCGCAGTTCCTGAGAGCTAGTTTCTTCTAGGCAAAAGAAGGGGAAAAGAGGCGCACAAAACAAAAACAATAATTTCACTCTCAGAGGCAGTTCTACTCATAAATGGACAAACAAAAGCTTAATAAATGAATTTGCTTTATTTATTTCATAATGTTTTAATACTTTCTTCCCAAAGCATCTGTTTAGACTTGGAAAAACCCCAGGAAAGGCCATCTTGTCCCAGAAATCCTACTGAACCCAACTCTATGCTGGTGAGCACCGGCATTCCTAAAGTGGCAACCCAAAACTGAGGTGAATGCGAGTGTTCAAGTGCTAACTGGCCAATCTCTGCTGTTCTCAAACTACTTTTGCTGCCAATATACTGCAATACTGGGAACAAGTTACCAAGAAGCAGTCCACTTCCCTCCTGAACAGGAGGGGACTTAGTCTTTGCCCACCATCCTTCACAGCTTTTCTCCTTGTGACATGAGAGTGCAGAGCCCCATTCAAGAGGACACCCATTGCCCTGAATCCAGAGATGGGAAAGACCTACCTTGGCCTTTACCATTCTGCCCAGCACAACAAGGTCCTGTATCATCTAAAACAGCCATCACCATTCTGCTCACTTTGTGCAAAATGTCAAAGAGTCATTGAGGAGGGAGGTGGAGGAATCATGCTATAGTACAGCAAATTGTGCCAAGGGAGGTGTTCTGGACACCAAGCCAAGTTTAAATCTCACCACTCATCATTATACACCTTTGTGTTCCTGCCTCCTCTTTAGATTTCACTCCATGCACGTACTGGTTATCTGGGATTACACGCCCACAGCCTTCCTCATTACTCTTGAGTTAAACATAATCAGCTACTCTGTCCAAGACAATTCCCTGCCCTCTTCTACATTTATATTCCTGTTCTGCCACACCAGCAGAGAAAGCTACAAGACAGATGTCCTCAGCATTGAAGGAAATAATTTTGGCATGCATTCCCAGCTAAGGCAACACAAAACCTCATCACCCCGCACCTACCAATGGCAAAGGAATCCAAGGTATCCAGCGACCCCCTGCTTGTCCCAAAGGAGTCCAGGGCATCAAGCCGTGTATCTGTGTATGGAAGCAGATCCAGGGAATCCAGCGAATCTAAAGTGGAGCTGCCACTTCCTCCTGGTGGAGCCTCGAAGGCATCCAGGACAGAGGAGGAGGAGAGCTGCTTGGTGGGATCCATCACCAGGCCAAAGGAGGCAGGTGGCAGAGGAGTGGAGACAGGGATGCTGGCTGTGACAACTGGAGGCAGCAGCGGAGTTCCCCCCGGAAACACAGGAATCAGCTGGGGCATCTCTGTTGGCAGGTTGGTAGGAATGGTGCCCTGGACCAGAGACTTCAGGGGAGCAGGAAGGAGGATAAATAGCAAATTAGTATTGGGGAGCGAAGACTGAAAACAGATGTCCTGGGTTTGACTGGCACAGAGTTAATTGTCTTCTTAGTAGCTGGTACAGCGCTGTGTTTTGGATTTAGCATGGGAATAATGCTGATAACACACTGATATTTTGGTTATTGCTAAGTCGTGCTTATTCTAAGTCAAGGACTTTCCAGTTTCCCATGCTCTGCCAGTGAGCAGGTGCACAAGAAGATGGGGGAGAGCATGGCCAGGACAGCTGATCTGAACAAGCCAAAGGAATATTTCATACCATAGAACATCATGCCCAGAATATAAACTGGGGGAAGTTGATCAGGGTCACTGACTGCTGCTCAGGGAAGGCTGGGCATTGGTCAGTAAGTGCTGAGTAACTGTAATGTGCATCACTTGTTTCTCTTGGGTTTTATTCCTCCCTCTCTCTCCTTTTCTATTATTCTTGTTGTTGTTAATATTGTATTTTATTTTGTTTCACTTATTAAACTGTTCTTATCTTAAGCCCCAAGCTTGGGTTTTTTTCAGTTATCCTCCTCACTGGGGAAGGGG
The DNA here is from genome assembly GCF_009650955.1 of Corvus moneduloides. NCBI lineage: Eukaryota > Metazoa > Chordata > Aves > Passeriformes > Corvidae > Corvus > Corvus moneduloides. The sequence goes on along the minus strand of NC_045479.1, from coordinate 25,129,284 downwards.
CAGGAAGAAAGTGAGTGAGCAGCTGTCTGGTACTTAGTTGCTGACTGGGGTTAAACCATGACAACAGAGAGCAACAGGCTCTCAGTGAAGGACTGTACTAGCTGGAGCAAAAGGACACCTGGCAGCTCAATCCACCTGCAGACTTGCCACAGACCTTCCAATTTTTCTGTACTGCAAACAGTCTGGACCAGGATCCCTGAGGTGGTGTTGGGATACCTGAGTTCATCAGTCTGCAAGGCAGTGCCCTGTGCTGGGCACTTAAACCAGCTCAGGTTGAGAAACAATGCAGCTGAGTTCACAGAGTGCCGAGGTCAGGATAATGATCATGACTCATGGCACCTCTCATCAGGGCTTTTCCAACACAAAAATCAGTATATTGCCTCCAGACCCAACGTGGCTCACATAAGCAACACAGGCAACTAAAATCCAACATAAGTATGAATACAGACTGTCTATGTAGCTCCCAGACCTGTTCAAAGAGCTGAGTGCAATCTGCACAAAATACAAGATTAGAGCATGCCCACTGTATAAAATACATCCATCATTCCTGCTTCACCACACTCATTTCTACTCTCAGACTTGCTTCAACTTCACGGACATGAGAGGCCAGGTTGAGGGAGATGTCAGGGGAGGGGTACTTTGGGTATCTTTTGAGAGACAGCTCCCTGAAGTTGCACACAGCAGAGCAGGCTTGGAGGAGGACTCTACACACTCACAGTAGCAGAAATAAAGGAAAGAATGAATGAGTTTTGCCAGAGAAAGAGATAGGAGAAAAGAATTACAGAAAGAGAAAGAGAGGCAGCATGCTCCAAGGTCCTCATGCTCCAAGGACCTCCAAGGACCTATTTGGAACAAAGAAGCAGGAGACCCATGCAGTGCCCACTCTTACTAGAGGGTATGGTGACCCTTCAGCAAGGGAATCCAGGAGGGAGTCTAGTTCTTCCCCAATGATGTCCCCATCTGTGAAGTCCTCCACGTTCTCAGGCACTGGCAAGGGTACACAGTCTGGAGATGGGAGCAAGCTGGCAGCAGGAAGCGAGGTGGGCAAGCCCTTTGCATCTGAGTCAGAGGGCAAAGGGGCCAGCCCCTCGTTCACAGGGATGGAGGTGGCCACAGGAGCTGGGAGGCACTGCAGGTCCATAGAGCAGTCTGTGATGAGAGAAGAACAGAGCCAGTCACCAGGAGAGTCTCTTGCAGGAGGCAAATAGAGCACAACATGGCAAAACCAATGCTGTATAAATCACGGAAAACAAGTACGCCAATTTTCTGCAAGGAGAGGCTCTAGTCTGAAGAGCACTTGCTCTTTCATTTTTGTTCCCACTCTCCAGTGGCTCACCAATGGCTGAAATACATTCTAAGGGCCAGTGCCCAGTCTGACTGTCAGGATTTGGCAAGCACATACAGCAGCCAGGAACAACACGAAACCTGTGGCCAAGAAGTTACCAAATTCCAAACTGGCCAGGACTAAAGGCCAGGGGCACATGATCCAATTTCTCTATAACCCACCCCCTGGTGTTTTCCTTAATATTCATTACTAATGCATTTGGCAGAGATCACTGCCCTCTCTACCCCTTGGAGCTTTGATAGCCCAGCTGAAAGCTTGCTTACTTGCACACCCTCTCTAAAAACCCAGGCATCCTAAATGGAAGAAGAGAAAAAACACAAGGCCCTATTGGGAGGAGAGTCAGAGACTGAGTGTTCAGATCAGGTTGTGCTAACAATGTGTCCCAAAAATCCCCATCAGACTCACTCAGCTGTCCTTACCCAAGTAAATTCCCTGCTCTTGAAGTCTTTTCTGATGTCCACAAGTGGGAGGTTGCTACCCATTTTCCCCCTCAACATCTGCAAATCAGCAAATATGCCCTTGGAAACTCATGTGAGGCGGGGTTGAGGCAGTAAAGAGGTGGTGGTTTTCTCTAAGGTTTCTTCCCGTCTCCAGTAAATAACTGAAGTAGTAAGATGTTCCCATCATGCAATATAAACCTCTGTTAAGTGAAGTTAAGGCTGCAAGCACATATTCTTCACAGAAGAGCATTTTATTCTCAAGAAAAGTAAAGGTTAAAAAAAATTTCAAATGTTAGAAATTTGGAAAATGCAGCGTTACATTTGCAATTCTCAAGCCAAACACCCAAACTACCTTAATTCTGCCCCAGTGCAGATGTCCTGGAATAAAAGAAAAGAAATAAGACAAAGATGCTACCTTCTCCAACCACTCCTCCCATTGGCTGCGCTGGAGCTGCAACAGACTAAGGCTATAAAAGCAAGGCAAAGTTTGGAAGGAGAGACAACAGCTTTTATTAGAAAGACTGATAAGACTGGGAAAGAAACTAGACAAGCTTCATAGACACAAAACTTGATCCAGCAAGAAATGCTGCATTCTCTCTGTACCGGGTCTGTTCATGCAGCCCCCACAAGAACTCGGCCATCCCTTTGCATCAGGGACCGGGTGAGTGAGCCCAGTTACTGTCTCCTTGTTCACTGGCCCAGGAATGTGCTGGTGCCTTCTTAGAGAGCTCAGCAAATTAGCAATTCCAGCAAACCCCCAAGTCCTGAACAAAACAACAGCAGAGATGACACACACAGGCATGTCCCCCTATCTCTAACCCCACCAGGAGCACGGCACCAACCCCTGCAACCTTTCCTCCAGTATTTGTTGTGAGCGGTCCACATGGATGGACCACAGCAAAGTTCACTGTGCAAGGCACTGGAGGCTGAGCCATGACAAAAGACAGGGAAAGCAGGGGAAGTGGCAAGGAACAGACACAGGTCCCTCTCCACATCCTCAAGCATGCCATTGAAGAAAAGCACATGTTGTACCTTATGGGATCCAACACAGGATTTCAGTGCTGCAGCTGCATACATTTCCCACAGGAGGCAACTCATAGGAAGGCCATGCATGTCCTTAGTTTTGCAGCTGCCCCACAAAGCAGGCTCGGCTCCAACCCCATGCCCCCTTTCCAATGACTTCTCTCGTCTCATCTCCCTTTGGTGCAGAACCCCCAGCCTCCAGGGAGCCAGCCATCCAGCTTCCCTCATGGCTGGAAGCTTGGCCCAATTCCCTGCAGTACAAAGGGATGGCTTGTGCCTTCCCATTTTTCAGATGTTTAAATCTGGAGTACTGTCAAGATCCCTACAGAGGCCAACAAGAAGTTCAGAACATGCCGGAAGGGATGGGGACACGTGCAGGCAGGGAGCAAAAGGGTGCACAATGACAGGGCCCCAAAGGATCCAGCAGTTCAGACCTTCTCTGAAGAATGAATGAGGCCCTGCATTTTCCACTCAGACTGGGAAGCAAAGAAAAGAGGCCCTCACACACCCTAAGAGGCCCCAAATCCATAAAAGCTGAATGCATGACCAAAAGGCAGACAATAACATAGGACCCCCCACAGCTCAGTGCATGTGAAGGGCAAGGAGAAGAGCAGGGATCAACAGGTTCCACTGCTTGCAAGTAGAAGAGGGAAGATGTCCACTCCCCTCTCCCTGACCACCCAAATCTTGTCATTCCTTCAGCTACTTCCTCCCACTCTACTCTGTCCAATCTTTTTTCCAATTTCTCCTTTCCCATTCCTGCTTTCCTCAGGACACCCCATCCGCTGACCTCACTGACCAGGTGTGATACCCACATCTCACATACTCTCCTTAAAGAATGCTCATGCATCCTCTGCATTCCCCTAACGTTTGCTCCATCTTAAAAGAATAAAAGAGCTTTCTTTGTTGAATAGCTCACAGACACACCCACACCTGCTGATTTCTGCCCCTCTCAGCCCCATGTATTATTCTAAGCTCAGTGAGGGTCTTATCCATACACTCCCATGAACCAAGTCTCCCATACCAAGCCCCTCCAGCTGGTAGCTTCTCTGGCCATACAGCTGCCTGTCCCCAAGGGGCAAGTACAGAGCTTTTAAAAGCATTGTTGCTAGCTCCACTCTCCAAAACAGCAGTGGTTCCCTAGTGCATTAGCTGGCCGATGGCCATACTGAGCCAGATCTGAGCCATGATCTCTCTGCAGGACTAGGCTGAGTTGATTAACTAGGTGACTTCAAGCAAAACATGCAAGGAAAGGGCTTCAAGAGTTTGCATCTTAAAACAAGACAACAACAAAAAAAATCCTTGCTAAAAAAAGTTTGTATCTGAAACTCTCAGGGTACCCAGCACCCACAGCTGTCTTGGAGGCACAACACTCTCAAGGCAATGGGATAACACATAATTCCAGTGCTTTTGCAAAGACTTCCTAGCAGGAAAGGCTCTGTCTGCCTAATCTGCAGCAAAGGTGGCATGCTGCTCTTACACCAAATCCAGATTAGATAAAGATCTTACTGGATGCAGTCATTCACTACTCTGTAGTAGGAGTCCAGTTAATTTTAGCACAGCAAGATAATGTGAAAAACTCTCCTTAATTCACAGAACTCATGATCTCATGTAGCAATCAGATACTGAATTGGCATTCAACAGAGAACGAACATGTTTTCCAAAGCACCCTAACAATGAAATTAGTTTCTTTCTATAAAAAGAGCAATTGCTACTTGTGGTGGTAAGTACTCACACTTAGCTTGACACACAGAGCTACCTTACAAAGGAATAAAGGCTGATGTGCTCAGAGGCAGAACTTCAGAACTCCAGCACACAAGGTAGCAAGCCTTTCTGCAGGGGCAGAGTTAAGGTCACTTGTTTCCCAGCATGAGAATGTTTCTCCTCCTGGATGCCTAACCTTGAACTCAGCTCTCCCTGGGTCCCTCACAACTCCTTTTGTTTTCAATTTCTCCACCTCAACGTCTTGGAAGACCATATGCACTTAGAGCACAAACAACCTTAACTTCACTTTATCTGGACTGTTTTGGCTTGGAGCAGAGTTTCAGAAGCTTTGCCAAGCACAGCTTAAAGAAAGCACACCTGGAGAGAGCTGTGTACCTCAACAAACCCTTTTAATTCCCAAACGTGTCTTTCACTGGGCCTGGACAAAAAGCTGTTTTTGCAAGAAAAACACTCCTGCTTTGCACCACTTTTTCCTTCTCCTAGTCACCAAAGCTGGGAGTGTGCAGAAGAGACACAAATGCAGGTGATGAACCTCTCAAGCCTGCCAGTCTGGTCATATACCATACTGAAGCCACAAAAGTCTGAGCAGAGAGGTATCTTTACCTGTTTCAATGTCATCTATTGAGCCCAATCCATTGGAAGTAGTCTGCAAAGAGGATGCAGGAAAAGGAAGAGGAAAAATATTGTGAGAAATTAATCTTTAAGTAGACATAAATGTATATGACCCTTTATTTTCCTTTATGGCCTCTTCCTGTGCTAGAACAGTAAAACCAATGAACTTTAGGAGGCCATTAATCCAAGGAACCTATTCATGTTTACCTTCAACAGCCGACAAACCCTTTTGCTGCAAAGGAAAACCATGTCTGCACAATATCCAACCACGTGAGCAACTCCATACATAGAATAGGGTATTTTACGTGTGGATGACAACACTGTGCCCCAAGCCCCAGGACACACCCATTGGTCAGCCCACTGCATGGGAGATCTGATTAGCCTGATCTTACACAACGTTCCTTTTCTTAGTTCACATATTTTGCAATCTAACAACCACAAACTTCTACAGCAAATTTGAAACAGGAAAATGTTTCTGCCAAGACAACTGCTGACTTGGAGCTCAAGGCAAGGAATAAATTGAGTCCATATTTTACAGGAACATAAACAGAGGTAAGTATGCGTGCTTTTGGCTTAAGCTTAAAAAGGCACAAGTAAAGCATTTATCTTGCGATATTGCATCTACTACAATGGGTTTTGCACTATTTTCAATTCTTACAAAAGGAAAAGATTTTCAAATTAAAAACTAGGCATAACTATTAAAGAAAGCTCACTGGCCTTACTAGAAAGACATTAAACCAAATCACTGAACAGTGAGAGGTAAACTAGTTCTTTAGTATCCCATCTTGCTGTACAAAATTACAATGTTTACAGTTTTATTGTTCGTTTGCTTTAAGAAGCATTGTGAAGTACCAAACAGCCTGTAAAAACAGCAAGTGCTTGTTTGTTGGGAGGTTTTTTTGCCTAGTGGCAGAACAAGGAAACCAGTAATTTCTTATATTTTACCTTAGTATTTGTGCTGCCCTGCCCAGCTGGATCTCCCAGGACAACACAAACAATACAAAAGCTGTGTATGTACCTTGCTCAGTACATCACGGGATTTAATTTTGTGTATTTCTTCAGAACTTGCACTTTCTGACTTTTACTTAGCATTGTTGTTAGATATGCAAAACTTGAAAACAAAAATTTATTTTAAATGCAAGAGAAAGCAAGCATTCACAATAACTAAGAAAAATAAGCATCTTTGGTGATCTAATTACTGACATAAAAAATTACATCAGTAGAAATATTTTCAAAGAAATTAATTTCTTGGCAATATTCCTTAAAAGCAGAAAACACTAATTAAAACAGTTCAAACCTAAAAGACAATAAATTTGCATGTAAATAAAACCTTAAAACATTCTACTAGCACAATCCATAAACAGTAACAACCACAGGATGCACACTCTACCTGGTTTGACGAATTGACTGACGTGCCATTACTGAGTAGTGAGAATGTTTCCAATTCCTGCTGCAAGGAAGAGAGCAGTCTTAGAGCAGAATACAGCCTAGGAATGCTCATAAGCTAGGTAAAGCTGGGTTACAGTATGGTTTCCTTCCAAGCACTGCCCAAAAATAAAAGCCACCCCAAAAGGTTACCCCATTGTGACACACGGGTACACGTTTGTCAACACTGAAAAGGGACATATGATTGTTCTGTACACCTCAGAACATCTGACCCACAATCAGGAGGCAAAAAACTTCTTGAAAAACAGAAAGGTTTGCTTTTCATTATGAAATTACTACTTTGGGAAGGCATTACAGTATTGGAGTGAAAGCTGGAACTCAACACAAGAGATTGCAAAGTATTAACAAAATACTAATCACAAAATTTCAAACAATAAAAAGCATTTTGGAGAGTTTAATTTTTATATTTCTAATATACAGGTGGTTTAAGCCCATCTCAGCTGACTAACATGACAGCAGCAAAAAAGGTGGCAAGGCCAATACAGTGAACAGCTACAAAAAGTATTTCCCCATAAAGTTCCCTTTCTTTGAGACAGAATCATTTGGGAGTGTTGAGAGCTGCTACAAGATCAAGGGGTTTTTCTTGGGTAGGCAAATGACACGTGAGGTTTGTTGGGGAGAGGATTAACATGTTACAGCCAGATTTACCCCAAAAGCTCTCTTCAAACCAGATGCCCACCAATCACTCCACCTATGCTACAAAGTGCCTCTCTGGAGATGAAACACGCTGTTTGTTTAACACACTGTGCACCTGGGGCCGAGGATGCAAATGCAAATGTCAGTCTCCACTAGTAGCTCATGTTCTCTGCTCCCAAGAACAAAACCTGTGACCAAGGCAGCTTTATGGGAGAACAGCTTTATGGCTAGCAGTGGCCTGACGCCCTCTAGCTCCATCCCAGAGTGCACATTTAAACACCTACAGCACTCCTTTGCAGAGCCAAGTTACGGATACAGCCACTGGTGTCAATTAGCTTCTGACCAGGTGTGTGTACCCGTCTTCCTCCCAAAGCAGAATCCTTTCCCCCACCACAAAGAAGCGTACGCGTAGAAATGGTGCAGGAACTCTTCAGATTCACTGCACTACAAAACCAGTCATCCAATGCAGCAGATGATCCCATCCTTCTCATCCTGTAACAGGGAGAGGACTGTAATGCAAAACCTGCTTTGGGATCAGGCCACATGTCCCTCTCCTGCATAAAAACCAGGCATCTACTGCATCGGAAGTTTCTCCTACAGCACCAGCCTGGCTCAGCTGGGGATTCAGAAAACATTCTGGCTGTAGATACAGAGCAGCAATGGGGTTAGAAATGGGTCAAGGCAAAGTGACTCAGAGGGTCAGAACAAGGAGGGTTGCCAGCAGCCTGCTAAAGAGTTTGCAGGGTTGTGTACACGTCTGTAACTGCAGAGCAGCACCTACTACTTCTGCAAAAGTAAATCTGTGAAAGCAAAGGATAGCCTCTAAGACAAAAGAAGTCATACCTGAGGTCTTTTGTATGCTTTTCGAACCCTCAGTCCCAGCTTCTGGGCAAGCTCCTGTCCCAGTTGTGTGACGCTTTCATCCTGGGGATGAAACCATTGACAGGACACTTTCAGTTTTGCCTTTGTGGCACACAGAATGAAATGAAGAGGAATGCAGTTATGCAGCATTGGGCTGCACCAAGAAGCCTCAACTTTAGAAAGCAGCAGGTAGATCATTTCCAGAGCAGCCCCAGGAGAGTCCAGACAGATTTCAGCATTCTTGTCATTCGGTCCTGCCAAGATGCTGCAGTTGCACCAGGAGTTTTGCCCTATGCTGATTCAATGCTGCAGAAAATCAGAATCAAATATCTTCCAACAAAGCACCCACTCTGAAAACAGGGTTCAGGAGTCCTGCTGGCAAGTTGGCTGAAGGAGCTGCCAAGGCTGGCTGCTGATACAGCTTCCGCAAGGTCTCCATGCCTGGGAAGGAGCCTGCATGTCCTCCCTCTCTGCCAGCTGCAGAGCTAATAATCAGTTTTGATACGCAGACAGGACTCACTAGTCTGTTTTGCTTGTTTGTTTTTAAAGCTGAAACCAAGTTTCAGTTTTCAACTTACTAGCTAGAAGGCATTTTGACTGTATCCAGCTCCAGTTAAACTGCCTCAGCTTAGTCAAGCAGTTCCTTCAGCTTTCCCCATTGTGTGGCATTTTACGGTCCTCCCTGCCCAGTGTCCATGCCCACTCACATACCACCATGGGCCTTCTGCCCAGACTAACAACCTGCCACAGTCTTCTACAGTTATATATCACCAGCAACTGCTTCCTTCTGTTTTCCTCTCTCTCCCTGTTTGCAAAAATATTGGAGTACTTTAACAGCTTTTACAAAGAAGAAAAAAAGTATCTGCCCAACATACTGAGATAGCCCTCCTTAATGTTTCAACATCATCTCCCTCATCTCCACCCTTGAAGTCTGCCCTCTTCTCTACTTGCCATGCTGGTCTTTCCAATCTCCTTCTTCCCTGCAGGTTGAGTCCTTTCCCTTTCAAGAACTGAGAAGCCTCTGGTTCTTCCAGTCTGTTGTATCAGCAACTTTTCCCTTCAATTTGGAGTGCCATTTTTTGATTGCACTCACTCCCCCACACCCTCAGCACTAGTCTTGTCACCATCATAAAAACAAAATCTAGCTTGTCCATTTCCTCTTCTAAAACACCCCATGCCATACAAAAAAAAGCGTACCATGGAGGAGTATTAACTTCACCACACTGAGCACTTCTGCAAACTAGCAGTACTGAGTACCTGCACCCAGAAATAAGTTAACTCTGACAGACAGTGAGCCAAATGAGTGGCATATCCTTTATCACCAGAAGTTTAAAGACAGGCTCTGTTTTGACCACAACAAAGTTCTCAGCAATTACAGCAATGCAAGAAGGAAGTACCCATGTGCTCCCGAGGGTAATGGAAACAAGAGTGAAATGATGGATGGCTTGACTTGCGATTGATGCAGAGAAGGCTTATGATTTTTGTTAAGTAGGTATTAAGACAATGGGGTACATGAATTTACAAGGCTGAATAGTATACAATAGGAAATGCAAATCATTCAATATGGAGTTTTTTAGGCTGAACTTCCCTGACACAGAGAAGTTGGATAAAGTGTCTTTAGACCATGATAATTGTAACGATAATAATGAGAGCTATGTAAACATAACTATATGGTTAAAATATAAACTAAGTGGCTGAACCGCAGTGTAAAATATAGCCAGATATGGCTTTACAAGAACACCTATATTAGATGCTTTTGTTAATCAAAGGGTTTGTTTATAAAACAGTTCCTTGGGACTCCCCAAACATGGTAACTTTAATACCTTTTGGTCACCCTGTTCTGCCAAGTCAAAGAAACTAGAACTTACAAGCTATACAAAAGGAATAACTAACTGCTAACAAGGCTTCCAAAGATTGCTTCCATAACACTAATAAAAAAGGGAAGTTAACTTCTCCTGCTGAGGTAGATGCATTTTCCTTATAATAACATTACTGTGATGGATCAGAACCAAAATCAGCACAGTGCTCACTTGAATCCATGTAATCACGGTCTGGTTTCCTGATCAGTACTTGGCCTAAGAGGATGCTCAAAAGCACTGTCAGGAAAATATTTAGCTCCTAGTATATGCAGATAGTCCCCTCTGCATGCAAAAATTTACACAACCCTGAGCACAAAAATAACTACGACGTGATGTCAAGGACACCTTTGCATGTTCCTCAAGAAATAAAAAGCTTGATCATTTTGCCTTAGCAATCAGTAAGTGAAATGTGAGATATTTTTATCCAAAACAGGAAAACCGTACATATTTTCCTTCCAGAGCTCCAGTTCCCATTTATCCCATGCTCCTAGTCACTTCCATTAGAGATATAAAAGCAGCCAATTAGAACACTCTCATGGCTTTAGTTCACCTTTTGTTAGGACAGGGGTTTGCTCTTCACAAACAGACCATGAACCTGCTGTCACTAACTGGTGTCCCTGATTGGCACTGTCTGTAAGAGGTGACTTGGCCTGAAGAAACATGTGAAGACAAACATCTTTGAGTCAGAGAGGCAGAATTTCTGGGCATAAGCATGTACTTGGGAACAGCCAAGATTCCCCTTCCACTATCCTCTGCCCTCATACTAAGCATGTTGAGGAGAGGAAGGTTGTGAGCCACAAAAACCAAGATGAGCTGTATGTCAGAAACTTACATGTGGGAGGGACAGCAAGCATCTGCTGTTGCACTCATATGCTTCTTTGTGTCTTCCAAGTTCATTTAAGGAACGGGCTTTCCGGAATAGCGCTCGGATGTTCTCCTTGTCGAGACTTAAAGCCTTCTCGCTGTCTTCCAGCGCCTTCTCATACAACCCCTGCATGGAACAGACCACCTGGAGTCAGCTGAGGCACAGCAGACTAACTCCTCCTTCTCTGTGAGTGCAAATGTTCTATCTCTCAGAAGAAAACAGAAATACAGGCAGCAGGTGGAAGTACATATGTTACCTCATGCACAGACCAGCGTGCAAACACACCTACGTTAACAGAACATTTTGTTAAATCTTGCAAAATTCAAAACACTTCAAAGTCAGTGAATGACAGAACTAAGGCTGCTTGAGCAACCTTATCTTGCCTCCCCCTCTACCCTGGGCATGTTACACTTGAAAATCTTTAATTATGTGACTGCTTGCTAATTTTCAGGGGACTCAGTGTCATTACAAACAGGATGGGCCTGCTCTGGGGTTGTGCCATAAAGGAAAGCTGTTATACGCCTTAGTAAAATGGAAGCTCGCACCCTTTTAGAGCCTGGGTATTTCAGAATCCTTTTCCATGTGTATGCTGCAAGCTCCTTCAAGACCCAAAGACTTCCTACTGTCTTCCAGTGTCTCACAGGAGGAGGCAAGAGCCTCCAGAGCAATACTCAAACAGTATTCCAGAAAAATACTTGCTCAATACCGGAAGACACTGGATGGTACTACCTCCTCACCAATGTGGACCAGAACTGCATTGTCAGTACCTTAGGCGTGCCCCCCCCTCCTCACATCCTTCCTCTGGTCTCACAAGACACAGTGCAATTGTGAGGAGATAACAGACTTTTCTGTGTGTTGTTGCCTCCCCCAGTTTGAACAGGGAGCAGACCAAACCAGCTGAAACGCCTCTTGACATCTTTTCCAGCTGCACAGCACTGCAATCATGATGTTCCCCTGGTTCCTGGGGACGACTTGGGAAAGCACTCACCATGGCAAAGTAGCAGGCAGCTCGGTTGACATGTAGCTTGCAGAGGAGTTCCTTTGGGATGGTCACCTCATCAGAGGCTGCGTAATCCGCCACATTCAGCCCTTCTACGTACTGCACCAGGGAAAGCTTGAAATCCTTCTCTCGGAACAAATCATTGCCCTCTGCAAACAAGTTTCTCACCAGCTTCTGCAAAAAGGCCTGGGCAGCACAGAGAGAACAAACAGATTCAAGTGGATATTCAGACAGGAGAGACTTCCTAGTTTCCCATTCCTTTCCATATCTTTTAGCAAACTTCCTGCCCACTAAGATACTCCTGCATCCCTACTCTCCTGCAAAACATCAGAATTTTTGGTAGATGAGAATAATCCCGTCAAATCCCCATTCTTGTTGAACATCAAGTGTCTTCTCCTTTCCCTGAAAGTTGTCATCATCAGAAACTTAAAACTTTAAGTCACAGGCAAATTGTGACAGACCATCCTACATTCTTCACTTTTGGCATGTAAACTAATGGCTGTGCAACAGAACAAATCTTGCTAACCAGAGGGCTCCCAGCATCAACAAACAAAATCTCCATTACCTCATAATCTTCTTGGCTTAGGGGTAATGTGGACCTGAAAAAAAAGAAGAGAAAATATTCATGAAACAGGCATCCATTCAAAGAAGGGCTTTTGTCTGATGAAGAAATCATTTTTCTGGTCCTGTGTTGGTGATCTCAGCAAGTTACTGAACATTTTATCACTGCAAAGACAGCTGAGGCAAAGAGAACACAGTTAGGGAGCATTATGCTCAGTGACAGTCACAGTGGTGTCAAGTGATGGTCAAGTCTCAGAGGGATTTGAGACTAGAGGAGTCTTGTTCTCATCTACTTTCTGTGCATACACGATCCTCTGTAATGTGCCTTCTGACAGTCACCTAAAAAACCCATCTTTAATAAAGTCCCGTGAGAGACTGCCATGAAGAATACAAGTGTATTTTATGTGCAGCTGGCTCTAATGAGAGGCACCAGAGTGGCACTCCAAGACCTCCTCGAATCCTTTGTGAAACCAGAGACATACAGAGATAAATGCAATCACTTTTCTCTGCCTTAACTTAGCCACATGCCTTTAGGCCTACCCCACAAAAGGAAGGGGGAAAACAGTGCAGATTCAAGAGACCATTTAACTCCAACTCTCTTGGCCAGGGCTGTGCCACAAACACTGGCAGTGCTTGTGTGGATAACACCTACCCCACAACAGCACTGAGACTTAAGAGAAAGGTGCTGTTCTTCAAATTGGACCACCCAGTTCATCCAGGATTGGTCCATGTATATTTATTTTTTCTCTTCAAGGACAAATCAACAGGCTCTAGAGGAACCCTTAGCACCTTTCACAGTTTTTCTCACCTACAGTGCATGCATGATCTTACTGATTACAGAACATATATTTTTAAGATTTCATCTAATCACTCCTTAAAACTAAGTACAGGAAATGTCATGGCTTTGTAAGAAACATTCATGCTGCTTACAAACTTGGACTCCCTCTTTTGCATCAAAACAAACCAACATACGGCACTGTTCCTGGTTCAGAGTGCAAGATACACCCCAGATGCAAGAACTGCACCTCATATTTCTAAATTATTTTCTTCCCCAGAATCTTGTGCATTTTTGTAAGTGCTACCAATGTAAGTCTCACAATTCCCTCTCCAAAACTGGGTTACCAGCCCCATTTAGTCTTAGACTGGGATGAAAATATCATGGCCATATTACAGGATACAAATATGTAACACGGAAGATTTGGGGGAGTTTCCTACTGTAGAGGCACAGATTTCAGGCATAATAATTGCAGGACTCAAAGCAGAATTTAAAAAACCCCAAACCAATCTGATTAAAATCTTACTACTGCCTTACTCACCATGGAACCTGGACCTGAGTTTGAGACCTCTGCTAACTCAAACGCTGGAGGGAGAAATACTACTTTATTTTATAAAGAAGTACTTGGATTTGTAACTACTACATAAGCAACCACTTCAAGTCCTACAAGGCCACATGATATTCATAGAAGAGTGATCTGAGACGTCTACCAGGCTGGCAACTGTAAAAGAGCCCAGGTCATCTATTTTTCCTATAGGTACCATATGGGGTACCTAACAAGTTATGTACCTTGTTTCCCCACCTACAGAACTGAAACACTATCTCCCTTCCTAACAAAGGTGGGATAACCTCGTTGAGAGAGCACTTTGAGATCTTCATGCTAAAGATGATGCAGAAGGTCCAAGCACTATTAGCATTAGGCTGACTATAAAGATCACCCTGGAACTCCAGTGGAGGGCAAAACCAAAGGATATTAAAATGACAGAATTTCAAGTTTAGGGAGCTAACAGGACAAGAAACACGCTGAAAAATCACAGTGAAAATCCTCAGGACAGTATCTCTTTCCCACGCAGCAAACTCAAAGCAGTGAATAGGAAAAACTCAGTTCCTGCAATCCTCGATAGAAAGAAAACTGCCCCCAAATCCACATGGAACACTGAGGTTGTCCACTTACTGAATGAACTGAAGTCCTTTATCTATTTCTTGTTTTCTCTTCTGCCTCTCCATTATAGTTGCTGCGGAGGAAGAAGAAAAAGAAACAACACAAAGTGAGTCATTTTAGGTCTTGCTGGCAATTAAACAGCACAGTATTTTGTTTGTGCCTGAATTTACTACTAACAAAATGTTCCAGACCAGATGCCCTGAACAGCGAAGCCCATGATTTATCCACACTGCAGATACAGCACGGCAAGCAGCTCACTACCAAGTATCTGCTTTTTCTCACATGCCACTGACAGGATACATGGGCAAAGAGGAATTACTTCAATTTGAGCTCTCTGCTTAGGCTGCCAGTAAATAAAGCAACGGGAACCAACTGTTATCATGACTGCCTTCTAGGAAAGGGAAGAAACCCAACACCATCTTTGCCTGCACTGGCAGTCATTTCAGGAATTTGTGCCGAGACCCTCCCATGATAAGCAATTCTGAGCACTATTTATCTGGGACAGATTTAAACTGGTTTACTGCACAGCATATGAAACAAGTTATCTACATAAGGTATATGGAGGTACAGCACAAAGGGAGATGCAAAGGAAGGAGATGGAATTGCTTGCTGTGGTCCACATAAAAGGACAGCACTGAATCTGTGCAATGGGGACTTCATGCCTAAAATCAGCAGGTAAGAGCAGCACAGACTGGGGAGCACTTCTTTGGTGTGGGAACAGAACCCTATCCTGCAGCGTTTTAAACTGGGGTGGGCAGCACCTTAGGAAGGCTCAAGAGTTATCTGCACTTCATCCTCTGCAGTTCCGAAGCAAATTTTGGAATGGCTCCTCAGTGACCTTTCTCCAAGGTACACAGGTCTGTCACACAAGAAAATAATAATAAAGGGGAGAAAGGATGACACTTTGTGACAAAACTGAGTTGCTGGTGACAGCAAATTTCACATCAACCAGCTGTGACCACAAATAATGCTCAGCATTTGAGGAATAGGAACTTGGGGACAGAGGCAGCAAGTACAGAAACACTGAGATGAGATGAGATGAGATGAGATGAGATGAGATGAGATGAGATGGAGATGAAGACACAGTACCTTCCCATCCCAGGACCACCTCTGAAAAGGTACAAGAGAAACTAAAGTAACTGCTCCACCTCTACACTACAACAACTTGGAGAGCATTATCATCCAGCTCCCTTTTACATTAAGACCATCCCTATCATTCTAAGATATCTTGCAGTATCAATGACAGACTCAGTCTGAACAGGGTGAAGGGGCCTTTAAGGTACATAAAAATCAATCCTGACAACTCAGCAAGCCCTTATTGATTGTGCTCTGTGCCACGCAAAATGTAGAATTGATACCTGCCCTTTACCAAGAAGAACTGGGGGAAGGAGGAAAGACTGGAGTGAGAGAAAGACCAGAAAAAAGTGGCAGCAGAAGGAAGCAAGAGCTTGAAAGTGACACTGAAGTTTGTAAGTCATCAGACATTAAATTTGGGAGCAATCTGGTTCAAGCAGCAGGTAGGAGATTTTAAGCAGCTGAACTTGGAACAGGATGGGCAGTGCAGCAAGAAAGGGAAAGCCAACAAAGTGAGGGATGATCAGCATCTCTACAAAGGCATTTAACAGAAGTGATGGAGAAGAGCTGATATACTTCAGTACAACACCAACAGAAGGCCTACATTGATTCATAAATAGCCTGGATAATGAGCAATCAGGAAGAAAGAAGGAAATTTAACAAGGAGATTGTGAGGTTAATATGATCACTAATGATACAGGCAGACAGGCTTAAGAGGTGGACAAGGAGAGAGAGGTAATTAATTCAATTTTTCTCCTTGTATGAAATTCTGCAAATACAGAGGAAGTAAGAGAGAACAGAGAAGCAGAAGAGGAGCAGTAGGAACCATTTCCACAAAAACAGCAGTGAAAGACATGAAAGAGGACAGAGCCACCCCAGAGCACTGTAGGAGAACTGTGAGGGCCATCAGAGACAAGAGTGAGGAAAGAGTCTCCACAGGAAATGACAAGAGAGGAACTGTGGGGGAGAAGGCAAAAGACTCAAGTGGACCCTCCCAAAGGCTCATGAGGAGAGCACAGGGAGGAAGGAAGAATTTCTAGCTGTCTGGTCCCTGAATACACTAAAGGCTTGAAGTACTCCAAACAGCCTCACTTTGGACCCCCACCTATGCCCCTCTGTCCACGGTCTAGGAGCTCCATTTCAACCGAGGTCCAGGTCCTGCCTTGTCTGAGCTATGCTGTAGGTGAACTTGTCCTCAGTTCTATCTCTGGGACAAACCTCAGACCTCCACTGCAGGCAGCTTGTCTCCAGTCCTGTCTCTGGCACCAACTCCTACCGCTGGACTCGCTGGGTGGACCTTCATCACCTCATCTTCTTTGGGACTGTGGATGGACCACTGCTACTGGCATCTAGTTCTGACTACACTGTTCAGGTGTGGTGGGACTGTACCCTGTGAGTGAGGGCACTGCTGGTGACTGCCATCACCTTCACTTGTCCTTGCTGGAGGTGCAGCCCTGCTCCTGCTGCTCCCTGACACGAGTCATACTGGAGGAAACAAAAGTCAGGGAAGTGAAGCAGCAGCCCACATCTCTGATGAAAAGGGAGACTATTGTCGACTGTGGGGAGAACAGTTGAACACTAGCTGGTCATCACAAAGTCAATGGAGCATTCCAAAAATGCCGTGGCACACCTTTACAATTGTGTATATCCACAAAACAGATCACCACCTTGAAAAGCTTCTCATACACATGGTCTACTTCTGTTTCTGAGCTCAGCCTTTAAAACACTCTGCAAGGAGTGAAGAAGAGATCAGTACCTGTTCTCACAGCTACCCTGATCCTGCTGCTGAAACATCCTACACAGCAGGATGTGGGTCTGTGTTACAGCGAGAACTGATTACTGTTGCTTGCCCAGAGAGAAGGGCATTCAAACATTACTGACCTAAACCTGGAGTGCAGCCAAAGGATTACTGGGAATGGCTACAGAATGTCTCCTTTCCAGACTTACCCAACTCTTCTTGCATCCCAAAGCTCCCCTTCTGTTTTTTCTCTCCTCACCACTATTGCCACTGCATCCAACATGAGTATCTCCACCCTTGCTTCATGGGGATGGCTGACCAGCCCATTGCATCTCTGTAAGTCCCACAATACACAGCTACAGTTTGATCCTTGCTACAAAACCCTTATAAAAAGCAACCTTCTGTGCCCTGCATGCTGTTTATGCTCTGCAGTTCTACACTCATCTTCCAGAGTGAATGCTCTTCAACACAGAACCCTCCATTGACTTCTTCAGACATAAACCACAGGCCTGATCCCCCCTCTAGACTGTTGCTTCCTGGTACTGCCCCACATTCCTCCCTCCTGGCAAGCGGGTGACCAGCTTTCTCTGCTAAAGGTCTGTCGTACCTCCAGATTTATGTCATGACTTTGCACATGAGACTCATCCCCTCATGGCACCACCTTCAAAGTGTACACCATGTGCTGCCGCCCCAACAACTTCTTGCACACCTCTCAGGAACAACTACCTTTCTTTGCCCTTTGATGTCACTCCACACCAGCAATCTCCTTCACGTGTGGCAGACCCCTCACCTGTCCTGCCTGCCCCAACCACTGCAGAAGGCTGCCATTCAGACTTCTCTTTTTGTTCCTCACACCTCCTCCCCCACCACCTCACCAGCAAACTCAGTCACTTGTCTCCCCTCATCGTTCCAGCCTCTTCACAGTGTTTCATTTAACACTCAGACCAAGCCATGCACTTGTTACACCAGCAAATCCAACACAGAGTGAGCCACCCACATGAGCAACACTTCAGTTCTGCTGCACACTCTACCACAGCTACTGCATAATTAATTTTAAGTGCAAAGCCTGTTTAGCTTTTGTTTTCTTGGTCTTTCAAATATTTTTAGAAACACAGTAGAAAACATTTTATGAAGCACTGTGTCTAAGCGTCCCTTTTCTCCCTCCCAACCAAATCTCTCTGTCCAGACGTGTCCACTCAAATCACCAGCAAATCCTGAGTATTTATATCTCCACTACAAAGCTCTTATCCTTTCAGTCCAGAGACATTTATCCTCTCTGGTCCAGCATCTAGAGAGAACTTTATTCACAGTTCGTCAATAAATTACAAACCATTTGCTAGACAGGAATAAATACTACAGTCAAGTAAAATGGTTTTCTTGTCTTCAGAAAGATGCATCAGCCAGTGAACTAGGTGACTTAATCACAAACTGGATGGATATCCTCTAGATGGGTAGATGGTAGAAACACAAAATGAACTGAAAGACTTGCATTTATCTTATCAAGAACACGGATGTTATTCATAACCCTGCCAGAGTTGAATTTGGGCAAAGTTTTTCATACTGTATTTCTGAGATGACAATGAGTTGACACTTGACCGACTTCCAGGCGTTGACTGTAACATTTCAGCCAGAAATAAGTACACTGAGATGCAAGTGGCAGGTTGTAGAGCTGAGACTGGAGCTCCCCAGGAAAAAGGCTCCAGGATACACTGGTCTGAAACATGGCTGCAGTTTGGCCACCTCAGTGGTGCAGCAGAATAGATAACCAGGCACACATCAAGCAAAGGACAAACTGCAGAGTCCACTACAAACTTGGGCTCTTGCTCACTCCTGCAGCTGCTTTCTGCCATGCCCTACTCCCTGGGTTTGACTGCTTCTCACAGCCAACAGCTCTCAGCTTTCCCACCACTATGTTGTGCCCACCAGGCCGGACTCCTCTGTCCCTCCACGCACTGGCCACCCTAAGGTACTTCCATGGCCACCATCTCACATCCCAGCACCCCACTAGTGCCACTCCTGCTCTGCAGGACCACTGGGGTCACTGGGATGCCACCAGCTGCACCCAGCAATATTCACTGCACCTAGTGAATGCAGAGCAAGGTAGCAACAACCAGCTCACCCCTCAGTGAAAATAAAAGCAGTGACTCTAAGTTTCCCTGAGAGGAGGATGGCAGTGGGGGCTAAAAGCCTCAATTTACCACCTCAGCCCCCATGACCCCATTTTCCACTTCCTTCAGCCTTGTGTTTCATACATAACACCCTCGTACCACAGGCCACCTTTCCTCCTGCCCCCACTGCAGCGCAGCCGAGGAGTAAGGAGAGGGCTGTGGGGTGACGCTGCCTATCCCTAAGCTATTTGCTCTCGGTTTCCTACCCACCCAGCTCGCATTCCCCTGCCTCATTTGAAAAACTAAATCCCGGGGCTGGTTCCCACACGGGTGGCGCGGGAGCCCTCGCTCGCCTCCTTTCCCCACTGCCAGCACTAGGCCGCCGATCCCCGGCCTTGCGTAGAGGCCGCCGCTGAGAGAGGCGCCACCTCGGCCGCTGGAGCCGAGAGGGGCCGGCGGCGCCCCCCGCACCCCCGCGGCTTTGCCGGACGCCGGCACCCCGGCATTCCCGCCAACGCGGCCGTGCTGGGAGGGGTCTCCCGCGGCAGGAGACTTCCAAGCTTCCCCGGGAAAAGGAAAACAAACCAAAACATACTCTTCCTCCTTCCCCACCCCCCATCCGCTTAAATAAAAATCACGCATCTCCAAGAGTCTGGGAGGCAGCTTTAAGAGAAAAAAAAGAAGAAAAAAACCCAACACATAACATCCCCTGCCACCCGGAAACTGTCTAAAACATTAAAGAATTAAAACCAAAACAAACAAACAAAACCCAAATAAAACCAAAACACAGTCTTCTTATTTGATAAACTTTAGAAGAACCTACGGAAGGTGCCTCTAAAAAGCAATTCCAAAGGGCTTCTCTGCCGTTTCATGGGGTTTGTACCAAACAAGAAGGGGAAACTGCAGCCTAAATACAGACCAGAACACACATCTCGAACCTACAAAACACAAACAGGCACAAACGCGATTAATACTAAGTTTTCCATAAAAACCCAGGGGCTTTTCCCCTAGCTATCCAATTTTAGACTACTACTACATTTTTTTCCAGGGGGTGGGATTAGGATCTTTGACAATATTTTTTTTTTTTTTTTTTTTTGCAAACCCCACATTTTTGGCGGAAGAGGGTTTAGCTTCAAGATCTCACCCGTATTATTTTTCACCACTTTTTTTTTAAATTTCCAATTACACAACCTTTCATCTATGCAGTTACTATCTGAAACCTTTACTTTCTAATGAAGCAACATCCAGAATTTCTTGTTTCTCAAGTCCACCTCTTTCTACATACACAAACACACACACGTACAGAATTGATTTAAGACAAAAATAATAATCCCCCCAAAATAATAACAAAGAACTCACCTCTCCTCGGGTTTTCCCCCCCACACTACGTATAAACTTTCCTTGATAAATGGTATTGTATTACTAGAGATATTATTAATGTATTATTACTAGAAGTAATAATAATAGTAAGTGCTATTTAATTATAGAAGGCAGCATTCTGCTTCTGGATCGGCTGCCCCTGCAGCTCCCTCCATGTGCCTCCTGATCTCTTTACTTTCATTTCCAGGTCTCGCTCTCTCTCGCTCGCTCTCAGCTGCACCAGCAAGAGAAAATGCCTCCCTGCATATCCTCTGGGCCCTAGAGGCTACCGCTTTCCATTACAAAAGCTCACAGATCTTTCCCTTGTGGCTGGTTTTGAGATTCTTTAAGGTGACTTAGGCTTAAAAAAACCCCAAAAAACCAACTAAAAAATAAAGCGCTTCAGCAGTCGACTCTCCGTTCTAATTTTAATGCAACCTTTTTTTCTTCCTGGTTGTCTTTGCTGATATAAAAAAATAGACCCCAAGAGAAAGCAAATCTGCCTCTGCAGAGGGATTGCATGCATGCGAATGCAGCGAGGAACTGAATTATGAGACCCCCCCCCGGGATTATCACATACGTGAAGCAGTGACCCTTCTGCCCACCCGTTTATGTTCACTGGACGGGGGCCAGAGCTATCGCTGATGGCAGAGCAATTGTCTGCTCCAGCCAGACCTTACTTACTCCACCCTGCACTGCTGAGGGGGGTCCCTGTATATAAGATCGTCTGAAAACATAAATCTTTGGGTGGAAAGAAATATGCAGTTAAAAAGAAAAACAACAAAACAACAACAAAAAAAATCAAACCAAAAAAACCCCAAAAAAACCAAACCCCCCCCAAACCCCAAAAACCAAAAAAAGGCTAAAAAAACCCCAAACCCAAACAAACAAAAAAATTATATATCTCAATTAATATTATATTTTATACAATTGGGTATTATACAATCTACATATATTTTATATATATACACACATATGTTATATATATTTGTAACTGCATATATGCAGCATGTGTATATATAAAAAACATATTAATATTACGTTTTATATGATTGGGTATTACACAATCTACATATATATTATATGTATGTAGATGCATATATATTTTTATATTTATGTATAGACATGTGAGTTTAGACTCTTTTTGGAATCAGACTTTTGGCTTGTTTTCATCCCAAATCCCTCAATATTTCCAGAAAGTGAACTGACTCTCCATAGGTTGTGAAGATACCCAGACCACCTTATGTGGGGGGGTCACCCATCCCCACCCAGCTGCACTATCGCTAACTTCAAATAACCCTCTGGAATCAGTTTTATGCTCATCTCTCAGTACGGCCTCCCTGGCAGAATAGTTTCCCTGTCCTGAAAGGATTCTGTCTACCATTAGATTAATAATTTCCAGACTGACACTGGTTTAAATTACCAGCTTTTTTCCAATGTAATCAGTGACATGTTTACTCCTGAATGTCTCACTTCTCTATTTACAGTGACCCACAAGAATGTCACCTTGTGCTTTGCAACTATGTAACTCTGACAAGATTAAAAGTTAGATAGAAGGTAACATCTGAAGTGTACTAAACTTTCTTGGTATTTAAAACATGTTGATCAGAAAAGGAAGGAGTAGGATTGGAAAGAATAGGATTGATTATACTGAGTAGGATTGGCTTCTGGCAGCATTGTCAACACAACAAACGGATAATTTATGAAATATAGGCTGTGAATTGTATAGTGTACCTCATGACACTGGATAACGCTACCTAATGCTCTTCACAATATTTTATCACAATGCACATTTTTAGGGATTGATTTTGATCCAAAGATTGCTACTATCCATGGCTAAGACAATCTTTATTTTTATTAACTCTTCAGAAGATTTGTTATTTCCTAATTTAAGGTGGTGACACCGTGACAATTAGAACCTGGGCATCTGGTGCAGATGCTGGGCAATATGCACATTAAATGACAAACCTGTTTGATGGGGTGGTTTTGGGCAGAAGAAAGGTGAAGCAGGTCTGGAGGCAGAAAGTAAACATAGGGAGAGCAGATATGCCAGAGCACAGTGGGAGGGCAGCCTCACGGCGCCATCACGAAATGACTCACAGAGCCCGGGACACCTTCAACCCTGCAGCACCTGTGAAAGGAAAAGACATCACCACTGGATGAGAAGAAAGGTTAAGACAGGATGAGGAAAAAGGGGAACAAAACCAAAATGTACACACTATCAAGAGTTATGCTGGAATAGGCACTAGTTTTTAATTTAAGAACATTCATTTTCAAGACTGCATTTCTCAATTGAATGTCATGTTGTGCTTTCCTCCATCCCAATTTCCTTTGCCTGCAAGACTGAGATGTGTCCTGCAAGGTCATGATTCGACATGTAGTAAAATCTTTCTTTAGTGTTTAACATGAAGATTTTCACAGTTTGCAAGCGCGATCATTGAGGTCTCAATCTCATGTGCAGGTAGCAAGAGTCAAAACACTGCAAACCCCTTCTACAAACTAGATACAGTGTCATAGAAGTTACTTTGATTTGTAAAGCTATTTTTAGGAAGAATGAATGTCTGGATCTATGCTACAGCGGCATGGTACACCTACATTCCAATATATGCATCTATAGTCAGTGCCTTTATTCTTGCCCCTCTGGCACACCCAATATTTGGGAGAATGACAGGGAAGGGAATCTGATGTATTTGATAAGATCCTGTTTATTACTAAAAATTGTGAGGAACTAATATCCAGTGCCAAATTTCTTGCTTATATTTTCCAGGTTCCAGCTCCTTCTCCAGATCACACTAATTTACTCCCTCATCAGCTCTACATATTCTGGCAGCTTTATGCTTCTCACATACAACCATAGTCTACTGTCTACGTGGTTCTTAATTTTCTTCAGTTGCAAAGGAAACTTCTCTTACTATTTATGAGGTTGGTCACCAAGCACGATCAACTACTGACATTCTTTTCTTGGGTCCATACAAGCATTTGCTGTTGCTTATTAAAACCACTGCTGGGAAATTTGTGAGACTGGAAAATGCCCCTTACAATGTTTTGGGACTAAATGGCAGAATAAATCCTACCTATGGCCCACCTCAATAGTGATCTCACCAGATATCTGCCACCTGAAATGGTACCTACATCGGTGCCTGTAGGTTGCAGAGAAGGGACTGAGGTGCTGTGCAAACCCACTGCAGTAGCAGGCAGGTCTGTGCACAGCTCACCTGGCCTCATCCGATGTAATTTCATTTCTATACTTAGGAAGAAAATGTCATTCACAACGTGCACACAAAGCTGTCACACAAACCAAGGGGTTTTTGCATCCTTAAGCAGGAATGACTTTGCACTCCAGGGTGAAAGCGACAGGATGAGAAGACATAGTCTGATGCTGTGCCAGAGGAGGTTTAGGTTGGCCATTAGGAAGAATTTTGTCACAGAAGGGGTGACTGGCATTGGAATGGGCTGCCCAGGGAGGTGGTGTTGTCACCGTCCCTGGAGGTGTTTAAGGAAAGACTGGATGTGGCACTCAGTGCCATGGTATGGTTGACAAGGTGTTTGGTCATAGGTTGGACTCGATGATATCAGAGGTCTTTTCCAAGCTAACAGATTCTGTGATTCTGTGAAATGCCTTCCTTAGGAGAACAGTCTGACAGTAACATGCCAAGTACAAACTGGAGACCCGCAGGGACATTATCTAGGCGAGGCTTCATATCAGAAGGTGCTCGTGTCCCATGTGCGGGCTTGCGGGAGCTCCCCCCCAGCGACATTTCCGCGAACGCGGCTTCCGAACGTGGCAGAACGTTAAGGCCGCTTGGCGGGGCTGCCGCAGCCGGAGCTGAGGGAAGGGGCAGGACTACAGCTCCCGGCGTGCCCCGCGGCCGCCGTCGCGCGCGCCCCCGAAGCCCCGCCCACGCGCGGCGCGGCGAGGCCGGCCGGGCTGCGGTGCGGCGGTAGGGCGCGTCCCGTGACGTCACGGCGCAACAGCCAATCCCGGAGCGGGGAGCAGAACTGCCGGCGTTCAAATCCTCCGCCTCCCCCGCCCGCCCCTCACCCAGCGGCCCCGGCGCGGCGGCGGCGCGAGGCTCCCGCGCCTTCCCCTCCCCGGCAGCCACCGGCGGCGGAGCCCCCGAGGAGGTGAGGTGAGGTGAGGGGCGGCAGCCGCCGCCGTTAGCGGCCGGCGGAGGGGCCGCGCGTGAGATGAGGCGATCCCGCGGGCTGACGCGCTCCTCGGCCCCGCCTGCGGGGGGCGCTCCCACGCGCAGGCGGGGGTCCCCCATCGTGGGCGCGGGTCACGCGTGTCTGTCCGCGGGTCCCTCTCCACGCTCCCCCTCCCCGCGCGGAGCGGGAAGGGGCGTTCCGGCCGTGCTTTGGGCCCCGTTACGCGCGGCCGGCGGGGAGCGTGTGGCCGGCGCTCGGCAGCTCCCGCAGGGGAAGAGAGGAGCCGTCGGCCGCCCCTGGAGCGAGCGACGCGGGGAGGCTGTCAGGGGCTGGCGGGGCGGGGACCTCTGGCTGTCGCCCCGCGCTGCCATGCCTCTCGTTGCTGGGCGAGCAGCAGGTAGCCGGAGTGTTGTCTGTTGGGGTCGACGAAGTGTTGTAATTAAAGCATTCGTCTGAACTAACTTTTTTGATCATCAGGAAGGATAAAGTTTCATACAGCCTTTAAGTGAATAGGAAACCTGTCTTCAGGCATTTCCAGATCTTGGTTGTATTTGCCAAAGAGACTAACTCTTTTTTTTTTTTTTTTTTTTTTTTTTTTCTTTTTTTTTTCCCCCCAAAGCTTTCTCTGCAGAAGAATTAACAGTGAAGAGACCTCTGGTAGGTTGACAGTTGGGTGTGGCTGACGTGTGCTATAAAACATGCTTCAGGATGTGATGCTGGATTTGTATGTTGAGATTAGGAGGTAGTCTGTGTGTAAGGTGAAGAATGACAAAGGAGATTCAAGGGAAAGAGAAGCCAAGAGGATGAGTACGTCTGTAAAGAAGATGATCATAGTAGAATGGAACTGGTTTTTAAAAGTAAAGTTGTTAATTGAACTAGGTGAACAGACTGACCTCTTCAGATGTTCACTTCTCTTCCTGTCTGGTAAAGTCATGGTTTGGAGGATGTCCTCTTTTTTCTTCCTTCTCAATGTTGGATTGGCAGAGGCTGGGGGTGTCCGCAAGTTTGGTGTCAGTGTGGTCTGGTAGGAGTGGAGTAAGTTATGTGGGTTTCTTTGTACTGGCAGCACCTACCTGAGAGGATAGTAATCCTAGAAAAATTAAGTTCTTCAGCCTTGGAGATTTTTCCCCTCTTGTTTCCAAAAGCAATATTAAAATTAAAGACCCCTGAGGAGAAGCCATACTCTGGGGAAGCTGGAGGCTTCACAGATGAGTATCAGGAGGAAAGCATGTATATACAGCTTCTGTATAGGGGATATTTTAAAACCAGTGCTGTTGAGCTCAAAGAGAGAGTGTGAGGTCACTTCTAAATCAGACAAGAATGGACAGGAACCAGTTTTCTGTAGCAGGAATGAAACTTCATCCCTTCTGACATCTAAAGTCTGCTTAAGTGTGTGGTTTCTAAGCATTAGTTATGTGTAGTCTTTTATCCCAGTGGAGGTAGTGGGATAGGAAATGTGCTCAGTTTATCCTACTGAATGGATGGAGGCCAGTTCCTTCACACAGTGATTAATATTCATTAAATAATGCTATGCAGATGCTACCAGGCATGGCTAGCTTCAAACTTGTGCCTCAAGGCTAAATATTCACTAATTTAGTGAATGTATTCACTATGTATTCACAATGTATTCACTAATACATTGTGAGTATAAGATCATCCTGTTTAATGTGTGATGAATTTGGGTGGAACATCTGAAAGGAAAGAGCACCCAGAAAGCTGAGGCAGTTTTGTATGCAGCACACACAACATTTTCAGCAACTCGGTGGTTCTGGAACAGTGTGCTGACAAGAGCACTACTGGGGATATCACTGGAAAGGAAAAGCAACTGTGTTCATTCTAGCTTGCTTTGGAGAGCACGGGAAGCATGCAGCATATATAATTAAAGGATGGGGTTTGAGACAAGAGGAATATTACATTGTAATTGTTAGTCTTGCATAAAGAGTAATGTCTTAATGTGGCCTTAATCCATAGTTTTACCTACTGTTTATTTATGAAGTATAACAATTCCATCAAAACCCAAGTCTTGCCAGTGTTGGAAGAATCAGCACCATCTGACTGTTTGGCTTTGGATTATTAATCTACCTTAGCTGTCTTAATCGAGCTTTGGGGAAAGTATTGATGACACTGAAAACTCAATTAGATGTCTGAGTAACAAAAACCACATTAGTGTTCAAATAAATATTATTTGTACAGACTATGTATTGTAGTTAGAAAGCTTTTATGATGACAGTTTCTTTTAACTGACAGCTCTCAACTTTTGGAAGAAGCGGGAAAATGGCATCAGAAGACATCACTAAGCTTGTGGAGTCACTTGCCAAAACCAAAGTGGGTGGTGGACAGTTGAGCTTCAAAGGCCAGAGCCTTAAACTCAACACAGCTGAAGATGGTAAGAGAAAATACCTTTGTGCTTGGGAAGCATCTCCCTGAAGTTGTAAAATCTTGTGGTAAACCTTCTGCTGATCCTGCATGGACAAGTTGTAATGTATCTGTGATGCAGGGGTCCATCAGCTGCTTCTGATAGAAACATTTCCTACCCTTCAGGTACCCTGCTTTCACCTGGTGCCCTGGCAGTGCTGCAGCTGCTGTAACTGGGGTTTGGGTGCCTGGTTTGCAGTTGTTGTATTCTTGGTGTTCTAAGTGATTTTCACAGTCACTGGGCATTAGAAGTCAGTGCTCCTTTTAAAAGCAGTGAAGAAGTGCATCACAGCTCTTGGAACAAGATGTGTGCAGAGGAATGGGCTGGTATGTTAGCCTGCTGCAACAGCTCACTTTCTTTCTGTCTTGGTGTATGTGTGTTTCACAATAAGCCTTACAGTGGCTGCTAATGTAAATATCTGGAGAAAATGTATATATTCCTATATCAACGTTTCTGCCAAGATAAGAAAACCAGCATGTTTTTCAGAGAGGCTATTTGCTGTAGTGCTTATTTTTTTTTTTTGCTGATGCTGAAGGTGGAGCATTTTATGGATTGGCTTAGTAGTTCAAAGGCACTGAACTGTGGGGAAGGGCCTTGGAGCTTGGGAACAATAACAAGTGCCCATTGGCAGGAGAGACTGCAGCTTGCTTCTTTGCCTTGCATAGGATTACTGTAGAGTTAAATTGTTCCACCCCGACGTGTTTGCTAAACAGACATTACTTTTGCCAGTCAGTTGGAACTTCCTGTTGATGTGACACCAATTCCCATCAACTTTTAACTTAGTCCTTGCACTTCTGTAGGGACATGTACTCTAGCTTTTAAACCATGTGCTGAATGGTAGAGGAATTTTATTTGGGAAGTAAAGAAATTAAGTTTTGCAAATAGGAGGATGTCTATCACAATAGAATGAGAAAATTATGAGAAGGAAGGGTAGAGAATGAAGAATGTTCTCTCTGGTGACCTGACACTTTAGCTCTGTTCCCATTGCTGTTTCAGGGTGTTTTCACATAATGTTGTTCAGCTGTTTTTGCTAGAGGTTGAGCAAGTATTACTGGATCTGAGGGTTACTCTGGTAACCAAGACAGTGTTTGAAAGACCAACTAGATTATCTGCTTCTTGCAGCTGAAGAAGTGATCAAGCAAATTGAGGAATTTGATGGCCTGGAAGCCTTGCGCCTGGAAGGCAACACAGTGGGTGTGGAGGCAGCAAAGGTTATTGCCAAAGCCTTGGAGAAGAAAAGTGAGCTCAAGGTGAGATTCTCAAGTGGGGAGTAGCCAAGGGGAAGAAATAATGTGGAAATACTGAAGGCCTGTCTAGGCTTTTCCTACAGAAGCCTGCCTTGAGTTACCTCCAAAGCTTGCTTGGTGGCTCTTCCAGTAGGAAGAGCAACCTTATGAAAATACAGCATAACCTGGAGACTTTGGGATAATGGGAACACCTTCTGCACTCCTAACTTCCTGTTTAGAAGGCTTCCAATCTTGAAGCTAGGAAGCTGTGTGAAGAAGTGCCCCTACTGAAGGCAGCATCTGTAAGCCAAGAGCCATGGCAACAAAATGAAGTTCTCTGGAAAGCTGAGTCAGATCTTCTGGAGAGTGAGTCTTCAGTGAATGCCTGAGTAGCTAGGAAATAATGGAGGAAATGCAACAGGAGGTTTATCTTTGCCCAAGCTGTGTTTCCTACTGTTGCTCTGGCCTGACGTTAAGGGGATGCTGTACTGCTAGAGATGCTGCACTGTCCCTTGAAGGAGAGTGGTATGAAACATTGATACACATTAGTCATCAAAGTGTGGCTTTTCAAGTAAGTTCAGATTGTTGAGCTTCATACCTTAGTAAAATCAGCATTCCTAATGTATTCTTCTGTTTCCTGTTGCTTTTTTCTGTGGTAATTTTCTCAGCAGAAAAAAATCCAGCTTGAACAAAACCAAGAATTCTTCTGTATATATAATGTTTATGGTGTGCACTTCAGTTACTTTGTCCTTGCAAATAAAAGTGATTGTAACACTGATTCTTGCAGCTCTTTAGTACAATCAAATGACAACCCAAGGGAAGGGAGACAGCATTAAGCTGTTCCCAGTGATGTAAAGCAGCTTGTATGTGTAAATGTTTATTACAACTGTGTTGACCTAAATATTTTAGTGGGTTTTATCTGTATGCTTCTTATTTTAGAGGTGTCATTGGAGTGACATGTTCACAGGGAGGCTAAGGTCTGAGATCCCTCCTGCTTTGGTAAGTAAAAATGAGATCTGGGACTTCTGACTAATATAACCTGTTTTCTCACCTGTCATGCTTTTTGTGGGAGTCTGTATTTTGGTACAGAGCTGATCCTTCTCTGTGCTGTTAACACGAAATGTCCCAGAATAGGTGAGTGATTCTCTTTTGCTCTTCCTGTATGAGGTGGAGAGGAGTCGATTAAGTGATAAATACAAGTCCATGCTAGTGAAGGAGCTTTTCACTGGGAAAAACATCTTCGTGACCCAACAGATAGAATAAAAGTTAAGCTTTCTAAATAAATCACATGGCTTTGTCTTCTAAGACCATTACAGACCTCTGTCTCCTTGAGTCCTGTGAAGCTAGAACATAAGCTCAACATGATGAAAACAGTATTTCTTTCAGCAGTGTGGAGGGGGAAACTCACTTTGGAAAGCATTTGACCTAAAGGGATAGGATACTGTCTTGGTAACTGCTTTATGGTTATCTTTAGCTTAATTTGTACAACTTCCTCTCTGGATTTAGCAGTAAAGTTTTATTTCCCCATGCAGCTTTGCAGAATGTCTTCAAAGTGGAAATTTTTTTGCAGCATCACTGTCACACCTAGCCACTGCAGTGATGCTGTCACTAAAAGTTAATCCATTCCCTCCCACCCACTGCCATCTGTTTCCTTACAGATCTCTTTGGGAGATGCACTCATCACTGCTGGAGCCCAGCTGGTAGAGTTGGACCTGAGTGACAATGCCTTTGGGCCAGACGGTGTGCGTGGCTTTGAGGCTCTGCTGAAGAGCCCTGCCTGCTACACTCTGCAGGAACTCAAGCTCAATAACTGTGGCATGGGCATTGGTGGTGGCAAGGTAAGGGTTGTCTCATCTTTGGTGACTGCCAACTCCCCTGCTCAAGGCAACTACACCAGGTTCTTTGGGCTTTTGTCTAGTCAGGTTTTGAATATGGAGACTTCACAAGCTCTATGAATAGTCTATCCCAGTGTTTAACAACCCTCACAGTAATAAAGGGAGTTTATGTTAAAATGCTATTTTCTCTGCACTGGCTTGTGTGCATTTGTGTCGTGATTCTGCCTTCTTTATACTACCTTTGCCCCTCATCTTGTTGTTCTGGGCAGATAGATATTATCCATATTT
Source organism: Corvus moneduloides (assembly GCF_009650955.1). NCBI lineage: Eukaryota > Metazoa > Chordata > Aves > Passeriformes > Corvidae > Corvus > Corvus moneduloides. Next base: position 25,098,781 of record NC_045479.1, on the reverse strand, counting down.
ACACATGGATAATATCTCCCCTAGAGCTTTTTCTTCCCCAGCCTTAATAATCTCAGGGGTCAGTAAAATTCTCCAGTTCTTTAATCATCCTTGGCCCCCTTTGCTGGACTCACCCCAGTAAATCCATGTAGGAGCCTGGTATTGGACACTGTGCTTGGATGCATTTCACAGGGCTGAGTAGAGGAGGATCTGACCTGCTGTGAGTGCTTTTTCCCAAGGCAGCCCAGTAGAGTTCCTTTGCTTCAAATGTGTATTGGTAGCTCATGGTCAACTTCCTACCCATATATGCTTGCCTGATTAGAATGAAAATGTTCTTGATGGCTCTGTGTGTTTTAGTGTTGCAAAACTATCAATTCTTCCCTGAGACCACAATGTGCAAGTGTTGCAGGTAGAGACAGTTTTATTGTATACCCTATTCTAGAAACAGGTACGTTTCAGTGATGCCCAAAGTATTTCTAGAGAGTGGCCTACAAAACACAGTAGGATTCCTGTCGAATGATCTGGGGGAGTATAATCTGCTTGTTTTATCTTTAGATACTGGCAGCTGCTCTGAAAGATTGTCACAGGAAATCAAGTGCCCAGGGCAAGCCTCTTGCTTTAAAAATATTTGTGGCTGGCAGAAATCGTCTGGAGAATGATGGTGCCACTGCCCTGGCTGAAGCCTTTGGGGTGAGTATCAAACTAGAGCTGCTTTGACAGCAAATTGGAGCAAGGTATGATTTGGTGCTAGTGTTGATGTACACAGAGTTTGCCTCATCTTGGAGGCAGGAGCTGGTGGTCTGTTCACTAAAGTCATGATGTTTCTTGCTGCTGAAACTGGTGTCTTCAACAAGTGGAATTAGAGTTGGTGACTGAGTGTTTATGTGACCTAAATTTCCAAACACATAACTAGTAGCTGTGTAAAGTAGTTACCTGAGGGAGAAATAGTCATCTCCTGAGTAATTTAATAGTTCTGTTCCTTTTCCTCTCTCTGTGGTAATGGTTGTTGACGGGCACTGGGGTAAGGTATCCCATCTTGTCCTCTTGAGTGCCGCTTTGCTCATTCATCTGGCAAAAGCAGCCCAGTGTCTTTGCTAGGATCATCTGATAAGAGCTTAGTGTTGCCTGGCTTTCTCTAGCTGTCACTGACCTACTTGCACTTTTGTGGGAGGAAGAGAATTCACTGTGGTTGGGACCACCTTAATTCCCTTTTCTTACCTCAATTGCTGCTAGAAGTGACTTCTGAATTATAATGCATGTTGTCAGGCATATTGACAATGATATTGCAGGTTGGAGGCTGACTTATTTCATAAAGAGCTGCCTAGATGTGGTTTTGATTAATCAGTAATCATGGCAAAAATAAGACTTTTTAAATACTTAGGAGTTGTGTTACAATGTGATTCATGGAGAATCAAGATTGAATGGCACTACCAAAATGGGATTAATCATCGTGACATGCTGTTTAGTCCATAAACAATATTTGTACTAACTTTTTTACATGCTTGCCTCTGTGGTCAGGGCAAAATGTAGATTTTAATTAGAAAATTAAAGTGATGTTGTGTGGTCTGTTTTAGTGTTGTTGAACTGCAGGTGAGGAACTCTTAGTTTTAAGTTATTTAGAGTAGGCATATAGGACAATGATACTTGTCTCTTTGAATCAGGGCTTTGTGTTAATCCGACACTTGCCATGTGTCTGCTATTGCACTTAGATTTGTGATAGAATTGCTGGTAAATCACTGTAGAAGAACTGGTAGAGTTTTGAAACTCAAAACAATTTTAAGTCCTAAGAATGGAGCAGTATACTCTTGAGCTGAAGTATGTTTAATGAAAGCTGTTTTATCTGCATCCTTTTGTAGATCATTGGGACTCTAGAAGAGGTCCATATGCCACAGAATGGAATTAACCATCCTGGCATAACAGCACTGGCACAGGCCTTTGCTATCAACCCACTGCTTAAGGTTATAAACTTGAATGACAACACCTTCACAGAGAAAGGAGCTGTGGCCATGGCAGAGGTGAGTTGTTTTAAGCAGCTGTTTTGAGTTTTGTCTCAAGTCTAGTTGGCATTAACACCTTTGGATTGGTGGAGCTGCATGCCATGCTGCAATGGGAAAGATGACATTCCAGAAGTAATAGGATGTTCACTTACTTGCATGTCTACTTTCAATTCTGTGCTGTCTTGCTCTGCAGACCCTGAAGGCTCTTCGGCAGATTGAAGTGATCAACTTCGGGGACTGCCTGGTGCGTTCGAAGGGTGCTGTTGCTATTGCTGATGCTGTTAAAGAAGGGCTTCATAAATTAAAGGTATTGTCTGCTTGCTGTCCAGCTCTTTTGAAAAATGCCAAGTTTTCCATTTCATGTTTTTTTGTTCATTTTCCTACTGCTGCTGATTACTTTAAAACAGGATTCAGTTCTGTGCCGGTTCTGTGCTCACAACTGAAAAGCAGCAAGCTGTGCTGTAGATCAATGGCATCCTACCATCCAGCTAGGGCTGTGCTATGTGGAGATGTACCAATGATCTGTTTAGTCTTTGCTTGATGTTTTTGCAGCTGTTAGCTCAACTCAGCAAGTGCTACTCAAGAAATCTAATAATGGAAGTACCTGCTATTAGAATTCCCCAGAGCTTCATGAGTGGGGACTGACACAAAGGGGACTTCACGAACAGCTTGTAGTCTCTTCAACATTTCATAGCTCATACAGTTAATGCTTTTTCTTTGTTAGAACATCAATCAAAGGTCCAAGTATCTTTAGTTTTTTGGTGATACCACAGCCTCCTACATCAATATTTGCACAGGACTTGAATCTGACAACATTCTGGGTAGGCTGAAGTCAAATTAATAACATAAGCAAACTAGGATCTCTAGAAACACCTGCCATGAGTCATAACTGCCCTGAGACAGATGCTGAACATGTGATTCCTAATCTTGCGGTCAAAGACAAAAATTAATATCTAATTATGTGTATGAACCTGGTACAGAAAGAAGTAGGTTCTTTGTGGTGTGTGATCCCTTGCTTGGGCTTCTGCTGGTTCTACTGGAACTTGTCTGAATCTCCCAAGAAAAGTTAAGTAATGGGGTATTGAGATGAACAGCCAGAGGTTAAATTCTTTCTTCTGGAGCAGAAATGGTTAAGGGAGGGCAGCATGAAGCAATTGCAGCTGATTCATTCTGTTCAAGGACTGCTTCTCTTCTGCTGTTAATATTCAATCCCTTTTCAGGAAGGGATTGATTGAGCACAATGGGGAATGGTGGGGGATGGTGTCTGGCTGTTGAGTAACTTTACTCTCACTAGTGCACATGGTTTCTTTGTTGGCTGGGTCTATCAGAAGTAGTACCACTCATGGCTTGTTTTTTGAAGGCCTTAACTTGTAACTGAGGTGTCAAAGGAAATGTCCAATCTGTTTAGTACAGTAGCTGCCCTTCCTCTGTTAGACTTACTGGAGTGTGAGTTTTGGAGTGCTCCTGTGACCCTTGATAAGTGAAGATCTCCAGGCAGCTGACTGCAAATCTGAAATGGCTGCTGCCTTTTAGGTGAGCAGTGATCTGTAGGTATTTTAAAATTACCACCTTTAATAGTGCTGCTCTTAACACCAGTATGTTTCAAAATTCCCCTTTTAAGTATATGAGGTAGGAGTATGTCAGGGTTTATATTCAATTAATAACATTTTTTTTTTGCTGGGAGCCACTTCAAATGAGTCTTTCCAGAACACTTGTGAGGACATGAAATTTATGGATATGATAGATGTTAATAGGAATTCTGCAGATAAAATGTTCTTCTGCTTCTTAGGAACTGAATTTGTCTTTCTGTGAGATCAAACGAGATGCTGCTCTAACTGTTGCTGAAGCTGTTGAAGATAAGACAGAGCTGGAGAAGTTGGATCTCAATGGTATGTAAGTTTGCTAGATCAAAGTATGTCTGGTTTGATTCCAATGAGAAACCACTAGGAAGAATGTTGACAGAACCACATATTCTATTCTTGCAATTGTCAGCATATAAAAAACAGTAGCTGAACTTGCATGATGTTGGGACAAGAAATGGCTAGATCTTTAAAGTTTTCTTAAACCATGAACTCAGTTAATTGTTAAGCATTTTTGATAGACCTCATAAGGTGGAAAGATTATAGGCTGATAACTGCACCTTTTTTCAGTAAAACTCTAATTATTCAGTGTTACCTCAGATTCTTGATACTTGGAAACAAAAACCTTTGTGTGCAACTCTGCAGAAGAGTGTGAGAACTTTGGCTTTTGGTGTTCTTACGTTGGGTCACTGCATTTCACTGGTTCTGTGCTGTGTGTACTTCTTTTAGAATCACTAAGAACAAGAGCTATTTAGAAAGTTAACAGGAAGTCTTTCAAACACTAAAACATTAGGGCATTTTCATCTTCAACCATTGTATAATGTTGCTGAAATTTGTTTAACAACTGTTTGCTTCTGTCTGATAAGTGTGGTTTGTGTTGCTGCCTCTAAGGTGTTGTGCAGAAATGGCATATAACTGTTTGATTTCAGAAACAAGGGATAGACAAGAATATACAGCTAAGTCCTCAAGAACAATCTTGTGTGCATCTGTCAAGTCTGCTCCCTTTCCTCTATCAACCTAGGTAACTGTCTGGGAGAAGAGGTATGTGAGCAGCTCCATGAGATCCTTGAAGGCTTCAATATGGCATCAGTGCTGGGATCTTTGAGGTAGGCATGATGCCAGAGTTTAAATCAGAAGTTTTCTGACAATTCTCATCAACACTCTTATTGATGTATCTCATTTTACAATAAGAACTCTCTCACTGCTGATAGATGTTGATCTGAGTGTGGAGCACAGCCAAGGATGTGTCTTAAACTTGTCTGGTTTTCATTGATGGACTTACCTTAGCATTAGTTAGATTTTGTTGCTCTTTTCTTGCTATTCTCAACTGGGTGACTGATGATTGAGTGTCTTCTTGGTGTGTTGTAGGTCAGATGTGCTTCTTGCAGTAGGACTTTGAGGAGAGGCTGCTCTTTTGTTCTTGAAAAGTTTTGAGTGCCAGTGTATAGGAATTCCAAGTGTGTAATTAATGGAATGTGTAATATTCAAACCTTAGTGATGATGAAGGGGAGGAGGAGGATGAAGATGAGGAGGAGGATGAAGAGGAGGAGGAGGAGGAAGAGGAACAGAAACAGCTGGAAGAAAGAGGAGCAGAAGAACAGGAGTCATTGACTCCTAAGAAGATAATTGATTCACAGGTAAGCTTACTTCCAGATAGATTCTTGTTTCATCAGATGGAGGAGCGTAAAGGAGGAAATGAAATCCTGGTGTCTGAACTTGAAATGCTGACAGGCACATTCCTGCACGGGCTGGCACTATTGTAACAGGGACATAACATTCAGGAAATAAAATGGATTAGTTGAAAAGTGTGTGTTGTAAAGTGTGCATGGTGTACACATGCATGGAGGGAAAGGCTGAGTAGTGGTTGTTGCCAAAGTGTTCCATGTTCAGAAAGTGGTGGAGACCTTGTACACAGTGGCATGCCCTTGTGCTACCATATCCTGGCCATTCCAACTCTGGGCTTAGGTCAGCCTCGGGCTGTTTTCAAACAGAACAAATTCTGACCTGGTATAGCTGTGCCCTGACCTGTCCCATCTGTTTTTGCTGAACCAATTTATTTACTTCCAAGAATAAACTTGAGATGGATTCTGCCTGTTTCAGGCTTCAACTCCAGTGCCATCTCCTCCTGTGGATGTTGCCACGTTCCTTGCTTTCCCATCACCAGAGAAGCTGCTGCGACTAGGACCAAAGTGCTCGGTGCTGATAGCTCAGCAGGTAGGTGCATTGGTGCTTGTCTGGGCTTGATTTTTCTCTCAAAGTTCTTTAATTGCTAGAGGTTATAACTTGACCTAGATTTGCATCTTTTCTCCAGTGATCCCGAAGAACCTTATGGAAGTAGATGACACAGTTAATGCTTAAACTGGCATCAGAGCTTCTACATAGAGTAATTTTGTTTGTTGCTTGTGCCTTCTCATATGGCCAAGGCAAAGCTGATGTCAGTCAGCTGAAGGCTGTAATTCTTGCCACAGCCCTAGTAGAGACCCATGTTGTGTAGCTGTCTAGCAGTGAACTGATATCTATTTCTCTTTCAGACAGATACATCTGATGTAGAGAAAGTAGTTGCAACTCTCTTAAGGATATCCTCAGTCTTCAAAGATGAAGCCTCAGTGAAAACAGCAGTACATGAAACAACAGGTGACTGGGCCTTTCTTCACTTTCTGGTGTCACCTGGTTCAGTGCCATAGACACCACTGCAAGGTGGGAAAAGGCCCCTGTGGGCCAGGCCATTGGGCCTTTTTGTCCCTGGCGGATAACAAAGTGCCAAGCTGTGCCCTGCTGTTGTGTGGAGTGGAAGATTCATTCTGAACCTGGCATAGCTTGTGCTTCCAAAGCTGGGCAATGACTGTTGTAGTGAGCCACTGCTGCTCTTACTGCATCTCCTTGATGCTGGGCTCTCAATAGCCAGTAGTTCTGGGTTTCAAGGTCAGTTACCTTTCCAAGGCTGTTTATTTAAAAAGTGTTTTGCAGGAAGTAGCCTCCCTAGTGTAGTGTTACAAGACTGTAAAGAGACCTCCTAATTGATGTCTCCCTTTATCAGTCTGAAACATCTTTAATTTCTTCAGGAAGCAGAGATTTCCAACATGGGGCAAGATACAGAAGCCAATCTTCAAACAAGGGACCTTTTCTCACACTATATTGTGGAGTAGTAATTTGGGTTAGGTCTGATTAGTGTGTGGACTAATAATATCCCTTCATGTTTTTGCTTGGAAATAGGAATTTCCAAACATTCCTGGGTATCTGAGCACTGCCTTTCATCTTTTTTTGAATCCCCCAGGAGTTCATTTCTCCCATACATGAACTACCAATCAGTATTGTGCAAAAGAGCTGGATTAATTATTTTTAAGACCATTTAAGGTGGTGTACTGTGTGTTTCTCTAGTTTGAAATTTGTTTGGAATTCACAGACATGGTGAAACTGTTGTCTTACAAACAGTAACACAATAGTTCTCTGCAGCTGGTTATGGGTCCAGTCAGTGAAAAATAGTCAGTTGGCACCTCACTGAGCTAGTGTACCTTGGCTCATGCCTGTTATGGGTTGTCTCCAGTAAAAAATGGAACAAAGGATATTACTGTTGTCTGAAGTGTTTGTGTATATCTTAATCTTTATTCCTGCTTCTTCAGGAAGGTAGAACCTGGCAATTACTTTCCTTCCATAAAAGTAGCCATCAGCTGAGAGTGAGGGCCCTGGTTAATGTCTGGCACTGTTCTACATCAACTCTAGTTAAGAGTTCTGCCCATTCTAAGAAAACAGAATTGTCAGAGGTCAGAAGTGGGTTGCCTTGCCCACCCTGTAGACATGAGAGGTTAAAGCACTGGTTTGCCCATTGTTTGTGGCACAGTATTGGTCTTGAGGGAGCCCAGAAAACAGCTGAACAAACTTTCTCATTGTGTTCTCTCATTCCTTGTGGTTTCAAATGAAAGGTGAGTTGTTGCTGGCCTTTAAGAAGTCAAGGCTCTACCTCTTGGTGCTCTAGTTCATCTAACTGTGTTTATATGCATGTATGCACATAGCATGTATGCTCAAATGCACCAGGCAGAGCATCTGGTGGTGCATAGGACTGGGGTGTACTGCATCTGAAGCTTGGCAGTGTGGGAATTCTCATGTGAGCTTTGTGTTTTGTTGGATTTTTTTGAATTTGGTTTTTTTCTCCCTTATACTTAAGGGGTTTTACTTATCTGAGTGTTTCAGAGCTTATAGCTATAGAGACAAATGAAGTCTTAACAGATACAATGTCACAAAACTCATTTAACAGCTGAGTTTCTCTATGGTCCATCTTAATCTTAAAATCCATAGGTGTCCTTTTTCTGTATTGCCAAAAATAATATGCTTATCTCTTTTTAGATGCCTTGATGAAAAAAGCCTTCAGTTCTGCCACATTTAATTCAGATGCATTCATCACAAACCTCTTGGTCCACATGGGGCTACTTAAGGTGAGGAAGCAGGAAAGAGTTAAGTCATGGTCTGTTTAGGCTGTTGAAGACCAGACTGGCAGGATTTTGGGTAATTATGTTGCCATGGAAGCAGCTGGGTGCCTGTGCATGCCTGATGCCCAGGGACAATGGAAGTCTGCAGGTCCAGCAGAAACTGCAAATAGCGAGGTTGCATTAGGATGAAGAATGTGTCACCTTTTTGTACATCTCCTGCTTAATGTGCTCTGCATTCTCTGTCCTCCCCTGAAGGCAGGGAGGATCAGGTAGGGCAATAGTGCTGCTGCTGGACTGTGGTGTCCATAAAAGCCATGTCAATATTATTAGTTAATGGTGTCCTTTAGGGCATTTCTTGAGAGCATGTCTCAACAATGTTTATCTGCTTCTCATGCCAGATCAGTGGCATTCAACTTCATGCTTTGGAGACTCTTTGCCAAATGCTGATGTTATTAGTTACAAGTAATAAACTTATTGTGAGAAGATTGAGGGTCAGTAGGAAACCTGTGATTTGCACAGAATTAGTAGCTTTATTTTCAGTGAGGTGACTGTGGAGAGGTTCTGTCTGCAGACTTAAACACCTTTGCCTGCGTGTGCTACAAGGATTAGTGTTTTTCACTGCCTCAGGACCTGGAAGCTGAGAATGGAAACTTGGACTAACACAATTCTAAACTACAGAAAAGCCATAATCTGTTACAGCAGCCTGCTATTAAATAGCTTTATGAATGTCTTTCTGGTAATACCCAGATTGGGTTCCAGACCCTTGTTGACATGCACATATATGACTTAATTTCCTAAAAATCAGTTTCGCCTCTCTCTGTGTTCATTGTATACTGGACCAACACTGAGCTTCCCATTTATCAGAAAGATCAATGGAACCCAAGGTGGCAGAATGCCTGTTCTGAGGACTGCCACCTACCTCTTGCCCATATGGAAAATAGCAATATGCATGAGGCACAAAGCACACACCTGTGCTCCAGAAGAGTTCTTTGAGGCCAGGAAGTGGCACTGATGATAATGCCCTGGAGGATCAGCCTGCTGATTGTCATCTGTGATATGCCTAATTCATCACCAGCCCCCTACATGTGGGGAAGGTACATACTCCATTTTCAGTCCTATGTAGCTGGAAGCATGTGAGCACCAGATATTAATACTGTGAACTCCAAGGTCATACAGCAGGAACACAGGTCTATGTCCTGTCTGCAGAATGAGGGGTTTTGTTGAAATGCCTGTGGAGAAATAAATGAGAGCAATGTAAGAGTTGGGATATGTAGGGTAGTATCACATTAGGAGTAAGAATAACTTGTGTCATATAAGCGAGGGGATGACTATTGGCTTTATCTTGTACATAATTGTGAGACCAGTCCTGGGAACACTGCATCAAGTTCTGGAGGGAGCCTGATGAAGAGCTGGAGATGGTATAAAAATGAGCTACAGAATAATACAAAAAATTAAGGCAACTGAATGCTTTATGGATTGAAGTCTGGTGAAATTCCTCAGGAGAATACTTTGACACAGAGCATCTGAGAAGATTTGGCTCTTTCACATGGAGGTTCACTACTTCCCTTTCCCTATTACTACTGCTGTCAGTTGATAAGTACTAGAATGTTCTTGATATGTTTTTTCAGGTGCTGGTGCTGGGAGACTATGGAATTGGCCACCTTTGTCTTGTACTTAATCTAGTGACCAGCTTTCTCTGCTACATTCAGCAGAGAATTCATTGTCTGTGAATTACTGGGTTAAATCAAATCCCAGTTGTCTGATGTCTGACTTCTTGTCCATTTCTCAGAGTGAAGAGAAGATCAAAACTGTTCCAAGCCTCTATGGTATTCTTATGACCTTGAACCATATGGTCCAGCAGGATTATTTCCCTAAATCCCTGGCCCCAGTTCTCTCGGCTTTTGTTACAAAGTGAGTATTGTATTTGCCATGCAGTCTTCTCTGTGGGAGCTTGTGGAACTGTTTGAGGGTTAATAACTACATGTAAGCTGTTGTGAAAGCCCATTAAATGCCTGGTCTGAAATTGAGAATTAGTATCTTAATGGGTCTCTATTTTATCTTGTTTACTGCAGTATGTGAGGTTCAGAGATAAAACCAAAATCTTAATCCTAAAGAAGGAAAAGTGGGAAGTTGGCTTTGCAAGGAAGTGGCTCTGAAGCAGAGACTGCTAATGCCTCTCACAGAAGAGCTGTTTTGAGCTTAAGGAAACCTGCTGGGTACACAGGTCTAACTATGCCCTCCAAGTCATCCTTCAGAGTTAAGAGGGTCAGCAGGGCTCTACCAGTGTTGTCATGCTGTGAGACACTGAACACCAGCAGATGCAACTGCAAAACACAAAGACTGAATTTGTTTTTAAATGGAACTTCCTACTGTGACAGCAACCAAGGTAGTGATTTTTCTGAGAACTAAATTGGGAGCATAAGTACTGAAGAAGCTGCCTGTACTTAATGTTGTTACTTCCACTATAGGCATAGAACCAACCCCTGTGCCCACCAGCTTTAGCTTTTTTAATGTATTAAATGGCTATGGAAACCATATCTTGAATTAAATCAGTGTCAACTTCAGCATTGATGAGATTTAGGGGAAAAGACCCCACCAAATAGATTTGCGATAGGATTGCATGCTACTGTTCAACAGTCAGAGGAGAAACAGTCCAAAAATGTCACTTTAGGCAAAGCAGCAGAATCCTGAAATCAGTTTGGAGCTTGGTGGCTGGCTCAGCATGGACCATGTGCTGTGTAGGGTGAGAGCAGCTTTTTAACAGGCTGCAGAGTGAAGCTTAAGCCTTCTCAATTTCATGGTATATGGGTTATATGCAGCTGCTTAGGATCCCTTCCTGGTGAAAGGTGGAGGCATGAGACAGTTGTGGTCAGTATGAAACACAGTAGGAATGCAGTCAAATATTGGTAGTCTGTCTTGGTTCCACTGGGCTTAGAAGCTGGCCAGTTATGATAGGGGAAAAGAATTTTTCCAAGCATTGGTGTGGCTGAAGCTGTCAAAGCTGATATGTAACAGTGGTTTGTGTCCATAAACACCAACCATGCTAAGGTCAGCTTTGGAAAATAAAGTATCTTGTTTACACATGTGCGAATGCTACCTGGAGGCCCTTCTTGTGCAGCACTTTGCCTGCTGTGTCCTTTCTTTGTGCTGATCAGGTTAAGGCAGTTACAAGCCAGTGACCATATGCTTTACCAACTGAACAAATACACCTCCAACTCAATCATTATAGGTTTAAGCAAGAAGTACCAGGACTTGCCTTGTGAAGTTACCCAGACACATCACTGAATTTCTGCTGTTTCCTACACTGCTACCTTGCTCTTGCTTGTTGATCAAGCCCCAGCCCTCAAAATGGAATTTAAATTGCTGGAAGCTGAGAATACAGAAGAAGGATTTTGGTTCAGGGCATTTGACTGTCCTAATTGTTTATGTCAAGCAGTGCCCAGAGGAGCCTCTTAACTCTAAGCATCCTAACAAATTTTGTTCAGAAAAGATACTTGTCTCCCCTCTCCCTGTATGTGTGCATGTAGCCTTCTCCCAATAAGTGCTTTTAAGCTGTAGATGATGCTGTATGTGACAAAGAGTGAAATTTGGTCTTCATGAATTCGTTAAGAAAGAACCTTTTGAATCCAAAGCCAGCAGTTCACTACAAGAACAAGAGGGGAGAGTCTCTTGGTGAAAGTATGAGACTGTTCATAGGTTCTGCAGAAGCTCAGTGAGAGCCTCTCTCAGTGGAAGGCAGACCTGTCTGCCTTCCTGTGGTATGTACTGTGCTAATGCCAAGCCTCCACTGTCCCTGGTGTTATGAAATTCTTCAAGCTGAAGTTTTCTGCCTTACAAATATGTTGCAAGCTGTGATTTTATAGGGAAACTTTTGTCCTGTGCTGCATAATGAAGGCCACACTAGATATAAGCAATCTGTCTTTGTTATATGAACATAGGGAAAGCACTGTAAGAAATGCTTAAGGACAAACAGCTGTGTGAGCACTGCTCAGCAGTCACTGAAACATCCCTGTGTTATCAGCACTGCTTCCAGCACAAATCCAAAACACTGTGAAGAAAATTAACTAGCCCAGCCAAAACCATCACACAGCTTCTCAATTAACCACTATCCCTTGTCTCTTCTTGGAATTCAACTGGAGTAAAATTGCAATCCTAAAATTAAACCTTTACCTAGTAATAGTCAGAGCTCATCTGGCCTCTGTTTCTGCAACAAATCTACATCCACTCTGTCAAACCCATGGTTCCTTCACTTCACATACCAGAAAACTGGTATGCATTTTTGTGGTATTTTCTATTTATGTTTTCTCCTTTTGGTTTGCAGTTAGCTCTTTTGGGCTTTTAGAGCTGTAAAGTTCTTGTAGCTGCCTAGGCCAGCTGCCTTTTACTGCAAGGAGCTTCTGGAGTAGTCACTTACCTTCTTCCTTTTGTGACAATTTGTTGTTGTAGGCAGTGTTCTCAATTCAATAGTAATTACAGAATTACGGATACAGACTGTAAACAGCATCCATCTTACTCTGCTTGCTCTCAAGCCTCATTTGAATTTTTTGGACGCAAGAGGGTGCTGTGAATCCACATGTGCTTTTCCATAATTTTTTAGGTGGAAATACTGAAAATATGTGGATGTCTGCCTGCCCACTTGTGACTTGCTGGAGGTGATGGGGGGTTTTGTTTTGTTGGTTTTTTGGGGTTTTTTTATGCTGCTCCTTGCTGTTGAATTGCATCACGTCACTGGTCTCTTTGAACAGTCTGTAGCACAGAGTGGCAGGCAGATGGCCTCCTCTAGCAATAAAATCTTCCTTATTTGCTGTGGAGTTTAGTGTTGGGAGAGGGGGCTGAGGGATCGTGTCTGTGATCAACATCAGCAGTCCAGGTTCTCTATTTCCAAAAATGGGCAGCTGCCTGGATGGAACCAGCCCCCTCATTGCAAACAAGGCTGGGTCTTCCAAAGATGAGGGCTGAAATACCTCTCCCAGCCATGTTGAAAATAAACTCCAGGCTGTAATTCTGTGACACTGTGTGTTCAGTGCAAGGCATTGAATGACTCTTGGCAGGGGGAATAAAAAGGGTTAAGTCTTCTCCAGGATGTGCTTCTGTTAAACGGCAGCAGCCATGGAGTGCTGTACCAAATGATCTCTGCAGCTCTTGTTCCTGTGCTATACACCTGGAGGTGAACTCCTTGCTCCTTCCTAGATAATTCCACTCTTTATTTCAGCTCACCCTTCTTTCCCAAATTGAGTAGGCTTCGCAGTTGTTCATTGTTAAAGGTTATTTTGCTGTGGTGAGGTGGGAGAGAGGTAAAATTAATGATTTGCATTCTCAGAACAGTAGAAAACATTGGATTAAAATTCTTTGGTGGAAGTTCCCTAGTGGATGGATAGAGACTGGTAGAAGTTTCAGTGATGCTGAGCCAGCAATTAGCCTGCAGAAACAGAAATATACATTACTGGGAGGCGATGGGAATGTTACAGAAATTTAGCCTCACGTTAACCCTTCTTTGAGTGTAGTCCCATTGTTTACTTTCAGGGAAAAGATTATTCTGTGTAAGTCTGATTACCTTTTGCAACCTCTGTCTTGGGCCCTTTCAGGTCATGTTCTGCAGGTTCTGTGGGCTGTTTGTAAGGCACCCTGAAAGGTGGCCCAGCAAAGCCTGTCAGGTGCTACTTGACCTCAGGGAAGGAGAGGACAGGAGGTTATGTTGCCTTTTTAAAAGACTTAAAAAGTCCCAAGACCAAAGTCACCATCAGATTATAGATAGCAGATGACTTGGTGAGAAAAGATTTAAGTGCTCAAAAGGTCATCTCCTGTGTTTTGGGGCTCTAAACAGTGAAACTTTATGGAAAATCTCATTGCCAGAAGAGAGGGAAGGGGGTTTCCACCCCCACCTCCATCATTCTACCCAAAATGAGACACCGGGCTGCAGACATAAAAGTCAGCAGCAGATTGTTTATAGTTATGAAAATAAAAGTTCTGATTCTTGGCAATTGTGTTCCTGACTTGGACTTAGCAACAGGAGAAAGAGTTTTCCACAGCAAGCTCTGAAAGGGAAGCAGTGATCTGGGCAGCAATGAGGGAATGGTTTTGAAAGAGATAACTGAGGGTAAAATTTGTAGGTTTTGGGGCATACATGCCCAGTGCATTGGAAATAGATTTAAAATGCAGAATTTAAGAATGGCTTTGTGTCTGCCTTTGACTGAGCAAATAAACACTATCTCTCTTCTTTCCACAGACCAAACCGTGCTCTTGACTCCTGTTCATTTGCTCGCCACATGCTCTTACAGACCCTCCACCAGCTGTAAGAGACAGGAGATGTGCCCTTCCTTCCTCATAGGATTGTCATCAGCAGAGCTCGGAGCTGCGTAGTGGGAGAGGATCCCAGAGGCCGTACAGACACACTGTCCTTTTTTTTTCTCCCTGTAGGAAGTCTGTCCTTCCTTCTGCTTTCATAAACTTGAACAAATCCTGCTGAATTGTCTTCCTACTCCTCTTGAAGTGATTCCCTGGTCTGTAGGGCAGGTGCTTATGCTAAAATAAGTCTGTACTGCTGTGAGCTCAGCATGAATTGAAGAGTTCTCCATTTTGGTTGCATTGTCAAGGGTGTGCCAAGACTAACACGGGGCCCAGAAGAGCTCTCATCTGGATCAACCCACTTGGGCATTTTATTTTATTGGACTTTGACTCCTGCCTTTATAGCATTTAGCACTGTGCCATAGGGAGGCTGTGCTGCTGCTGCCCTGCTTCTCTGGGCCACAGGGGTGCTGCTCATGGGTCAGAGGGGTGAGGTGTGATCCCCTCTGGTTCTTCTTTCAAGTCTGTTGTCAAAGGCAGTGTGTGGCTGATTTTTATTTTAATGTACTCTTCCCCTTCTGCTGTGGCTTGGAATATTTGTGTAGTGGCGCTGATCCTGGTGGCCATTGCTTAAGGGAGCAAGCATATTTTATTGTAAATTTTTTTGCCGTTGCCTGTGTTGTTCATTCTTCCTGCCCTTTTCCTTCTCACCCTAATTAAATAAGCTCGGTTTGGAAATTAATACAATCCATGAAATTCCTGTGGAATGTGTTCCCTTTCTCTTCCCTTTGACAAAACACCAGGCCTGTGTGCGCTGTTCATGTGTTTGAAAGCCAAGCCTGTGTAAGAATATGGAGAGAGAAGGCTGTGCTTTTCTCTTCCACTGAACAAGTAGCAGCAGATGCTACTAAAGCTGTCTGGAGGATTGTCCATGTGCCCATATGAGTTTGTGGTACCTGCCTGTACCGCTCCTGAGCACACAAAATCACAGGCTGGTCCTGCTCCATCTTCTTCCAAGCCTCTGAGAATGAACACATCTCTTTAGGCAGCGCAGAGTTGTTCCTTCCTTCTCTGTTTTCAGTTGGAGACTGTTCATCCTCCCTTACCATTGACATGCAGGATAAATAGTCCTGGGAAGAAGGCAAGGAGATGGAGTTGGCTGTCCCTTTGTTGTGAGAGGCAGTGTGGGCCACAGCTGGCACATGCTTGGCCTTGGTGCAGGAAAAGCTTGGTGTGAACTGACACGGTGTGCAGCAGCATGGACAGAAAAAAAGGCTTGAGACACTGGAATGAAATAGTGTGTGATATGTGCCAGATCTACTTGGATACACCCTTTGCTTAAATTCCTCCAGTATGTGAGCCTGTTCTGGTGAAACTGGGGTGGCTGGGGGAAGTTTGGTGTGGCTGTGATCCAGCAGACTCAAGAAAGCAGCGCGTCTTATCATTCTGGTGGCAAAGTGCTGGCTTTTGTGTGAGAGCAGCGTCCCCTCCTTAAAAAGAGGCTGCCCTAAGGCTAAGAGCAAAATGCATTCCAGTTTCCCAGGCTGAAGCTGAACTTCCTTGTGTCCAAAGTGGTAAAAATCAACTGAAGGTTGATTTTTATCTGCACCTACAGGTGTTTCAATCACTGCAGTCTCAGCCCTGCCTTCTCCACCTCATCCTGTCCTTGTTAAGTTTTTCTGTGAGCTCGAGGGTAAAACAGACACAAAAAACCTTTTTAAAGTAGTTTCTGTAAGTCTTGAACCTAGTGTAGCTTTCCTTGAAGCTTCCTGGTCTCTTGCTGCTCTTTGTGTCCCTCTGCTGTGGAGAAGGGTCATGAAGAAGAGGAATGCAATGCAGAGCCAAGCCATGGGCTCAACCTCTACAGGAGTCCATCTGCAGTGGGTCCCATGGATCATGTTGTGTGGCAAGCTCCTTCCTGTCTGTGCAAGGAGCCTGGAAAGGCCAGAGGGCTCTGCTGCTTGCACAAGGACCCGTGTGCCAGATTGTGGAGGGAAACCTGTGCAACAAGCTTTGAGTAGCCAAGCCATAGCAGCAGGCAAGCATAAGGGGTTGATCCCGTAAGGTTTTTCAAAAGCAAACAATATTTAGAAATAAGATTTTCACCTGGTATTTTGTGTCAAGATGAGATCTGTAGGAAAAAGGGGGGTATAAGGATAGAATCAATTGTCTCTGCAGAAGACAGATTCGCTTCTAAATAGGACATGGACTCAGAAGTCCCTTAAAATTGCATTATGCTTCTGGATTAGGGGGAAAAAAAAGAGGCTGGGAATTGCTGATTCTGGTTTCTATTAAAAATTGCTCCCCAGAGGATGACTTTCCCTGTGGTGCCCTGGAGGAATGTGGGGTCTTTCCAGTGCTGCTTCAGCTTGTCTTGTGCAGCTGTTTCACCCCAAAAGCACTGCTGTTGTCAGATGGATTTTTAGTTTGAACTTCTTCAGCCCAGCAAGTCAGGGATGGTGCAGAGCTCTGCATGGAGCAGTTCTGGGCACATCTGGGAGCAGTGAAACCCTGTAGCGGTAGTAATGGGATTCAGCTCCTTGCAGAGAGAGGTCAAACAAATGGAAAGCAAAAGTGTCTGGCCTGGCAGAGGCAGGTTAGGCCCTCAACAAGTGGAAGTTTGGGTGTGGTGCCTTCATGTCCCATGCCCCATCAGGGAGAGTAAAGACCAGCTGCCTCCCAGCAGCCTCGGTAGAAACTGAAGCTGGTGAGATCATTGCTGGGTAAATGAATAAAATAAAAGCCTGGGGTGAGGCTGGGGAAAGGCCAGATGTGACATTCAGTGCCTGGTATCTCATCTCCCCCTCTCCATGGTTCTTCAGCAGAGCTCAGGCCACTACCAGGGAGGTTTTGCTGTCCAGGCTGTTGTCGAGGCAGGGGAGGGTGCTCCTGGCCAGGGGAGATGATGGAAGGGCCAGGCAGAGGGGAGCAGAGTGAGCTGGACAGTGGCCAGACTTGTGGTGGGGGTGATGGTGGATGTGGTGGGTGATTCCACATTGGCTGGCAGGTGGGGTTGCTGCTGAGATGCTGGGTGGTCAGCGACAGGTCAGAGAGGTTGTAGTTCTGGTGGAAGTGGTCAAGGTTCCCCAGACCACTGAAACTGCCTGGCCAGAGCCACTCTACCACACTGTCCCTTAGGTGGAGGTCAGGGCTGGCTGGCAGGTCTGGGAAGAAGCCAGTGTCCATACTGGGACATACTGGTTCTGGCAGCTGAGATTGCTGAATAGGGGAAGGAAATACTAATACCAAACCTTCCAGATTTTTGTCAGGCTGCAGATCTGCTCCCGTTCCCCGGGAGAGTGAAACAACGGTCTGGCAGGAAAATTAATGTCTCCATATCCTTCTGTAAGCTAATGATGTGTCATGCAGGCACTGCCACCCCAGCCTCTTCTAAACAAGCAAAGAAACAAAATGAGGAGAGTGGAGGGGCTGTAAATGTGGCACGACTGGTCAGCTGCCTCTCCTTTTGCTCAGGCCTACCACTGCCATTGCAATTCTGGCTAGATGTCACCTTTCTGCCCTGCACCGCTGTAGCTCCTGTGACTAATACAGCCAGGAAAGGGAAGGGAGAGCCCGGGAAACAGTGAATACAAACACCACATGGGCTTTGTCGGGCTGGTGCTCCCAGCCCCCGGTGAATCGAGGGGGAGGCGGTTGTCTGGGTTGCTGCCCTCTCTCCAGGGGTGGCTTACCCTTCCTCCCCCCGTCCTTTTCCTCCTCCCACGTTCCTGGCTCTGCCCGGTGAGAGCTGCTGGGAAAGCAACACAACGGGGCCCATTCAGTTCTCACTTCTGCAAGGAGAGCAAACACTGGTGCAGGAGCTCGGCAGCTGCTAGACGGGGCAGGGACGCTTTCCTCTCTTCGCCACGTCTTGAAGTCCAGGTACTCCCAGCCCTGGGTGTGTGAACCCTCCAGGTGTGTGGGAGGGAGTGATGGGATGATGCCTGGCATGTGACAGTGCGCCAGGCACAACACGGGGACTGAGTTTGGGGGCATTACATTGGTGTCACGGGTGGGTGGGTGCACAGGAGGGGGCTGCCCCAGTGTGTGTGTAGGCTGCAGCAGGACTAGCTGTGACAGCAGGAGGGCAGAGTTGGGGCATGGGGCCACAGGGGATGATGAGCTACAGGGGGCATGGGGCTGTGCACCACAGTGGCTTCACAAGTTAGAGCCTTGCAGACCCCACTGCTGCTGTCTCAAAGCTTAGGGGGGTGTATTGGTTGTACCTACAGCTCGCTGCCTCCTCTGCATTTGCCCCAGCCTTGGCCTCTCTCTGGTACCTTCTCCCCAGGGGCTCATTCCTGCCCAGCCAAAACCAACCCGTCCTTCCTGCAGCTAAACAGTAGAGTTCTATTCCAAACACTGCTATGAATAGCTTGGGGGGGGGAAGCAGGGAGCTTGCAGGGTAGGAAGCAGATGTCCAGCATGGTGGAGACATGGGACATTTGCCATTTAAAGAAGGGTAGCAGCTCAGAAGCCTGTGTGCTCACATTCCCTGCACATACCTGCTTGCCTTACAAAAGCAATTGTAGGAGGGATAGTGATAGCTTGTTACAGACCAAGGCAATCTTAAGTTAGTGATATGTGAAGAAAACAGGAGGGTGCGGTGGGGTGGGTGTCTGCTTCAAGCCAGTTGCCTGTGAGTGACCTGCTAGCTGTGACCTTCACTTTTCATTCCAAGTATTCCTCCTCTCTTTCTTACACTCCCTTCCTCGTTTACTACTTGTGAAATCACAGCATGAGAGCAAGAGCAAGTGAGATCTGCCCCACTAGGTCACAGCAATAGCCCTCCTGGCACATGGGGTGCCAAGCAGGTGATGCTGTTTGGGAACGCATGGGAACCCAGCCTCTCTCCTGGCCTTACTGCTGTCTCTCCCCAGCCACAGGTGCCCTCCAACATGGGGCCATCCTGGGGGCTCCTCCTGCTCACAGCGGCCCTGGGGGTGACGGCTGCTACCCGCTGCCCTGCACCCTGTGTCTGTGATAACCTCCGTGCCCATGTCCTGTGCCTCAATGGGAGCCTGATGGCCATCCCTGACACCATCCCAGAGGTGGGCAAGGGAAAGAAAGGTCAAGGGATGGGGAGAGAAGATAGGTATGGCAGCCCTGGGGTAACTCAGTGTTTTATTTGTGTGACCAACAGCTCACCAAAAAACTAGACCTTCGGGGCAACAATTTCATGGTCATCCCAGCGGGAGCCTTCCTTGCCACCCCCTACCTCACACACCTAGACCTGCAGCGTTGCAAGGTGGAGAGGCTGGAGGAAGGGGCTTTCCGGGGTCTGGGGAGGCTTGTCTACCTCAACCTGGCCTCCAATGGCATAGCCCTCCTCTACCAGGAGTCCCTGGACGGGCTCTCCTCCCTCCAGCAGCTCATTCTGCAGGGGAACCGCATTGAGGAGATCCAGCCAGGTGCTTTTGGCCATCTGGGGTCCCTCACTGTCCTTGACCTGAGGGCAAATGCTTTGGTCTACCTCCCAGACATGGTCTTCCAGGGTCTGCAGGTTCTTAGGTGGCTCCGGCTGTCCCACAATGCCCTCCATGTGCTGGGCAGCGAGGCCTTTGCTGCTCTGCCTGCCCTGCGCAGGCTGAGCCTGGACCACAATGAGCTGCAGGCACTGCCTGGCGAGGCCCTGGCCAGGCTCGATGGGGCTACCCGGCTAGACCTGGGTCACAACCCCATCACCTATGTGGCTGAGGAAGCCCTGGCCATGGCCTCACTGAGGCACCTCTTCCTGGACCATGCCTCCCTCCAGGATGTGGCACCCGATGCCTTTGCCCGCAGTCCCCAGCTTCGTGTGCTGGACCTCCGCGAAAACCAGCTGCAGGGGCTGCCACCCCTGGCTGGTGCGGGGGGGCTGGCGAGGGTCAGCCTGGATGGGAACCCTCTGCTCTGCTCCTGCCTCCTGCGTCCCTTCCACAAGTGGCTGGCAAGGGCGCGGGTGCAGGCCGAGGGTGCCTGTGCTGCACCACCAGCCCTCCGTGGCCGGTCCCTTGACTCCCTGAAGCCCCCTGAGATGAGATGTGGTCGCCTCCGGCCACCCCCTAGCCCCACCACACCACCAGAGCAGCCAAGGCCAGCTGGCAGCAGGCAGTGCCCCCGGGAGTGTGTCTGCTCCCCTGATTTCCATCATGGGTCCTGTGAGAACAGGGACCTGCGAGAGATCCCTCGGGACTTCCCTGGGGACACGCACCTTCTTGACCTGCGCCAAAACCCCTTCAGGACAGTGCCACCAGATGCCTTCCCTGGCCTGAAGGAGCTGGTGTCGCTCCACTTGCAGAGCTGCAGCATCAGGGTCCTGCACCCTGGGGCGCTCCGGGGGCTGGAAAGCCTGGTCTACCTGTACCTCACTGACAACCACCTCTCCACCCTGGCGGCTGCTGCCTTCGAGGGGGCCCCGCAGCTGGCCTACCTGGACCTGGACCACAACGCCTTCACCCGTGTGCCTGCAGCCGCCTTCCAGCTCCTGCCCAACCTCATCTCCCTCCATCTGCAGCACAATGCCATCAGGGAGCTGGAGGAGGGCGACCTGGCCGGGGTCACGGGGCTCCGCTGGCTCTACCTAGCTGGAAATGGCATCAGGCACATTGCCCCTGCTGCCCTGGCTCCTACCAAGATGCTGGAAAAGCTGCAGCTGGAGGGAAACCGCCTGTCGGAGGTGCCCACAGCAGCCCTGCAGGGCCTGCCTGCCCTGAGTGAGCTGAAGCTCTCCCAAAACCCCATCAAGCACATGGGGGACAGTGTCTTCCTGCCGGTGGCCTCCAGTCTGCAGCACCTCTACCTGGACAACATGGGCCTGGAGCGGGTGAGTGCGTTATGGGACTCCCAGAGGGCAGTGGCACCACAGGGCACATCACAGGTTCCACTGCCCAGGGCTGGTGGCCCCTATAGGGGCATCCAGACGTCCCTGAATTCCCAAGCCTTCAGGAGATGCTCCATAGCCTAGCTGGGAAGCCAGATTTCTTCAGGCTCAGCTGTAGCATTGCCTTTGCCTCAGCCTTGCTCCTGGCTCCCCTGGGAGAAGCTTACTCCCTCCAGTCCTTAACACCCAGTTTCAGTGGGGTCCAGACCATTCCCTAAATCACCTCCTTCGCCCAGCCCTGGCCAGATTCCTCCTTCTCTTATTACAGGCTGTCCTGCAGGACTCTTCACTGCTATTACCCCAAATATCTCCATCTTCTCAAGAAAGTGGTATTAGCAGCACCCTCATAAGAACTGTATCTTACCAGCACACGGTGATCACTCTGAGGCCTCCTGCATGTAACCTTCTGTCTAAGAAGACTGAACAGGAGCCTAATGAGTTCCAAGATGTGACTGAAACTGCTTGAATTAAGTCCCCCCTCTTTAAAGCATCTCTTTTGTGGGGCCACCAGGTTCAGGACAAGTTCTCAGGCCCCCCAGGATAGATGATCAGAAGTACAAGGGCAGAGATTTGCTGCCCTGCCTCCATCAGCATGCCCCTGACTTACTCTCCTTCCATTGCAGATTTCCCCTCATGCCTTCACTGGCCTCGGTCCCAAGATCAGAAGCCTCTACCTGGAGAGCAACAAAATGAGCAACATACCTGACATGAGCAACTTCACAGGGCTGGAGATCCTCAACCTGCAGGATGTACCTTTCCACTGCAATTGCCAGCTCCTTCCACTGCACAGGTGAGTGCCAGGAGTGGGGAACAGCCTCAGGGATCTGCCTGGGGGGCAGCTGGACCTCCCATGCTGAAGGCACAAGCTCACAGCACACTAGCCATTTTTGGTCTTTTCCCGTGGTGGCGAGATGTAGCACACACCTCTGTGCAAGGATGGAAGTTGCCTGGGCTTTCTGGGTGTAGGGAAAACAGCCACAAGCTGGGGTGGGAAAATACTGAGATATTCAGAGGTCACCCAGGTGGTCTAGCCTTACTTTGAAGTGATCATCTACTTATGGGCACAGCCTTTTGCCTTTCCTTTTGCCCTGTCTCATTCCTTTCCCTGATCTTCTGCCACATTTCCAGGTGGATCAACAAACTCAACCTCCATGTAGGGGCCACCTGTGGGTCCCCTGCAGAAGCCCAGGGGCTGAAGGTCAAGCTTTCCACCACTTTCCTAACTTGTCCTGGCTGGGGCCGAGGTGAGGCTGGGGAAACCAATCCTAACAAGACTAAGACTGCAAGCAAGCCCAGGAAGAAAAAGAGGTCGGGAAAATCTCCAGCCAGAGGCTTCAGTAAGAGCAGAGCTTAGGGTTTAAGGTGTTTAGGACATGTGCTGGACACAACAGGGCCATACCTACAGTCTGCCTAGAGCAGTTTTTCTAGATTTGTTCCCACCACGGAGAGATGGATATTGCCCAAAGCACAAAGGAGAGCCTGGTGCGACCAAAACAATGCTGATTTGCCAAAGATGAGGGGTTTGGTTTTGCAGGACACAGAGGCATGTTCTGCAGCATGCTTTGGTGATACAAACAATGAAATCAAATACTTACTGCTTCTTTCTAAGCTATGTGGAAAAGCTATCCACAAGTTTGGTTTTGGTTTTGAGAGCACTTTCACAGCTTCCAAAATCATAGAAGAACCCTGAGTGGGACTGCGACCAGCACCAACCAGTAAGGTCCTGCACTGGTGCAAATCTTATACTAGAAAGCTTAAAAATTATTAGTGAAAATGTTACCTTAATTCCCAGCAGTTCCTCAGAATTAAAACATAAGCAGATGGAAACCTTTTTATTTCCTGCAGAATTCAATCAGTGATCCAATTGGTGAAATGGGGTCAGTGATCTGTAAGTGCTTCCATGATAAGCAATGTGCCCAACCTATTCCCTATGACTGCATAGGCTGGGACCTCAGGCCCCAGAAGTTTGCTTAAATTGAAAAGGCTTCAAAAGATAAATTTACAGATAAAGATACGTTTTGACTAACTCTGGATTTTGGTTGCCTGGAAAGCAATACACAAGCCTTTGGCTTCTTCCTGAAGCTTGTCACAGGGCTTTAGGGTACAGATTGTAGATCAAATTTACAGTACAGCTGTTAAAAAAATTGAAAATTCAAACCATGCTCCAAATCCTCTGCAGTTCTGGGTTAAAAAGCAAGGAGTGACAGAAGCAGACACAGTGCAGATGAGCATCTGTTTTTGAGGCTGGTGCCATGGAGATTTTGGCTTTTGTGACAATGGTGTGTGCTTTAATGATTGTAGTATGTTAGGGAGAGATAGGATCCACCTGTCTATAAAGGGTAAGAGAATTGTTGGCAGCAACCTGCCTAATTTGGTGAGATGGGCTTTAAACTAAAGAACTCAGTGCAGGTGAGGTCCAAAGTCCCATGGCTTCCTCTGGGGAGTAGATAATACCAATCAGTGCAGTTAAAGGTGTTCCTTGACTGTCCCTCAAGTTGAGCATCAAAGAGCTATCACTGAAGGTGTTTATGGTTGTGCTCCTTCTCAGGTAATTCAGTTGCTTGATGAAACCAGATGTGAGGGGGACAGTATCAGGTTCATTCCTGGCAAGCTGGGGGATGGTATGAAAAGATTAGAGGGACAGGGTGCTAGCGAGATCCCTCTGCAGGTGACTCAAAGAGGTACCAGACACAGGGGGAGCACACTTGCAGTCTTACAGATGTGAGCCAGGGACTCCTGAGGTTACAGAAGCCAACAGGGATACAGCAGGGAAATATCTCAAAGGAATTAAGGGGTGCTCCTCTAGGAAGGTGATGCAGCCTTTACACCAAAGCACGCAGCATGGGCCACAAACAGGAGTTGGAAGCCACCACGCTGCTGGAAAGTTATGATCCTTGGTGGGACAAACTGTGTGACTGGAGTGTGACTACTGATGGCTATGAGCTGTTCAGAAGAGACAGGAGAGGAGGGAGAGGTGGAGGGGTTGCCTTCTACATCAAGAGGTGCACTGAGTGTCAAGAGCTGTCTCTGAAGAACAGCCATGAGCAGGCCAAAAGCCTGTGGGTAAAAATCAGACACTGAGGCAACAAAAGGAACCTTGTGGCTGCGGTCTGCTACAGCTGCCTGACCAAGGGGAGCCTATTGATGAAACCTCCTTGCTCCAGTTACAGGAGGCATCGTGCTCACAGGCTCCAGTCCTGCTGGGGGACTTCAGCCACCTTGACATCTACTGGGAAAGTACCAAGGCAGGCTGTGGGCAATCCAGGGAACTCCTGCAATGCATGGAGAATAGCTTCTTGAGCCAGGTGGACTTCTGTAAAGCTTTTGACGCAGTCCCCCACAACTATTCCCTCCAAACTGGAGTGATGGATTCCATGGGTGGACTGTTTGGTGGATTAGGAATTGGTTGGATGGTTGCCTTCAGAGGGTAGTGGTCAGCAGCTCAGAGTCCCAGTGGGTATCAGTGACCAGTGGTGCCCCTCAGGGGTCTGTATTGGGACCAGCGTTATTTAATGTCTTCAGTAATGACACAGACAAAAGCATCAAGTGCACCCTGAGCAAGTTTGCAGATAACACCAAGCTGAGTGGTGCTCTTGACTCACCTGAAGGATGGGATACCATCCATAGGGATCTGGACAGGCTCAGAAGTGCGTACATGGAAATCTCATGAGGTTTAACAAGACCAAGGGCAAGGTGCTGCACCTGGGCTGCGGTAACCTCTGTTATCAACACAAGCTGGGGGACGAAGGGATCAAGAGCAGTCCTGCCAAGGACTTGAGGGTACAGTGGATGAGAGGCTGGACGTGGCCCAGCAATGTGCATTCACAGCCCAGAAAGCCAATCAAGCATCAAAAGATGAGTGAAAGCATCAAAAGCAGCATGGCCAGCAGGGTGAAGCAGGGGATTCTCCTCCTCTGCTCTGCTGAGACCCCACCTGCAGTGCTGCACCCAGCTCTGGGGCCCTCTGCACAAAAAGGACATGGACCTGTTGGAGCGAGTCCAGAGGAGGCCACCAAAATGATTAAAGAGATGGAGCACCTCTCCTGTGAGGAAAGGCTGAGAGAATTGGGATTGTTCAGTCTGGAAAAGAGAAGGCTTCAAGGTAACCTAATTGCAGCCTCCTGCTGACTGAAGGGAACGTACAGGCAAGATGGGACAAGACTATTTACAAGAGCATGTAGTGACAGCACAAGGGAGAATGGGTTCAAACCATTAGTTTTAGATTATGTATTAGGAAAAAATTCTTTACTGTGAGAGTGGTGAGGCACTGGAATAGGATGCCCAGGGAAGTTGCGGATGCCTCATCCCTGGAAGTGTTCAAGACCAGGTTGGATGGGGTTCTGGGCAACTTGGTCTAGTGGAAGGTGTCCCTGCCCACAGCAGGGGTATTGAAACTAAATGATCTTCAAGGTCCTCTTCTAACCCAAACCATTCTATGAAAAAAGGTCTCGCTTCTTCAGGAGGCATCATCATCTCTTTTTTTTTCTTCACCTCTTTCCACTCTTCCTGTCCTGATTTTCTTGGGGCTCGCAGTGCTTAGACCGGAGAGTACAGCACCAAAGTCCTATGGGAGCAGCTCCTTTCCTGACATGTCCTGCACTCATCATGTTGGACAGCAGCGTATCACCTCCAGCCACAGCCAAGAACCCAAACTGCCCTTCTGTGCTCTGGCAGCCTCTTTCCCTGTTTTGAGCTTCTGCTCCAAAAGGTGCCTTCAAAATCAGGCATGCACAACCACAGCAGCAACCCTGGTAATGCTCCTCAGCATGCCTGCAGTCTTTCTGCTGTTTCCCAGGGCTTAATATTACAAGTCTGTGGGAAATTTTCTTGCACACCAGAAAAGCAGTGTTGTGATGCTGCAGAGTGGTCTGCTTTAAAAAAGGAAGGCCCTTTTGGTCCTCTGCTTCCCTTTGCCAGGACCTTCCCTAAAGAGCCACAAGGTGAAGCTGCTGTGGGCAGCTGTGGGATGCTCCAGATCAGTCTGTGTCCTCCTGCTTTATGCTGCTGATGGGAACAGGAAGCTCTGTCTCTCCAAATTCTGCATCTGAAGGGTCAATGGTTTCTTCTTTCACCCGCACAGCAATGACTAGCAAGAGACAGACAGAGAGAGGGAAAAATAAGTAAATAAAATCAACCCATGTTGACTCTCACTACCTGCAGCACCTCCAAACCAGCTCTGTTCAAGCAGGTCAAAATGCCCCAGGTCCTGGGGCCAGTCTACTTCCTGAGGGTCCCTCACCACAGGCACCCCCCTGTCATGCCAGTGCAAATCTATCCACGGTCACAGCAGCAATCAGGATGGGACAAAACCCTGGCAGCATTCAGCTGGCTCCCAAGAACTCCTACGGGAGGAAAAGCTGGTGTGGTCCATTTTCAATCTGTCTGGGTTCACACAGGGGAACTTAAGGGAACAGGAGGGACCTTCATGACTCTCCATTCCCATGTGCACAAGGCACCTCACCCACCCTCCTCCCCGCTACCCACTAGGGTTGGCAAGTGACCCAGCTGCTCTTCTGGTCACTGCAGCACGACGGGCTGTGTTCACGTGCTGCAACAGCCCTTATGGGGATTGGGATCTGACAGCCACCTCTGACATACCCACTTTGTCTCTCCTCCCTGACCTCACACAACCAGACTGCTCAGCAGGGCAGCCAGGCCCTCAGCAGGCAGTAGCAGCATTGAGATATTGAGCAGTACTGGTCCCGCCAAATCCTCTTGGGAAGAAAACTTTTCCAGGGAAAGCAAGCAAATGGTTTCTTCTACTCTCTGGAGTATCTCTGGAGAAGTAGGGAAGGACATTTGACATGCTGCTGCCTTTTCCTGCCTGGAGGCGCCCATGAGTTAGTGGCCAAGAGGGTGTATGGGGAGATGTGAATGTGGCTGTGGGGTAGAGTAACTCATTCCCTTACTCTCATCAGGTGCTGGCTCTGGCAAAGCCTGGCTAGCAGCTTTTGCTTCTCGTTTTGCATTCATGGCAGAAGGCTTCTTGACAGTCTGCTTGATGCTCCGGGCTTTGGCAGGTAACTTTTTTCCTTAACAAAGAGATAACAGAGTATGAGCAAAACTGTGTTTCTTTGCCCCTGGAAAATCAGCAACCCTGCTCCTCTGAGAAACCACAGACCAGGGACCAGCACAACTGAACAGAAAGCTACATGGTCATTAGCTGCCAACTGGTTATGCAACAGAAATGGCCTACTGGAGAAAAATTCCATTGTCATCATCTCAAAATATGCTCTTTCATGTTCTCCTTCATTAAAGGCAAGGCGCTTCAGCATGTGCTTAACTTCCAAGGAGCAGGTCCTCTTGGAATCAGTGTAGAGTCAGCTTTGCTTACCTGTCTGGGTCTAGTCCTAGGCAATGAGCATATTTACTGCAAGGCGCAGACATTGTAACTGTAATGTTCTGGTTTTAGCTGACTTTTTCATTTAGGTTAAAAATCTTTATATTCTTTAGATGTCCTTTCCCCTCCACCCCCCCAGCAAGGCATTTCTTGTCTGTCTACATGATTTGCCACAGCTACTGCAACAATGACCACAACAATGACAAGATGAAACAATAAAATGGTTTCTACTGGCCTCTTCAGCCATCTTAAGGCCTTCTTTCCCTCAGCACAAAGCAGGGTTGCTCTCCAGCTACCCTGCAGCAAACATCTCCTTCCAATCAAGGACACAGCAGGGAAAGAAGCACAACCTCACACCTGGAAGCAAGTGCCATATATACCTCGGCCAACAGCAAACAGACTGCAAAACAGATCCTTCCCACACACAGCTCTCTGCTCTTTAGGTAACAGGGCAGGTAAGAAGGATGAAGCTGTGTTGGCAAACCCACAGCTGAGTAAGGGCATCCACAGCAAGACAAGGCCTCTCTCTCCTGCTCTGATGGGACATGGACAGGCTTCCTCTAACTGGGCCCAGCCTGCGAGCGAGCGGGAGGGCACTAATCAAACATCACTCACTCTTCTTTCCATAGGGTTTCTTCTTCTTCTTGGGCACCTCCTTGGCCTTCGCTGGAGTTGTGCGCTCTGTCATGGAGACGAGAGGGAAACGAAAGCCAAGTCCCATAACCAGTAGGTAACTGGGATGAAGTGACATAAGCGAGAAACAGATATACCCGTCCCCCCAAGCCAAAGCCCTCTTCCCAAGACAACCAGCTGAGGGGAAAGCAAGGCTCTAGTGCAGTTGCTGTCTGTGCTTCCAGGTGAGGGCCCAGGGTGGCAGGCTGGGGCAGCACAGGGGAGAGAGGCCAGTACAGACTTGGCAGGGGCAGTAAAGAAACAAGATTCATAGTTTGGGATAAGAAGGAAAACATCTGCAAAGGTGAGGCAGTGGCCTCCCTGTGACAAGGGAAGGAACGAACTCTTGAGAGGATGCTCTTACCTTTTACAGACAGAGTCACAGAGTTGATGAGAAAAGGGAGCGTGGGCTGAGCTCCCACTGCTACCTGGCTAAGGTCATAGATATGCTTCATAAAAGGGAGCTGTGCAGGGATAGGACCACCTGGAACTCTACCCAACTTTGCAGGAGCAATTAATTCTCTGTTGGTGTGGGGGAACAGGGAAAACAGAGCCAACCTCAAAACTCAGGCTGTTTTCTCCCCATCAGACTCCTCCCTCTGCCAGCTGCTAGAATGTAGCAACAGAGGAAGGTTTATGGTAGCCAGTGCAAATCAAGAAGGCCATTTGCTTCTCCCTACAAGGCCCAAAAACCAAAGGAGCCACTCGGAGCAGGAGGAAGGAAACCTTTATCTCTAGCATTAGAAACCGCAGTAAAATCTTCACTCACCTGGAACCACTGGTGGTTGAAGCTGGTAGCCTGTCAGCTCACACCACCCCACAGGATAAATGTCTGGAGACTCGCAGTCCACCCACTGGTCATACTCGTTGTCCCAGCCATCAAAATGGATGCTAAGGAGACGTTGGACTACACGCTTCACTGTGGCCACACAGATGAGTCGGGGCTCCATCAAGTCCACTGCCTCCACCTTCATGCCTGCCTTGAAGCCATGGTTTGGACAGTCCTGGGTGCATAAAAAATGAAAACATGAAAAAAGAAAAGCCAAGGCCACTGCACTCAGTCCAAACCCGTACCTGGCCAACAGCACCCTCGCACAGGCTAGCCTTCAGCCTAAAGCAAGCAGACAGACAACATGCCCACAGATCCAAAAACAGATCCAAGGCCAGCTGTGTCCGTAGTCAATCTCAACCCAGACTTTAGAAGCAAGATCCTGACCTGGGGGGAGCAGCAAGCAGCAGTTCAGGAACACACAGTCAAACAATTACCTGACATACCCCTGGTGTATCAGAAGACCAGCACAGGCCCAGGTACTGCACCAGTTTTGCATGCCAGCCACACATCCACAGGCAATGAGCAATGAGGAGCCCACCAGGAGACTGGAGCTCACAGAAACACTACAGAATCACAGGTCACACTCAGAGGGACCAAGATATCTTAACACCCACAAAGGCAGGACACTGCTGTCCCTACTTGGAGAGTACATACTCCTGGGCCTTGAGCTCTCCTTAAAGTGCCGACTGTCAGCAAACTGCAGCCCAGTAGAGATACTGCATATTGTCTATCCTGACTTCAGGGAGGCTTTTGACACTGTCTGCCATCAGAACCTCATAGAGAAGATGATTGAGCTATATATGCTGTGTGCCTGAACTATACAGGAGACAGCAAGATAGATTGAAAACTGGCTGAGTGACTAGGGCCAGAGGATGGTTATTAGTAGCATGAAGTCTAGCTGGAGGCTAGTAATTAGCAGTGTACCCCAGGGGTCAATACTGGATCCAATCCTATTCAACATCTTCATTACATATCCCGATGACATGTCAGAGTGTCATGTCAAACCAAGCAAGCTTGCTTGTGGCAGAAAATTGGGAGGAGAGACAGAATATACTAGATAGTTGTGCTGCCATCCAGAGGTACCTTGACAAGCTGGAGAAATGGTAGAATCCCGTACCTGTGGAGGAAGAATCCGAGGCACCAGCACAAGCTGGGGGCAGACTGACTGGAAAGCAGTTTGGTAGAAAAGGGTCTGGGAATCCCAGTGGACATGAAGTTGAACATGGGCCAGGGATGTGCCCCTGGGACAAAGGAGGCTAATGTTAGCCTGTTCTCAGCAGATCAGTGGAAGTGATCCTTCCCCTCAGCTTGGCGCTGACAAGGCCCCACCTGAATTGTTCTCTGGTACAAGAGAGACATGGACATACTGGAGAGAGTCCAGCAAAGGACAAGGAAGATAATGAGGGAACTGGAGCATTGTATGAGGAAAGGCTGAGAGAGTTGTGACTGTTCGTCCTGGAGAAGAGAAGACTCAGGGGTACCTTATTTATGTGTATAAATGCCTGAAATGAGGGTGCAAAGATGGAGCCAGATTTCTCTCAGTGGTGCCCAGTGCCTGGACCAGAGTTAACGGGCACAAACTGAAACACAGGAGTTTCCCTGTGAACATCAGGACACACGGTCTACTGTGAGTGCCAGTGAGCACTGGCACAGGTTGCCCACATGGTTGTGGAGTCTCCATCCATCCAGAAGTCATCTGGACATGGTCCTGAGCAACCTGCTACAGGTGACCCTGCTGTAGCAGGGGTGTTGGACAAGAAGCACTTCCACCTCAGTGATCCCACGACAGACAGAGCTCCTGCACTCCTCCTCCCTTACTTCAAGCATCCCCACCCATCACTTCTTCCTGGCAGCACTCACTGTGTTGAAGAGCCGTGATGGAGCAGGTCTTGATTTGGTCTCTTCCAGGTAACGTTCCCAGCTGAAGGTCTTTGCATCGTGCCCTGCAGCAGGAAGAAACACTAAGAGGTAAAAAGGTAGTCACTGGGTAGACCAGTTGGGGAAAAGGCAGAGTACGCAGGAAGGAGGCACAGCAACTGGTTGCAAAGCAGGTTCATGAACCAGCACATACAGCCTGATCTTGGACATGAACCTAGTGCATGGATTCCATGGGAGTCCAGCACCCCTCTCCAGCTGGCAAATACAGAAAAGTGCAAGCTGCAGCTCTGAACATCTGTGTCAGCCATAGACGCAGACCACAGAGAAAGGGGAGGAGCAGCAGTAAGTAGGAAGTAGTATGTTCAAAACACGCCACTAAAACCAGTCTTCCTCCCAGCAGCAAGAACATCAAAGGAAGATGGAACAGCACTGCACAAAAATACTGCAACACAGAAATTCAGAGCAGGCCTTTTTGGGTATGGCTAGATGAGGCAGTAAAAACTGCTAGGGTGATTGTCTCTTAGGAGTTTGAAGAAATACTCATGTCTGATCTATTCATAGAGAAAGGAATAGAGATGACTCTGGACACTTGAGTACTGACTCCTGCAGCAATGGCTCTACTTATCCCTTCCCACCCTCCTTGTCCTTTAAAACATTTTATTCTGTTCAGTTTGGGGATCATACACCTGTCCCACTGATCTGCCAGGAGCTGATCAAGACTTGGTATATGGGGAGAGCTCAAAGAGCCTGCCTCTGAACTAGCCCTATCTCCCTGAAAAACAAGCGGACTGGGACCTTGTTTTGATTCATCTGAACATGACCCCTCTCAGAAAAGCACCACCCATCAGACTCTGCATGCAGGTTTGTACCACAGGGCAGAGTCCAAATCTCACCTTTTGGAGGGGTCAGTTCGATGTTGTTCCTCTTACAGAAGTTGGCGGGGAAGATGGCGTGTGAGGAGGCGTGATAGCAGAACCAGTCAGAGCCATCATCAGATGTGGCTCCATCAATGCTGATCATGAGATACCCATCCAAGAGAACCTGAGATGGGAGTGAAGGCATGAGTGTAGAGCTTTGCTTGCTCTAAAGCCTCTCTTCCTCACAAAAGATTCTCTCAAGAGTCCCCACAGATTGATCACAGTTGCCACTAGATAGTAAAATGCAATGTTATACTAGTATGTTAGTCAACACAAGCTAACCCCCAATGCAGCAATTTCTGCAGGACTGGGACCAACACTAAGAGCCTTGTGAAAGGACTATGTGAAAAGCCTTAAATGGTCAGGAGCTCTGTTCTCCCCTAGAAACACTTTATTGGCAGCCCAAAAACCCTTTACACCAGCCAGATCACTTTGTTACTGGGTAGAAGGGAAGGAGCACCACCCTTGGATTTGCTACTTCATACAGCAACAAGAGTTGTCCTATCCTGTCACTCACTGGTAATTGGAGCCTACCAAAGGTGATAGGCATGCTTGTCCCAAACTCTTCCATTTCCAAGCAAAGACTGAAGGGAACATTTTACAGACACGAACAGCTCTCCTAGCATCCCACTGCCAAACTCCAGGTGTCAAAGTCCTCAGCTTGGGTTCTGCAAGGGCAAACAGCTTCCTGAGGAAGCAGGAAAAGCCCAGACTGATGCTATACTTTCAACACCCAACACACTTCACTGAGGGAACCTGGGCAAGCAATTTACTTCTCAAGACTAGCACAAGAGTAGAACTTACTACCACCTCATCAAGGGAGACTGAAGGAGACACATCCATCCTCAGCTTCCTCATGCCATTCCCCACATGGAGGTCCCCTTCTTTCCACAGAGGCCTCTCTATGCACTCTCAGAACTGGAGAACAAATCTTCCCTACTGCATGCCCAAAGGTGGAAAAAGGGTGGCTGCCAGTCAGACACACTGGACACTAGCTTGCAGACCAAGCACGCTCATCTTCATGCTGTCCATTTAGGTACACGTGGATGACAGCTTGTTAGACCTCTGAGGTAACCCCCAAGTTCCCTCCACACAACAGCTGTCCACCTCTCTTGACAGCCCTCTCCTCTCCCCTACACAAAATCCTACCTGGTCTTATTCATTTGAAAAGACCTGAGGAGAAGCTGCATTATCTCAAGTAAACACAGCAGACCCCCTTAGGCCCACTGAACTTACCTTGCAAACAGTGGCCACACAGATGTTGCCCAGATTCAGGGGGTCAATGGCTTCCAGTTTCATGCCTCGCTCAAACCATCCACCTTCAGAATAGACAGCCCGTACCTAAGGGAGACTCTGGTGTATCATGTGCTGCCAGGGGTATGGGACAGTCCCATCCTGACACCGAGCACAGCAAGTGCAAATGGGATTAGAACTCCTTCACTTGGCTCAACTCAAGTTGGGAGGGGAAAGCAAAAATATTACAAGAAATACAAAGAGGCAGCCAAACCAACACTCTGTTTCTGTCAGCAACCTCTTGCCACAGCTCTGGTCAGTCAGAGAGCCAAGCCCAGCTGCGGCTCCACAACAAAACAAGCCTCCTTCTCATCTCAGCTCTTACCAGCGTGATCCAGTTCCTTGCTGGAACTGGTCTCTCCCATGCAATCCTCTTCCCTCTCCAACTCAAAGCTCCTTTGCTTGCCCTTCAACTAAGTCCCTCAATCTGTCACTCTCCTTTAATTCTTTCAGCTTTCTAGTTTGACCTGCTCCTGCTTAACCAGAGCCTTGACACCCTTCGCTATAAGAAAGACTAGTGAGCCACCCTCAACAACCCACACGGCAGCATGTATGCCCAGGGAAGGAAATGCTATCACCACTTCCTTTTTTGTGACCCCCACAGAAAGGCAGACTTGTCCTACCTTCTTAAACAGATAGGGGACAGCATCACAGTAGATCTTCCGGAAGGTGGGATGGTTTGCCATGTCATTACGTTTTTCTTCTGTGAGGAATGGAAGAAAGAGAGGTAAAAAACCTGCAGCAACTGCAGTAAGAAAACAGACCGGTTATTAATTTTCCTGTGAGAGCTTAGGTGCCATAAACCCCCTCAATATGAGGCCACTTAATAAAAAGAACAGGTCAGTCCTTCTACACTTCTCATAAAATGGGCTGTGATGAAGGGCTTGCTCAAAGCAGATGGCTCAGCTTCCTGAGCACTACTGGTAACACCGCTACATGTGGCTGTAATCACCAGGGAGAGGCAACAAGGAATGGAGACACAACCTAAAGGATCAGCAGAGCTCAAGTCTTGCTTTTTTCTGCCAGCCTAAGCCGATCAACAATTCCTCTTGGTAAAGTCCAGAAAAACACAACCTGATGGGATCCAGTGTTACAGAAGCCAGCATGAATTTCCTCAAAAAGACTATAAACATCTGTCATGTTGCAAAGTCTGCATTCTCACACTAGGGAGACAGACTGCCTGCTTCACATAAGAAACTCTACAGTCTCCTGTCCTGACCTGTGATCATGGGGCTTTTTTATCTACCCCGATAAAAAACCAGCAGACACAAAACTAAGCAGACTTCATCTGTCAGGTCTTGAGGCAACTGCCTCACTCCCAGCATGTCAAGACTGGTGTCAATAACAGGGTGCAGGCAGTTCCCAGCAAATCAGAAGATGGCTGCAGTGGCCTGATCCTTACCTGTCTTCTTTATGTCATGGCCCACTCTCCGTGACCAGCCCACAGGATGGATGAGAGGACTCCACATGTGGCACCAGAAATCATCGCTGTCACCGTCCTCATAGAGGAGTCTCAGTCTGCCCCCAATCACTGTATCCACCACTGCCATACGTGTCTGGGACACATGGTTCTTATCCACCACCTCAACCCGCATGCCCTGCCGGAACGGGTACTTCATGCTCTCCACCATCTGGCAACAACCGACAGAGGAGGTGAGATCAACCACAGTGCTCCAAACACTTCAGAGAACAGCTTTCCCCACAGACAGGCACCCTGGCACTGCCCAAAGCTGACTAGGAAGGGATGCATGGGAGTGGGTTCATCCAGTGGACAGGTAGCTGGCAGCCCCAGACATGACCGTGTGGTTGGGCACACACTCCCTGAGTCTCCCTTGTCGTGTCGCCTCATAAGAGCTGCCCCACCCCCGACCAGCAGCCATGCCCAGCCACCACCTTGTGTGAATGTTCCCAGTGTGAACTTCTGCTCACCAGAAACTGAGTGAGGAATTGTGTGCCTTTCTCAGTCATGAAAGAGATCACAAGGGTTTCAAGGCTGCAATTAGTTAGAGGTGTAACTTCCCAAAGGGCAACAGGATTTTCAGTTGACTTCAAAAGAGGTCAGGTTCTTATTTCCACCTTTTCATTCTGACCAGAGGTTGAACTACACAATGATCTATCTGCCAACTCCACATCCAAAGCCAGTTACTCTACAGACTGACCCAAATGCACAGGCATATAAAAAGAGTCACTGGCTGATTTCTGACTTTTTTCGAGACGTTCAGTTTGCTCATACAGCCTTGTCCTACTCATCCACAAATGCCCAGTGGTGCTTAGAGGACATCTGACATTTTGGAACTGTGATCCCAAGATGCTGAGCAGCAACTAGGAAACACAAAATAGGCACCCAAACCAGCCTACACCAGAAGAATCCAGAAGAACTTTTAAGCTAAGGTCTTCTCCTTCCACCTCCTGTTTATTAGGTGGGAGATGCTGAAGGGAGAAAGACACAAGCAATGTCTGTTTCCCTCCTCCACTTCTCTTCCAGCTACAAGCTGTGGCCCAGGAACAAGCAGCTACAAACACCCTCTTAACTTTCTAAGAAGTGACATGGGAAACACTAACTACATCCAGATCTCCAGCTCAGTGTCACCACTTACCTTGCACATAGAAGAATTTATCACCTGCCTTCCTGCCTGCTGCCTCTGGGACTTTGTTATCTGCCATTTCCAAAGCTCCTAGCCCCAGAAGACCCTCTTCTCTCTAACAAGCTCTAATCTCAGTGCAGGCTACACAAAAAAAATCATGAGAGCTATAAAGATGCCGAGGCCATGGTATTTCAAGGAAGCCTGTGCCCTTCTCATTCCCTCCAGGCTGCTTTGCTACCAACACTGAAGACAAAGTTTTTTGACTCTCAGAGCCATTCCCTGTCACTGAAACATGGCAGCCAAAGGCCAGGTTGGAGCTGCACTGCTCTCTCCCTTCAGCAAAATGCCAAACCTCATCCCCGGTACGTCCCAGCAGACTACGTGACAACAGATTTTAAAGCTTGCCTGTGACCCAAAGGAGAAACTGTTGTGCTGAGAGGGCATGGAGGCTGTGCCATTACCCACAGCATCATGACAGGTATCTTAGGAGCACGTGGAAGCACTCACTGCCCCTGCCCTGCCCAGGTTTCAAGGCACACAAAAGTTGCACAGATCAGAACCAGAAGAGACATGTTGAGCATGTTTTGACTTCAGCTTCATTTACCCCATGTAAAATGACAGCCTCCTATGTTTACCTTCATGTGGAAATCCACTGGGATGGTCCTGGCTCCCACCAGTTTTTTCATGAGGTAACTTCTCCAGTCAGTGTACTTGGCATGGATAGCTATATATGGGCAGGGAAAAAGTCCATCTTTATGACCAAAATAATTACAGCACCACAGTTTTCATCTCTCTGACAGCCCATTAGCACTAAAAGACCTTCTTCACACTCAGATTCTGTACTCTGTTTTGCCAGCTTGCCCCCACATCTGGCTGAAGCAATCAGCATTACAGAATTAACTGGGCCAAGCAGACATTCAACTCCACTGATCTAGATAAGGAAGTGGTAATAGAGCAAAAACATCTCAGCTTGCCAAAATTCCACTAAAGTGGCATCCCTCTCTGAACTGCTAGCTGTGCAGAGACTGGAACCACTGTGCTTACCAGAGATGCTGCCCAGGATATAGGACCAAAAAGTTCCCCCAAAGTTCAAGTCCAGCCACCACGTGGGTTAGAAGGAGGAAAAGCCAC
The DNA here is from genome assembly GCF_009650955.1 of Corvus moneduloides. Lineage (NCBI taxonomy): Eukaryota > Metazoa > Chordata > Aves > Passeriformes > Corvidae > Corvus > Corvus moneduloides. The sequence continues at coordinate 25,062,006 of NC_045479.1, read as the reverse complement.
CTGCGTTAGCCCCCACAGGTCTGACATCAGCTCTGCATGCAGCATCCCCAGGTCAATGACAGGGAGATGCAGAGGGAGCAATCCAAGCAGCCTCCAGCTTCTCAAACTCAAACTGCTGCTTGTAACTCAAAGCACAAATGGAGCTGTAGTCCTACATGCAGTGGGAGCACCTGTCCCCCTGTGCTAGGCATAAACCAAAGCTTCCCCATGCCCAGGTATGTGCTGACCTCTCTTGCCCCACACTCACTTTGTGGTGGTACCAGGATTTTGCTGTTGATGGCACACCAGCCAATGGGATGAATATCCACTGTGCCCAAATTGCACCAGAAGTCATGACCAGCATCATTCTCAAAGCCCTCATATCGCAGAAGGGCCCTATATCCTGCCAGGATAGAGCAGACAACCAAAGGCATTAGAGGCCACAAATTTGGCACCACAGCCTTAGCACCTACAGCATGGCCTTCAGAGCACTGCATAGGTTACCAGAGCTTCTCCAGCAACTATTCTTGCAAATTGCCCAGCAAGCACAAGAGGAAGTACATGCTGGTTTCCACTCACTCCGGCACCATGATATTTCCTGTTCCAAAATCTCTCAGCAGTTGCAGAGCTCCAAAGAGCTGCTGTTTTGCTTGATCAGCTACCCTCAGCTCTCTAAAGCTTCCTTCAGAGCTTAGCTGTACCCAGCTGTCAAAGATGACATCGGAGACATACCTACAATCTGGATGACGGATGCAATCCAGTACACACGGCTGGGGAGCACAGCATCACTGTTCAGCACTTCCACTTTCATACCTTTCACCACATCATCCCACTGATCGAAGAGTGGCACCTGAAAGATTGAGGCAGCCGTGTTGGGAGAGGGATGTGGACAATCTAGCTTCCACAGACACTTCTTAGGCAGCTACCCTTTTCACTTTAGGCACAGGCTTGCATGCCTTACCCCTCTTGGATCTGCCAAAGTCTTGAAATACAGTTGAACTGTACCAAACATCTCACTGGGGTGTTCACTGAGGATCCCAAAAGGCAGAATACCATATAGCAACACTTAACTGTTTCACTGCCAGCTGTCTTATTATCCCAAAGTAGCTGCTGCCATTCCTCTATGGCACAAAAATACCTAACAATCAATAAACCTGCCATGTCTGCCTGACCTATCCTCAAGAAAAGGAAATGCTGTCAGTATTATCAGACCACAACTCAAAAGGAATATAACAAGTCTTATCAGAATCAGACATGCTGGAGGGGCAGCTACTGCCAGGCTCACATAAACTGAGTTCCTCTCTGCACATCACTACCAGCAGTGTTTCTATCAAGTCCCCCTCTGCTTCCTTCCCCCCAAACTCCTGGTCCCTTTGTGAGACTCCCATTCTCAGTTGCAAGGAACCACCACTTCTTTCCTCGCATCACCTGGGTCTCAATAACCCCCTGCTGGGCCTCTGCTCACCACCTGTCACAGGAGCACAGGGGGGCCCAGGCATATGACACGCCCCGTGTGCCCTGCCATGCACAGCAAAGTACAACTCACGTGTTTGAAGCAACTGACAGGAGCTGCCTTGTAGCTGTGCTCCTGCAGGTACTTTCCCCAGTCAAAGCCCAGGACGAGTGCTACAATTAGAGCAGAAAATCAGGTGAGATCACAGAATAGGCACAGAGCTCAGTTACCTCTGGACTACAGCCTGCAGCCTCCAGGCACTGGGACACAGCACACAGGGATTACGCATTCCACTGCATTTTCTCTGGTGGGAAACTTGACCCCTATGAGTGCACGGTCACTAGCCCCCACAAGAAGCAAAGCACATTATTAATCAGTATTTACTGTCACTTGCTTTTGAAAAAAGGGAAGCAGAAAGGGAAATAAAAGGGGTCAAGTCCAGCCCAGGGCTAAAGCACTCCAGGGACAGAGCATCCTTTCAGGGCTACACCACTTCACAGCTTTGCCTCTCAGCAGCAACAGTGCAGGGTCATATCAGCAGCACTTGCTTTCCCAGAAGGTGCTGAGAAACTCAGAGATACTAATCTGAGAGGTTAATCCCACAGCCACTCCTGGTTGAAGGCCACAGCTCTGCTCCAGCAGCAGTCTGCTCAGGGATCACACCCTGCTGCTGCCATGCCCCGGCGCTCCCCTTTGCCCTAACACAGTAAGTTGCTGCTCCTTCAGCTGGAAGTGAGCTGGTTATTGCTCAAGCTGATCAGTGAGTGACTTGGGGCAAATATAACTTCCCACAAGCAGCGGGGCAGTGAATGGCTGGGAAAAGCAGGACACCTTTAAGTCACCTTTGCCAGCAGAAGTCAGCACCTCGTGGGACTGGGACCACAGAGCTTACACTCCAGGTCAAGTCGTATGAGGAGCAAGGATGAGGCTACAATAGTGATGGACAGGAACCTCCACCAGAGCAGGGAGAGGAAAAAAGATGTGCCCTGTGTCCTGCCAGCCTATGTCAGAGCAATCCACATATCATACAAGGCAGTGTACCAGGGAGGAGGAGGAGGACTGCAGAGCTTACAGCCCTCAAGGTGTCCCTATTTCTGTGACTCCAGCAGCTGCACCTCCTCACACCTCACCTACACTCACCATCCTGACCTGTCAGTGTCCCATCTGCCAGCTGTCCCGTGCCCTGCGAATGGAGGAAGGCCCCAATCTTGGCTGACCAGGATGCCTTGTGCAGAACTTTAGCTTTCTTCGTTGGTGGTTTCCCCTACAAAAGAAGGAATATTAGAAACATTAATGGCACAAGAGACTAAGTCACCCCCTGCAACTGGGTATGCACCTCTTCCTTGGGCCAATTTTCAGGTTACTACAATATTTATTAACGCTCACAGGAACAAGAAACAGCAGATAAAATATCAGTGTCCGTCCTCAGCTTTTAGAGAGCATCACCTTTAAGCTGGCATGCCTTCTCTGGGGACTTCAGGCAGGAAGAATAAGCCACTGGGAATGTCAGTCTGATACTTAATTAGAGAGCAACCACCTACCCCTACATACAGGCACATCCTGCTCCATCCCCAGGAAAGCTCATAGAATTATAGAATCTCCCTGAAGAGCTGGAAGTCTGCCTTTCTAAAGTTCAGGAGCCTGACTTTACTCCTTACCTGACCTATATTCCTCAAGACTGCAAACTCCACCAATGCATGACCACTGCAACCCAGGCTGACTCCAATTTTGACATCCCCAATTAGTTCACTTACCTTGGTGACCATCAGATCTACTGTCACATTCCCTCTGCTACAGCTGTCTGTCCCCCTGGCTTAAGAAATTATCCCCCATGCATTCCAGGAGTCTGCTGGATTACCTACAGCTTGCCATGCTACTTTTTGCAGGTATCGGGGTGGTTGAAGTCCTCCAGCACAAGAGCCTGCGAGCACAATGGAGCCTGAGAGCCAGATGAAAAGGTTTTAACTCACCTGCAGTCTGGCCAGGATGCTGGCCTTTTTGGAATTTGAGGAGTAGCTTCTGGAGCAGGAGACACTGCAGAAACGTTTGGTCTTGGAGAAGAAAGCCTCCCTGGTGCCTACAATCCCACACATTTCGCACACAGCTGAGAGAAGGAAGGCCAAAAATGTGAGCATTCAGCATAGTCAATGCACTACAAGGACAGAGCTGAGACCAGCTAACCATCATTATACAGAGCAGATCCCCCACATAGCCCAGAAAATGCAGTCTGCATCCAAAACTGCTCCCAAAGCATCCCCAAGGTGCAGCCACACACCCTTCGCTGCCCCTGAACATGTTTTAGGCAGCACAGGCAGTACCTGGCTCGGAGCCACTGTCTTCTGTGAGCCGGCCTGTGGATGGGTGGTGCATCCGAGAGGTCGAAAGCTCTCCAGCTTCCCGGTCTGCCACCTCATCATCACTAGACTCCTCTAGACAGGAGCTGCTGTCACTGCCCATGCTGCTGTTGTAGCATGTGAGGCTGTCATAACCCCCAAAGATGTCCAGTTCATCATCCTCCTCATCGTCATCGCCTTCCTCCTCCACCCGCTCCAAAGATGAAGTTTTGTGGCAGAAGGCAGACACCAACTACAAAAAGAGCCAGTTTGCTTTAAAATAGACATTTTACACCCTACTGCACAATAAACCTGCCTTTGCTGCCAGGGGAGGCCTCTTGGGCAAGGGAGTGGCCTCAGGGCAAGCCAGGAGTCCACATAATAGCCCCAAAGGCAGGAGTCTGAATCCCTACCCCCAAACAGATCCCATTACTGTTATTCCACAGGCTGCATTCTGCTTCTCAAGAGAAAAGTGCCACAGGCCTGTAGCTAGAGAGAAAACAGCTTGAGGAACATGGAAGAAGTACAGGGCAAAGCACTGCCATGCTGATGCAGGACAGATGACTGCGTCCTTCCAGGCCATGTTTCTCCCAGCACAGCTGCACAGCACAGCAATGCAGACACCGTCACAGTAAAGCCACCACAGACTTCCAGAGCAGAGCACAAAGCTGCACGTTCCTGCCACCACAGCTCACCAGACCAGCACAGCCTGGAAGTCAGCAGAGCCACCTCAGCCCTGGAGACAGTTCATGTCCTCTGGAAACTGCACAGTCCACAGCTAACCTCAGTTCAGGAACTGCACCAGCAGGATGGCAGAACGTTTGTTACAGGTTTTTGCCTAAAACCAGATGCCTCCACAGCTAAACATCTTCACTAGCTCTTTGTACTTGCTGCGAGGCAGAGACTGAAGAAAGGGCACAGAAAAACAGTGACTGTGTCTCAGACTAGAAGAATCTTGAACCAGGCTCCAAATAAGCACAAAAGAATCTGGGAAAAGGTGTTAGCAACTCATGAAGGAGCAGCAAGAAGTCAGCATCAGCACAGGAAGTGATGGAACAGAAAAGCAGATTCATGCCTACATGAGGCATGAGGATACAATTGTTTATCCAAGTGGGCAACAACAAAAGATCAGCAGCAAGCCCATCACCTTCCAGTGCTAAATTCCCTCTGATCCCTGGCTCCCATTATAGACACGTGGACAAGGAAGATCAGACTTCACTCACTGCTGTCTCCCCGCATCCTCTCTGGCTTCCACACAAAACAGACACAAGGCTCCCAGGTTGTTCCCTGAACAAAGAGTTGCTCTCCTGCGGATCCAGGCTCTCAGACAGCATTCCTGATGTCTGAGAGGCCTGAACTCCCCTAAAATAGAAATATTTTCATCGCCTTCTAGTCCCTGTGTGGGTGCACCTTCCACCAGCTCGCAGGACCCGAGCACCACTGCATGGTTACTCTTCCACAACAGGCGAGTGAAACTTGTGGACACGTTACAAATCCCAGAGCTGCCAAGCAAGGGCAGCAGAACCGGGAGCCTCATCAGGAAGCTGAGGGGGACGCAGGGGCCCGTCCCGCCGGCATCAGACGCACCCACCGCCGCCGCCCCCAGGAGCAGCCCAGCCCGGACCCCGGCGGAGGCCCGGCCCGGCCCGTCCCGCGCCGCCCCGTCCCGTCCCGTCCGGTCCCGCTCACCTCTCCCCGGTCCCGCTCCATCGCTCCCGGGACGCCGCCAGCCCGCCTCACGCGCGTGGACAGCGTCCCCCGTCAGCTGTGCGTCTGATTGGCGAGAGCAGCGGAAAGCACAGCAAATCAGCGGGGAGCTTGTTCCGCCGCGCTGCCCGCGGGGCACGACGGGAGCTGTAGTTCTTTCTCCGGGGCCTAGCGCGTCGCGGCGGTCCCGCCCAGGGACGCGGAAAGGTCGGGCCTCGCTGCCGCCCCCCGCTGGCCCCATTCCTGCTTGTAGTTCGGGATTAGCCCTCTCGGTCCCAGAACGGCTTGGGTTGGACGGTGCTTCAAAGATCATCCAGTTCGAAACCCCAGCCGTGGGCAGGGTCACCTTTCACTAAACCAGGTTGCTCGGGGCCCCGTCAAACCTGGCCTTTAACACTCCCAGGGATGGGACATCCACAGCTTCTCTGGGCAACTTGTGCCAGCGCCTCAATGCCCTCACAGTAAAGAATTGCTTCCTGTATCTAATCTCAGTCTGCCCTTTTTCAGTCTAAAACCATTGCCCCTTGTCCTGTCACCACTTGCTCGTATAAAAAGTCCATCTCCCTCCCTTTTATAATCCCCCTCCAGGTACTGGAAGGCTGCAGTGAGGTCTCCCCAGAGCCTTCCCTTCTCCAGGCTGAACAACCACAGCTCTATCAGCCTGTCAAGAAGTTTATGTAAAGGTAAGTCCCTCAAGTCAGTTCTATTTTCCACTCTACCCCCTTTATTTTGTTATCACTGTCACTGTGTTGATGTTGTAGGGGAAAAAAAAAAAGAAGAAAAAAAGTTTTTTTAAAAAGAAAGGAAAAAAGAAAAGAAAGAAAGAAAGGGGGAAAAAAGGCTGTACTGTACATTCCTAGTCTGTACAGGCTTTGTAATGAGTGGCTGAACAAATAACATGTGAAGCACAACTGTACAGTCTTAGCTGCAGGTGGGAGTAAAGCAGCATGGAAAAGGTTCATTCCAAAGGCTTACTTTACAGGTATTACAGATACACATGGATTGCTCTTCCAGACAATCCAAAGGCTCTAAAATGAGGCTGGGTTTTTTCTCTCTCCCCTTTCAGGCTCAGTTTAAAGGCATAGAAAGGCACAGAATTAATTTCTGGGCATAGGGCAGCGATATGGGATACACATCATAAAGTCACCCCAAGACAAGCCTGTTGATCTAAACACAAAGGAGTGTCACTATCAGTGTGAAACACACCGAGAATCCGGGGTAGTGGTCACAGCCTAATTACAGAGGGACAGTGGCAGGGAGCTGGCAAAGCCAATCTACAACTTGATCAGCAAATTTCCATAGCATCAGGGATCCTCCACATTCAGGTTTTCCAAACAATCCTCCAGCAATGTTAAAAATAGAAAATTGCTTTTAAATAATATAGTTAATAATGAAATAAATCATAAAGACTGTTATTCCCTTGCAAATACTGCTAGACATTGCACGGCATGGCAGACAGCAAAGCTGTTTCCAGAAAAGACACAATACAAAATTAAAGGCTCATTAAAGTCTTTCCACTGCAATAATCTTTCATGGAACACATCATGAGCTATAACTGGTGTGCATCCCCTACTCCCTTCCCAGAGTGGAATGATCAGCACTGCTCCCTTAGGTCACACAGAGGCTGGCTCAAGGCTTCTTGAAGGTTTAAGCAAAACCAAGTTCTGTGTTGACACAGAACAAGCTTAAAAGCAGTCCCCATCCCATGGCCGTTCATTTTTCATTACAGTTCTAAATAAGCCTTTTCAATAAATAATAGTATTTAAATAAATTAATTTTAATGTGAATCAAGCTCAATTTGATTAAGGAATACTTATATTCTTCTCAACAATAAAAACTCTGTTATGTTTCATTAATCATAATAGTTCTGTAAAGCCAGCTCCTCTCTTTAGGGAGAGAACAGCACTGACAATCTCAGTTAACTAAACCCCAAAACTTAGATTAGACTTCCCTTTTCCCATCTCCTTCCCTACTGCTGTTCTGGGCTTGGTCTGTGTTTTGATGTCATCTGCAATAAAAATTTTAGAAAGATCAGTATCAAAGGGCTGCTGTCAGGTGAAATGACAGAAGGAGTCCAGGCTGCAGTGGGAGGGATCAATGCTGCAGGACAGGGGGGCCAGGCTGCTTCCTCAGGCACTCAGCTCCAAGGTGTGCAGCTTTTGTACTTCAGCATCTGCTCTGTCCCTCATTACCACAACTTCCTTGAGGAGCTTTGGCTCACTGGCTCTTTGTGCTTGTCTACTGGGACTGTTCTCTCACCCATGCTCGGGGATGGAGAGCTCATATTCCAGGTCCCCAGGCTTCATAAATTCACCTGCTGCTTCTCCAGAACCTCCTTTTTTAGTTTTCTACTCTGTTATTTCAAAGAGCTCATGAGAATCCTAGTGCTCCAGGATAAAAAGGGGCCTTTTTTCACTTCCAGCACTAAGTGGCAGCCATTCTGGTTACAGGAATTCCAAGCTCTTGTGTGCAGTGGGAAGTGGCACGTGGCTTTTGTAGCGCTTCTCCTAGCTGACACTGTGAAAAACCAAAAAAACATTGAAGGGTTTAATTTCTGTCATGAGGACTGGGAAGGGAACCATTTTGAAGAAAAAATATTTATAGACATGTAAGCCTTGGCTATATGTTCATGATATCATCTTTGAAAAAGGAAAGTAGGGTAGATGAGCTTGGAAAACCAACAAGCAAACAGAAGGAATAATAAAAGAAAACATATTCTGCTTAACCTTTGGCAGACTAATTTTACCAAGGTAACTGTGAAATGAAGAGAGGCATGTCCTGCACTGTGTAAGAACAGGCAACAGCCTACTTGCAGGTGGGAGCTTTGAGCAGTTGCTGTTTTCTAGATCTCTCATGGGCTGAGGAGCTTACAGAAAACCCTTGTCAGACCATCCTTAGTGTTACATTGATGTTCTTCCACATTTACAGCAACTTGTCACTAAGTAACACTGTACAATAGACATAGTAATTGAACAGTTTGTGTGGTGAACAAATAATCCAACCCCAAACCCAACAGGCAACCCAGTTAAGGGCACAAATACTAAATTAGCCTGTCCTTCCAAGCTATTTTACTACCACATTAGATCTGTCAATATATGTCAACACAACTCTACATACAAATACTAACAAAACAGTAAATAATTTTTGTCCAGATTAAAAAATACAAAAAACACCCCCAAAAAACCCAAACCAAAACAACCCCCCAAAAAGCAACTACGCCCAGTCCCAAGGCTATCCTGACAAGGAGAGGGAAGAGTTAACTGCCTGGGAAGCAAATCTCAGTTTGAAGCACTTATCCCATCCCAGACCCCCAAGAAATCTGGCTTTTGAGAGCTGAGCTGTGCTGCCTCTTGATTCCTCTGCAAGCCTTTCAGGGAAGACATGGGACACCATCATGTCCTGCCAGGTCACCTTCCCCAGCCTGAACCAGTAAGTCCAGCTAATAGCAGAAGATGAGATGTTACACCATGCACAAGGCCTGACACATAATACGCAGTTTACCGAGGTGGAAATCCCTTTACATATCCTTTCGTGAGTCCCAGTTAAGGGCTCTCTCTCACTGTTTGTGGTGACACGTGACAGAAAAAAAGGCTTGAAATCCTTCAATACAAGCTCAGACTGAGCTAACAGCAGGCAAACAGAAGAGCACCTGAGGTCTTCTTTTTTTTTTTTCTCCTGAACTCATGAATTTGGGGATCTAACTTCTGGTGGCTCTAACCCAGGCAGTGAATGTGGTTACAAGCCCTGGCAGCGTGGGTGGTGGTAGACCCAGGTCATGCCTCAGGCTGCCCTGGCTTTCCATCGACAGGCGTGGTGAGATATCCACTGTATGGCTCCCAAACCTTTGGACACCAGGACATTGTACCGGGAGCTCATTTCAGTGCCACACTGGTGTGGAATAACACAGACAGTGAAAAGCAAAAGTGAAGAGGAAGCAAAACAAAATGAAAGACTCCTTGCTTTTCGGGGCAACAGAAGCTCTGCACTTGCAGCCAGAGGAGCAGGGTTGGCAAAAAGCTTTCTTGTAATGACACTGTCACTGCCTTTCAATTCCTACTATTGCCCTGGGGACTACGGGGGCGTGAGAAGTAGCAAAATACCCACTGACAGTGCTTGTGGTTGCATCCCACGTAGCTCTGTGCTCCCAAGATATGCCAGAGCCTGCCACCACCCAGCACACCCGGGGAAAACCAGTCTGAGCTGTGCCAGCTTCTAGGAAGGGCATCAAAGATGACTGTGGGAGATGGTGCCAACAGTAATTTCTCCACCCTGCCCAAATCCAGCACACTCCCTACAACAGGGAGAGTAGACCGGAGCCATGGCTGATTGCCCATCAGCTACCCACAGCACCAGCCATGGAACAGGTTTCCCTTCCAAACGTCCAATATCCCCTGCTGGAGAGTTGAAACCAAGACCCTGTTCTAAGGGAGTGTGACTGAGGCAACTTGAGCAAACCATCAAAACATTTCTAAACAAAATGCCAGAGCACAGCTGGGCAGGCAAATGCCACACTTGCAAGGCTGACAGAGCAGCTCAGTGGCTTTCCATCCATGATGCAAGCACAGATGCTGCTGCAATCCCTGTGGATGGAGCCTGTTGTGCTCTCACACTTTCAGGGGCCAGGCTAGGCTCTGTCTCGAGCCGGAATCAATGGCACACAATCTGCTTTGACAAGCTGAGGGAAGAAATGGCTCCTTGGCCCAACTGGCAGATACCCCAGGGGTGTATTGTAGGAAGGCAAACACTCCCCAGCCAGAGCACCCTGTGGCTGTGGCTGATGAGGTAGGAAACCTCATCACACACCAGGGCAGAACCGGTCATAAGGAGCAGACTCTTCTGCTGTCTTTCACTACAGGACCTGCTACAGACTGTCCAGAGAGGATGGGCTGGAGTCCTTGAGTTTGGCTGAAAACTGGAAGCAGCAAAATCAAGGACATACTGTCTGCAAAAAGACCGTCTTGGAAACAGGAGGTGGAGTTTCTTGCAGAGAAACTGTATCATACACTGGAAAAAAGCTCGGGAGAAATGAAACAGAAGCTGGAATGGCTGTCACTGTCACATCATCTACCCCAGCTTTGTCATGGTGCTGCCACTGCCTGTAAGAGGCCACAAGCTCTGTGTTGGGTGAGGCTCTGTCAAGTTTGCCTGGGCTTGTCTTGGCCTGCCAGTAGCTGCTGTAGCTCGTTTTACTGTTACAACAGTTGTCTAATGACCAGGTGATGGCTACCAACATTGTCTTGGGTTTTGTGCAATTATCTGGTGTTTGGCCTACCCAGTACAAGAGAGACATGGGCATAGTGAATCCAGCAAATGGCCAGCATAGTGGTAAGATTGGAGCATCTGTCAGATGGGGAGAGGCTGAGAGAGCTGGGACTAGTCCATGCATAGAGACACCTTGCAGGGGACATGGGGCTGCGGACTATACAGAGAGGCCACGGAATCTCCGTTCTGGAGATATTCAGCTGGACGTGCCATCTGCTTTAGGTGATTCTGCTTTGAGAAGAGAGGTGGATAGATGATCTTCAGAGGTGCCTACCTCAGCCATTCTGGCCTTCTGTAATAGTAAGTGGCTCTGTGTAGAACGGAGTATCTACAATGACAGTGTTAGAATTAAAATAAATGAATAAATAAATGCACCAGTGTAGACACACAGAGTCACAGATGATACTGCAGGTCCAGGCTATGAGCAACTCACCAATGGCCAAGTTCAGAGTTTTAGGAGTAAAGAATAAGTATGCAACACATGTAAAACACACCATAAACAGTAAATTGGGACATAATGAGAAACAAGGAACCAGGAAAGAGCAAGGTGTAATTTTTACAAACAGGTGTCCCCAAGACTGAGCGATAAACCATAAATATTACACTCCCTGTGACAAACTCACTTCAAGCCCTCCCCAGCTGTGACTTCAGTCATTGACCTTAGGACTCAAAGGACATTGGAAGGTCAGGCATTAGAAAATTTACATCACTGAACTACAAATTATTTGAGCACAACCATTAGCATCGTTGTAACTGGACAATTAATACCTGATTGGATTGCTAGAACTTTGGGTGTGAGTTCTTTTTGCTGGCCAAGAGTCTAATAAATAGGAGTGAAACAACCTACTCTCACTTGGATGCAACTGAATGGCAAGAGAGATACACATGACACCCTAATTCTGTTGTCATCCTGAAATCCTTCCACTACTTGAAACAGCCAAGTAGTTCCCCAAATGGTGGGTTCTGGTTCTCCAGTAGAACCAGGGAAAGCAGAAGTGGAGGGATGCTGGGAAAAGAAACCCTATGCAAATTTAAGACTACTGATCATCCACACCACCTCAAAAACTGAACTTGGCTCAGAGTCAGCACCTACAAAGAGGTACAGAGCAGCTGTGCTGTCACATAAAATGCATCATGGCATCTTTTAAGCAAGTCTCTATGTTGGCAGTTGAAGTTGGAAGATCTGTAGTGTGCTCTGCAACGTTCCAGGGCTTCCCCACTTCAGGGGCAGGTCAGGACAAATTCTAACCACATTTTGTGTGCTCAGCGGCATGAATGAAAGATGTTTGCAGGAAAAGCATACAAGTCAGAAGGTTGGGCACATTTTTCACTTCACTAGCCTGTATGTGGTCAGAAGGAATTTTATTTATGCTCCATCCTGAGAAGTCCCCCAAAACTGAAAGTAAAACTAGGCTTTGCTTGGTGGCAGGAAAGGAAGAGGAAAGCTTACTGTGGAGAGCACAAATCTAAACAATCCCAGGCTGCTGCCCTGGCATTCAACACATTGGGATTTTTTGGCTTTCTGCTCTCCTTTAGGGCAGGTCAGGAGCAGTCCCTCCCCATGCAGGCAGGGTAATTGTGGGCTTGGCGCAGAGCTGGTCTGCGTCACGCAGGGGTGAGTGGTATAAGGATTAGCCAAGGGAGAATACCAAAGCCCAGGGCTGCTTTCCTTAGGCCTGCCATGAACTTTCCACCATCTTGCTGAAGGCTTGCTATCAACCCCCCTTTTTAAATACAAGAGATTCATTGTCCTACTTCTGTTTATATCCAAACATCAAGCATTTTACTCCCGCTTTTGAAGACCTCTAACATCCCTTCACATTGTAATACACCATTACTTTTGTTTGGCATGCGGCTGAGATTGCCATTGATCCACGTTTACCCCCTCCCTCATCTTCCACCAGCAGTTTCCTGAGGTCAGCTTGCTCGAGTTATTTGTCTGGGATCTGCAGATACACTGATGCTCCCAACAAAGCCGGTGTTACACAGACATCATGCTCTGGTCACATCTTTGGTCCCATCTGGGGCTTCCAAGTACATTTGCCCTGGTGGTGAATTATTCCCTCGGCAGCCAGCACTGTGGGCACATGCACACCACGAGGCTGGATTTTGGAAAGCCCTCAATGAGCCAGCCACATCCACCACAAACAGCCCGAGCGCAACACACGATGTGACTGGATTAACTCCACGTGAGCGCAGCTGGCAGCAGCACACAACTGAGATCACTGCCCACGCACTCCACGGCGACAGCACTTCTGTTCAGGAGCACCCCTGTGTCCGGCAGGTCACCAGCTGTGACACAGGGTGACTGGGCACCCACACACCACCCCAGTGCAGCTTACCTCGTGCTCACACTTCAGTGCCAAAAGGCGCACAATATACTCCAAGTGAAATAGGATCTTTTAATATCACATATCCAAACAAAAAGTTCTCATTTCAAAATGCAAAATAGGTCCTTTGAAGATCAGCTGCTCCCAGGCTGTGTGAGCAGGGCAGGGCACAGCTGACTGGCACAACTGTCGAGGTCAGACCTCGTTTCTTTGGTAAGATACATGCCGGGAACAACGCGAATGCAGAGTTGTACCAAAAAAGTCCATTTAGAAGACTAATTATTACTCCACATCCCGTATTAGAGATTTGCATTTTAAAACAGTCATATACATTAAATAGCTCTCTGACGTCTAAATAGCAAACATTTGAAGTAGCACATATTCCGCTACCCCCACCATTTTAAGAACAAGCAACACATGTGGGAGAGAAGGGAAACATTAAAAACAGGCTGTCTGTCTCACACAGTTTATTTAACAATAGGTAATAAGAAATCAATTTTAACAGTCTATACAGTGATCGAAAGTTCTTATTTATAAGTAACCAACTTTAATTGCATGATATACAACATTTGAGGGTTTTTTGCTTTCTATTTTCAAGTTTTACAGAAAGTGGAAGAGGATGGGAAAGGGGCACGGGAGAGAGAAAGCAAGCATAAAGAAGAAACCCCAGGGACTTTTTCTCAGGTTGAAATAATCCCGTTGGAATTGTTTCTTACCCTCTTTTTTATGTTTTTTTTTTCCTTTGTTAGATGTAAAAATAACGAAAAAATTCTTTCAAGAAAACAGAAACCACAATATATATACTACATCCATTTGGCAGCTGCCCCTGTGTATTTGCAAAAATGTTGTCTTCTCTCTACATGTACAAATTACTTTAATACTTGAAGTTTTTTTAAGCTCAGACTCTTGTATAGAAAAATTCTTGGAGGACAAAAGTAGACTTCAGGAGGGGACTGAGTTATTTAATATTTTTACATTTTTCAAAGAATTGACATATTTCCAACCAAAGAGGAAAAGATTGGTATTTATTTTTATATATATATATTTATATATGTAATGTATTCTTAAAGCAACATTAACCCCTTTTGTCCTCCGGTTTTAGGAAAAGTTTCTCCTGTGTTTTTCTGTTGTTCTGTTTTTGTGGTGTTTTTTTTGCAGTGACATGAAGAAAAACCAGAATAGGGAAAATGTTTACCATCTGCCTCAGTAAATAATAACTATCAATATTACATATTTTCATTAATTTAAAAAAAAATAAAACCTATTGGAGGCATGAGCAGGGCATCCTTTGGTGAACAACCAAAAGACCACCTTCCTCCCCCGACCTCCCCAACGCACACGAGAAAAAAAAAAGCCGAGAAAAAGGACTGGTTATGATTCCAGCCATAACAAAAATATATTCTTTGTACTCTACTGTCCCTCAGGTTCGTTGTTGGTTTGTTTTTAAAACCACAAACTAGTGCTGCAGAGTTCAGATGTGTTCCAGGGAAAAATGTCGTTTTAGCTAAGAAAGATTCAAAAAAATTTGTCTTCAGTACAAAAAGTCTTGCGAAAATAAGTTTTTTTTATTTTCTTTGTTTTTTAGGTTTTTTTTTTTTGCTCCCAAAATGCTACAACGTGTCTAGTGTATGTCTAGTGTACTCTGTGAAAGGTTTGAATTCAAGTCTGAGTTCTCAGAGCTGAGCCCCAGTTCTGTGGCGCTTGTACCATGGAGGCCTGCCATGCCGGGATTGCTAGCAAGCTGGGAAAGCATTGCACTCTGGTCCGGGCTGGCAAAGTGTCCTTGATCCATGGGGTTAGCCTGGGCAGCTACCAGTCCTGGATGTGGGGAGCTGGTCTGCGGGGAGACGTGGTGTGGAGAAGGCTGAGGCTGCATCCGAGGGGATGGGCTCGAATGAGGGGGCTGGGACTGGGGCCGCGGTGAGGGTACAGGCTGCGGAGAACGCACTTGATTGGTGAGCGATGAAGGGAGCTGCTGGCCCTGGAGGTGCGGGGACTGGGCCTGATTGGGGAGCATGTGCTGTTGGGGGCTCATAGGATTGGGCTGAGCTGGGGACCCCATCTGCTGCTGAAGCAGCCTTTGCTGGAAAGCCTGTTGCAAACTGGCTCCTGTCTCTGCACTCATGGCCTGTGGAAGCTGGCTTATTTGTCCCATGTTTCCTTGCTGCATCTGCTGCATGTGATGCTGCATTCGCTGCTGCTGCTGCTGGGGATACCCGACACCCTGGGGCTGCTGAAACTGGTTGTGGTTGGCCATCCCTGGCCCCAGTGCCGGTCCCGCTCCCTGCTGCTGCTGCTGGTGGCGCTGCTGCTCCATCATCTGGTGCCGTCTCATCAGGAGATCTCGGAACTGGGGAGCCATCCCCGAGTGATTCATATTCATCTGCTGCGCCTGAGGATTCATCCCAGCCATGGCCTGCTGCGGCTGCTGCTGCGGCTGCTGCTGGGGCATGCTGGGCCTCTGCACTCCTGCTTGCATGGGGTTCATGTTCTGCATGGCTGGGTTGGGGTGCACCCCTCCTTGCTGCCCTTGCATGGCCTGCTGTGGCTGGAGCCCTGGCTGCCCCTGCGGGATGCCAGGCTGCCCCGCCATGCCCTGCGGGTTCTGGGACCCCGCGTACTTGGCCGCCCGCTGCTTGATGAAAGCGGCCAGCAGCTGAGGGTTAGAGTGAAGGATGTTAAGCACCTGCTGCTGCTGCATGGGTGAGCTGGGAGACCTGAGAGTCCGCAATAGGTTTTGTAAGGCCGCCTGGGGCAGAGGTGGTTGTTTGGGCTGAGCAGTGCCAGGTACCTGACCCATCCCTGGCTGAGGGGCCATATTCATCGGCTGACCCGGCTGAGCTACTGACATCATAGATGGCCTCTGCATTCCTGGCTGCAGCTGAGCTTGGGGTAAGGCCCCCTGCACCCATGGTGGCTGCTGCTGAATTCCTGCTGGCCCCATTCCTTGATCTATATGGCCACCAGGACCTCTGCCTATCTGTGGAGGGTTCATTCCCATCGGTGGCATCTGGGGCATCTGGTGCTGAATTGGCCTTTGGAAGATCTGAACCTGTGCCATCTGGCGCTGGGTCTCTGCTGCCCGCTGGATCTGCATGGCCATTTCCACTGCTGCCGGAGGAGGACCCTGAACTGGAGGCTGTGGTGGCTGAGGTGGGGTTGGAGGCGTCACCTGGCCCCCTGCCTTGCCCTGGGACACAGCGCTGGGGGGCTGAGTTCTTGGCATGGTGTAAGGTGGCATGCTGTTGGGAGGTGCAGGCTGAGGCTGCGACACAGGCTGAGGCGGAGGCTGGGGTTGTGGGGTTTGTGGTGTCGGGGGCTGCTGGCCCGTTGGAGTTGTCGGGGTAGCCGGCGTGGGCGAGGGCAATCCTTGCTGCTGGCCTGCCACACCCGTGCGCTGCATGCTCGCCATCCTCCTTCGGAGCATCTGCGCCTGCTGCAGGCGGTGCTGGAGCTGTTGCTGACGGAGCTTGTGTTTGATGTTGAGGCAGAAGGGCACGGGGCACTTGTTCTCCTGGCAGTGCTTTGCGTGGTAGCAGCAGAGAGCAATGAGTTGCTTGCAGATGGGGCACCCTCCATTGGTCTTGCGTTTGCAGCCTTTGGTGTGTTGGACAACCCGTTTCATCTTCTGACAGGACGGCAGCGAGCAGTTGGCATTGCGACACTGGCAGGCGTGGACCAGAGACTGGATACAGCGCTGGATGCTCAGGCGGCGGGAATCGCCGGGGCTCTGCGTGGTGGTGGTCTGCTGGTTGTTGCTCTCATCATCTAGACCAAGGCCTAATTTCTCCATCTTGTGGTCATGGTTTTTAGTGTTATAGCAGGTGATGCACAGGTCATAATCCTGAAGAGACAACAAAAGATGAGTTATCAGTGTTCCTGAAACTCCATACAATAAATGAATAAATGATGTCATGCCACCTCAACAAATTACTCCCAGTCTCTTCCAGGCAAATTGTTGCTCTAGGGAAAAATTCAATCTTTCATGCCATGTTGAGGTAATTGAGAAGGAATAAATCCAAACTATAGCCAGGGAAAGTGTGTGGGTGTAAGGGTGTCTGAAAGCTACACAAATATATCAACCTTGAAAAACAAGTTGGCTCTGAGCTAGTAAGTCACACATTATTCAGCTGGGCCAGAAAAATCCCTTTCTTTCCCAACAGGAAAGCAGAAGAAATAGGCAGGGGACAAACAGCTGCTCATCTGCTTCTGCTTCAAAAGAAGAGGGCAGGAGTGGCAGAAGAGGTACCAGCTTTCAAAAAAGAATGAAAGCTGCATTTTCAGTTTGCAGATGCAAGTTAAACAACAGAGAGTGCTGAAAGAAGAACAGAACATGTTCTGTGAAAGCAACAGCACATGAGTTTGGGCTCAATAACTGATCTTTAAGAAAAAGACCTAAGTTCTCAGGATGCATTAAACCATAGGAAATTTAGAATTTACTTTCTAGCATATACTAAGAAGGTAAAAGCACACGTGTGTATATGTGTGTGCATATATATAAATATATATATATACACACACACATACACACACATAACCAGAGGAAAGGGAAGCATCAAATTGTAATTAGGATCAAATCTGAGTCAGTCATTCCCTTCCAGCAGGCTAGAAAACTAAGTTACAAGAAGCCAGATACAATGATAATCCACCTTCTGGAGAGCATTGAATCAAATCCCTGAACTTGATCTTCAAACACACTGGTTTTGCAAACACTTCTGAGGACAAATGCTCTTTGCAGCATTCTACAGAAACAACAGAGAAGTGAAGGAATCGCCCCAGTATTGGGATCTGACTTGCAGCATAGCAAAATCTCAGTGCCAGTAAACCAACAGAGCGCCCTCTTTACAGAAATACTGCAGCCCCACACTTCTGACTCTGGAAGAAAAAATTATGCGTTGCTCTTCAGAAAAACCAGCTGATCCTACCATTCCAGCTCAAGCCATTGCTACAGTTCCCAGCTTCTTAGGCAGCAGCACCTTAAATGAACTACAGAAAACACAACTCCATTTCAGCTTTCCACGAGGCAAAAATCACACCAAGCAGCACAGTAAATAGAACCGCTTGTTATGGAAAACGTTTTCCCTCCTTTCTGAACTGCCAGCAGATGAGATGCACAGATCTTTTTCCATCAGTTAATAATGAGAATTTAGGTAAAGAGCACTCTGGGCATAAAGATACAGGGACAGAAGCACAGAAAACTTCACCAAACATACCTCACAGACAGTGCAATGCCATCTGGTCTCCACATGATGCTTGCACTCATTGCAGGTGTAAACAAAGCGATCTTGGCTCTGGGTATGCAGTTCCACCAGCATGCACATGGTTGACCACTGAGCCCTTCGTAGTGAGGAGAACTCTAGGTGCTTGTCTCTAGCAAGGGTTAGGAAAGCATCACGCCCATCCATCAGGTCACACGGAATGAGTGGGTCAGGCTCAATGATGGGGGGCAGGGAGTTGGCTGCAGGGCCAGCAATGAGACGGATGACAAAGAAGACCTGAAAAATAAAAAGGCTTAATATGGCAGCACTGATCAAGATGTTTTGGTCACCAATCCTCATTACAGAGTGTACAGTTCCGGGATCAGCTAACACTTGAACAACTGGCTGCCAGGTGGTGTGCTTGTGAGGCCCAGGAAATCTCAGACCTCTGAGTGCCCTGCAGGTTCACTTTCTTCTGAAGAAATAGGTAAGGGGCACTGGACCAAACAGTAACAGTAGAACTGCTCTGGCAATCTAGACTGTTAGTAAGTTCTGCACGAGCATAGCTGCATTTATTCCCACTGCCCTTGCAGCAAAGAGCACCCAGACTTACTGGTACTGGTCTGTCTGGGTGAGCCACCCAATTCTCCAGCCAAACCTGTATAATTTGCAGGGCATGACTCTGTTTGAAGTATCAAAGCTTTGTACACCTCTTTATTGAGGTAAAAAACATTTCTCATTCAATCAACTCTTACCTCCTTGTGCTTCTCCATAGTGGCATACAGCTTCTGGGAGAGGTCATTGGACACATTGGGCATGCCAGGCTTCTTCTTATTGCCACGACTCAAGCTGCTCTTGTTTTTACTTGTCTTCTTGTTGTTCTTCTTTTTGGCATTTTTGCTGTCTCCCTTGCTCACCTAGCAATTTTAAAGATATTTTATGTCAGGTATCTAAGCAACACCACATCACCATTTTATTATTTTTACATATTCTATAACTGCAGGACAAAACACATTTCACAAGAATTTACTCCGAAGACACATACTAGGGTCCCCAGGAACATTAAATTAATTCCATTAGAATTATGCCAAAAGATATCAAGATCAGCAATACATGTATCTAAAAATATTAAAAGCACAGATGCTCAGGAGGTACAGGCAAAACATTATATAATGAAACTTGTTTGTCTGCTACAGCTACATGGTGAAGAACCTCTTGGACAATCACAAAGAGGTTTAGTAGATGAATTCTCAATGCAATTCAAAAATAAAAATAACTGAAAAGTGCAACTGATATAGCACTAAGCAAAGGTAAGAAAGACTTAAACCACCTAGATTTAGTTTGCTACAACTCTGACAGATGTACTTTTAACAGACTGCATTAAACTGATTTTGGTACTAGGCTGTTGTTCTGAGTCTAAAAGGCATTAGTAGTGCAACTTCTAGCATGCACCTGCCTCCTGTCATACCCTGCAACAGTCAAAACAGGTCAGCTTAATTTCAGCTATATTCTGTTAGCAATGAACAGTTTATTCCTTGCTGGGCTGCTCAGAGAGCACCTCAAAACACCACAGCGTAAGATGATCAAGGATCAAAGTAACTGTTGGCTAAACAAGCATTTTTCCTAAGCTTAAAATAACTTTGCCAGAATGGAAATTCCCAGTGAACATGAATGACTATCACGTCACTTGACAGTACAGTTTATTATTGCTCCTTCTTCAACAGTGAAACACAGGATCGATAAAGAGTAAAAACTATTTGTAATAATAATAAAGTTAAATAGTAATGTACTGCAAGCTTGCCCTACCACAGGATTTTGGGGCCAAACTGCTGTGAAGGCTTGACTAAATATTGACCAACATCATACACAGAGCTAAATGATCCTTCACAAGTGGTTTCTGGTATATTAGAGAGATGAGGACCTTTAAGCTATACCATGTGGAAAGCAAACAATACCTTCCTAAGAAAGATGTTACTTAATGCAAATTTGGTATCATGTTGCCTGATTTCCTGCACTTTGTTTAATCAAAGTCCTTGAAAGAAGGTATTGCAAAGAACAGCACAGGAGAATCAAAATTTTTAGTTGTAATGTTAACTTTTTCTGATCCAAAGATCTTCCAGCAAAAAAATTCTAACCCCCCCAAATAATCTAGTATCTGATAAGGTGACAAAGCAGCAGTGTTTAAACAGAGTTAACTAACAAGTACTACTGCATGAGCAAAACTACTGAACTTACCTTGGACTCACCACCTCTTCCATAAAAGCTCAGAACATCCAAGGATAGGCAGATGCATAAATTCTGCATCAGTTCATTTTCAAATTTATTGTTGAATTAAGAGGCATCTCTTTTATTTTTGAGGGTTTTTTTGTTGAATGTGATAACACAGTTGTACATTCTCAAAAAAAAATTGCACAAGACACCAGCGAGAAATTTCTCTAACTTAAAGTAGCCCAACAACAGTTCAGCAGTAATTTGTGCTTCAGATCCTCTATGCCTTAAAGCTACTAAACAAACCTATTGAGAGTCAAGTACTAACTCACAGATTTCCATTACTTTCTCAGAACATTCTCCTAAGATTGGTGTTATAACATCCAAGTTCAAAAGAAAAGATTGAGCCACTATTTAAAAGCTAATGCTTAAGGAAAAAACTTCCAAATCAGGCTTAGGTGGCAACATGATCATTGATAACAATTGGATTTCAGCAATAAAATATTCATCTAGCAGCTGTTTCAACAAAATTGCCTTTGGCAATTAGATATTTTATAGCCATATGAACACCCACTATTCATCCAAATGTAGCTTAGTGGTATTTTAGCAACTCTAATTTATAAACTGTAAAATTGAAATTTATATTAGAGTGAAAACTGAAAAAGCCAGTTAACCAGAGTGTCTTACCCCCCTCTTTTTTTTTAATAGTCATATATAATCAGAACTTTTACATTAGATCATAAAATAGCAAAAGCATCCTTACATCTGTGCTCTCATTACTAGTGTTTTCTTCTCTCTTTCGTTCTTCTTCCTCTTGCTCAAGCTCCTTAATGCTCTCCTCTAGAACATTAGGCCAGAAGTCCCCTTCAAAGTAAGGGAGCTCCTTTGCACTTGTTAGACGATCTTCTGTTGCCTGCTTAAATATATCCTAAAAGAGTGCAAAACCACATTTGGTTATCAGTATTGCAAGTCACATAACGAAAGGCAACATTCTCAATGAGAGACAAGGAAAGGCATCAGCAGACTAAACAAAGGAAAGCTTAATATTTCAATTCATTTTACAAGAGCACATTCTAAGTGCATCTGTTAGTTTGTCAAATACATTTCAAATATTCCCACTCAGAAGAAATAAATCATTACTGTGTCCTAGATTTCAATGAGCCTTCTTACCAATTGAGACAATATAATCACCATAATCTTGACACTACCTTAAGTCCTGATAATTCAAAAAAATTTACATATTTCTAACTGCATCAGCATCCGAACCCTGCAATTCTATCTAACACAAGAAGATTGAAGATTCCATATATTTTCTTTTGCTCTTTCACAGTATTCCTCAATAATTTATTTTGTTCTAAGGGACCGTTTCAAGTTTCTTGCTAGAACAATTTCAGAAGCTACATGTTTTGAAGAGAGTATGTTTTAACTCTGAACTTTTGGTGTTCAATTCACTTAAAACTAATGCAGTAAACACCAAGAATCAGGCACAATGCATAAGGGCAAGGAAGAAATCAAGACAAGATTGGTCAATCTTCCCCAAGCATACACTTAACACACCTTGTAATCATGGACGATGCGCTCTGACACAGACTTGTCCAGCATCTTTTTGTACCACTCTTGCAGTCGCTTGGGTTTGGGTATCTTTTGGTCAGGAGGATGGCAGTGGAAGATGTAGTCATCTCCTTCACTGGGTGGGCACGCCCAGATATGTCCAGTAGTATACCTGGAGTGGTCAAACAAAACCGGGACATGTGGGCACTGACAATGGACGCTCGCGCGCTCTCCTCTCTGACACCAGGTGGCGACACCACCGAGGTGGCGGCTGTTCCCGGACTCAACATTTCCAGCTTTTCACTAATTTTCTAAAATCTAGCGCTATATATGGAGCACTTATATGTAAAATGTGCACATTTTACAGCCTACATAAAAAACAAAGCCTGATACAAACCTGCAATTGCCATCTCCCAATTAACTAATGGGAGAAAGATGGAGTCTAGGTATTTCAGTAGTGAAAGCTTGAGACAGAGCAATAATTCTTTATCTGGCAACATTTAAAAAACAGATTTACTTAAAGACAGAACTCACTTTTCTACTGTAAATCCCCTGGGTTTTGAGAATCAGTTTCAAAAAGTTTTAGAATTATATTTGGGAATAAACAGGCACTGCCAACCTATGCTACTGGGTGCACAATCTAGGGTACTAGTAAGATGGACGACAGCCAAATAGTAGCAGCTGCAGGGAATGTAACACCAAAGATCACTTCTTCATCCTCAGTTCTTCTCTATTAGTTTTTGAAGAGAACTCCAGTAGGAGGAATAATCAGAGAAAAATAACTATCCTTGCCCTGTTGAGAAACAGCTCTGCAGAACCCTCCCCAAGCCCTGGGAGCTGCAGCCAGTTGTCATTCCTTCTGCCTGAGAATGGAGAGATGATACTGCGTGACCAAGATTGTTTTCTCAAAATAAGAACCTGATGTTACCCATTAGCACAGAAAATAGTATTAAGTAAAGCTGAGGCTTGAGTTTTATGCAGCAATTGTACAGACTCACAGATTAGAAGATAGACAATAAAGCAGAAAGAACCCTAATGTATGCTTTTGAAGTACTAAAGAACACACCACCTCACTGAGGTACCGAAGATAGTACCACTTACCTCCATTTCAATTCTCTTAACTTTTCTCATCAACTGCTTTAAACATAGTCCCTAATAATGTCTCCACAAATAACTCCACCAACCTACACTAGGCACCTTGACAGTAGAGTGATGTTTACTTCACTGGCCTTTCTACTTCAGTAATCATGGTAATTTAATTTCCACCTTTCTTGTTACTGCAGTTGTTCTGTGTTCTTCTGTGCTGTCGAAGTATATTTTCCTCTTTCTTTCCTAACTCTTTGGTTTCTCACAATTTCAGCTACTCAAGATTTCTTAGTGGCCTTATACAACTGTTACAGAGCTAATCCGTACAGACAAAATACACTTACCTTTCTCCTTATAAACAAGGGCAAGAACTTACTTGCTAGCCCAAAGGAATGACCTAATTAAAACCATGGCACTACACATTTTATGGGCTAGAGAACAGGCTCACTTTTTCTACTAAGACTTAGGAAAGTTTCACATAAGTCTGGAAACCTAAAAATGTCTGAAGCAGAGGCCTCCCCTGAAAAGCCTGCAATCCCTTTTTTTCTTCTTTTCAACTGTACACAGTTGTTGTCAAATTACTCTATCACAGGTGGATACTTAGGCACCATATTCTGTACTATAGGATGTAGTAATTTAATTTGCAACAAGAACTACTCAGCACAATGCAGCACAGAAGAAAATGTTATAAGATACTTACCCTAGTTTCTTAACATATTCTAGATATCCAATTAGTATTTCATGATAGACAGCAGTCCTCAAGCATTTAGGGCGGAAGAAATGAACACTGTCAAGGTAAGATATATACACTCGCCTAAAAAAAAAGTGTGAAAAAGAGCAGAGACTTTAAGTTTATTCATGTTATTTTATATATCTGAAGCATCCATTACAACAGCAATCTGCAAAGTCTCTGATCCTACCTCTAGAAACTTGGCCTTCTTTTGATATCCTAGCCTCATCTCCCTAAAACTATCCACCCCGTTCCTTGAGAACACAGATAAGTGATCCTTAAGGCAACACTGTCTGCCAGCCAGCATCCCCAGTAAGAAGCAACTCTAACATTACAGAAGCTGCTTTGTTTCTAGAACCTAACAGCACTAAGGGTCTCACATAAGCAACAGAGAAGCTCTATACAGAACTACAGGAGGTTCATCCAAACAAGAGAGTGCCAAAATACAATAGACTTTCATGGAGTTCCTCACCTTTGATTGGGTGGAGGGCAGTCTGAGCCATACTCCTGCACATGCATCCCAAAGAAGCACAAGTCTACACCATCAATCTCCTCAAAGGCAAAAAGCGCTTTTGTTCGGTAAGGGAAAGACTCTGCCATCTCTCCACTGTCTACAAACCTGCAGACCAGAGGGTGAAGGGGAATATCAAATATATGCTCATATCAGAGACTGCATGTTACCAGGTGAAGCCAACAAAGATGAGGGCTACTGTAAGTGTAATTTTAGTGCAATTTGAAAGGTAAATATTTATAGACTACTCAAATATAAGACAGCCACTTTTTACTGTGAAAAAGACACTCATCACAAAAAACTATTAACCTGCGGGAACCCCTGTTTGTCAAGAACTGGCTGGTGATGAGGTCTTGAATACAACAGTCTTTTGTGACTGGATATTAGAAAAAAATTTCTGCACAAAAAGTACCGTCAAGTATTGAAACAGGCTGCCCAGGGAAGCGTTTGAGTCACCATCCCTGGAGGTATTTAGAAGATGTGTAGATGTGGCACTTGGAGATATGGTTTAGCAGTAGCCTTAGCAGTGCTAGGGTAACAGCTGGACTCAAGTTCAGAGCCACTTTCCAACCTAAATTATTCTATTTAATCAAAGTGTATCATGTAAGTACAAACAGCTCCCATCTCCCCCAAAAGAAAGCAAAATTAGAAATGAACATACCTTGCTTTCATTCCTGGTTTTACTTCGACAGTTTTGTCAGATGCGTGTACCACCCTAACTGTGACCTCTCCCGCCTCAGGGTGATTCTGTCGTCTTAGGAAATCATTGACTCTATTCTCCAGGAAGGTACCAAGTCTTGTAGCTGGTAACCCTGCAGGAGGAAAATACAGCTCTAAACATATACAAAACTGAACTGTTCATATGTGATTTCTCTACTCAGATGTTAGATGAAAAATGACTCTTAACACATGCAGTATGTTAGCATAAATTAAAGCTTTATCTTTAAACCCTAACACTTCTAGCTAGGGTGAGCTGCCTTTCCCCTGCAGGCACATTTATGGCTTATACATTATTTAAATGAATAAAGAATCAGTATTTCAACCCAATTTCTATCTTGTCTTAAAAGTCAACCACAATTAAGGTTTCTTCTGAATAGATGTTATTAATTACTTCAGCTGGATTACAAAACACTGCTTTCAGACACATCTTCACGAGCAGACATTGCATCTGGAAGTATATTCTGTCTATAAAGCCATATTAGCCAAGTTAGTATTTCCACTCACAAAAAGAATGTATTTCAACAGTGGAAGGAAAACTAAATACAACTGTATCTGTAACTAACATACTTAGTTTACAAGCTTCTCATGTTCAAACAATCTTCATACAAAAGAAGTACATTAGCTGACAAAAACCTCAAGCTGAAAGGGAAAGTAGAACTTCTGATGTAACAGGGCCTGCCTCAACACTGGCCATTACTTCTGGTAGAGTTACACATCCACCAGCTTTTCATTTTTCCAATTTGACATCTTTTGGTTAAGCACTGCTCTACTACGTTAACTATGCTTTCAGGTTGCTAGAAACAAAAACCGATAGAAATGGTAAAAGAACCCTTGTATTCTTCCTGTGTTCTTAGCGACTCTAGGGAGTTTTGATTCTGGAGATTTTGAAAAGACTCAGATGCTGAAGCCATTCATTGAATAGTTTGCTGAATTTTGATGCTATTGGTTGGCCGGAATTTTAAAAATTTCAGTAGAAACATAAATCCTCATTATTTCTAAGAAGTACACCATTCTAAGAAGTTTCTGAAAGACTTATTTCGTCTACAGAACAGATGGACAATGACTACACAAATTTCCTCCTACGCTGCCTTCAAATCAGCTGCCTTGATCAAGAAGAAATGTCTCTAGAGTTCTGTCACCAGGTGATATAACCTTTATCTCCATCAAAGCTTTTAAGAGCAGCAATAGTCACAGTGACCTGAACATGTTATCAAAAATTTAAGTCAGACTGCAGTCACACATCAACTATTTCCCAATGCTATCGATACTGCAATTGAGATAAAAGGACGCGTACCTTGCAGTAGAAGTGCTCTAAAACAGTATGTTAGCCCTCTAAAACAGACTATTAGCTAACACCACCACCTGTGAATGCAAACATTCTGAACACCACAGACCTGACAGTCAAAACTGACCCAAAGTATCCTCCTTCAGCTCCAAAAAACCTAAATGCAACACAAGCATAAAAGCCACTTCTTCCCCATTCTTAACATATTATTTAAATTTGCTTGTACAAGTGTCAGACTCTTACTTTTAGCAGAGAATTTGTTCTCTTTCCTGGTTCGTCCCGTTTTCTTTAGGCAGCCATCACAGACAAAGCTGAAGCAAACAAGAGAGAACATGAAGTCATCCCAAGTCAGACCATCAAGTTCTCTAGCATCTTACCATTAGAAGCAAAATCTTTCACCAGATCTTATCTGGAAAATACCTTAACTGAAATTTGAAATAAAAGCACAAAGAACAGCCCAACTGTTTCAAAGCTGCAGAGGAGGATCTAAGCTCCAGGTGCTGCATCTTCTATCAGTCACCCACATCACCACCCGAAAGCCCAGGAAAGTCTCCAGTGGCAGGTCTGACAATACCAGCTCAAAGTGTTCTTGGAGCAAATAGGCTCAAACTGCTGTCTCTGATGAAGATAAGACACTGCAACACCAAGCAAAAGGCTGATTTTTTTTTCTAAATGCCCAAATACACTGTAGATTGAAATGATTCTGTGATTCTTCCCCAGTTACAGGACATCCACCCTCTTCTGCAGCAATGTGGATAGGACAACAGAATGCTAGAACTCACAGCTTTTTTGACAATAAATGAGACATTTAAGCTCTTATAAAACTTTACCAACATACAATTTATCATCCTTTTAAAAGTTTTTAAATCAATCAGAAGAAAACCCAGTATTTTGATCAAGAACCGTCAAGTATCTAAAGAAAACTATATTGGTTTTGAAATTTAATCTGATTGCTGAGGTCAAAAAAGTTCATTTACCTGTTAAACCCTTCAGTTGTTACAAAATTTTTTGAAGATGACAAAGCAGTATGATTTGTACAGAAAACAGGTCAGTCTGAAACTGTTACCAGAACTAAAAATGTCTTTTCATGAAGGGCTAGCATCTCTAAACATAAAATGCTGAAATGCTCTCTTCCACACAAAGCACTGGAAACATTAAAGATTAGAAAACTTCCCACACAACACTGTAAGATATACTGTCTAAATTTGATGTTAGATTGTGTAAAATTTTCAGGGAATGTAACTTCTTCCATTAAACAGTCTTTTAAATATAACCAATATAAGGAATTTTATGCATGAGCTCTACCACATAGTAAATATGCTATCTACTTAATAAGGAGAAATTCCTCACCCAGAAGGCCAGATTATCTCATTATGAAGAACACAAATCTGGTGCATTTTTCTTCCACACTCTATACATTCAACAAATCTGTAGAAGGCAGAAAAAAGGCAAAAGGAAGCAAAGGTTAGTAGTATCATTACTTGTTTGTATATTTTGTAAGATTTTATTAGAGCACTTCTAGCATTTAGGCTTTTGAGTCTATTTAACATAGAGGGCACATCTATGCTGAGAACAGCCTTCAGAAAAAATTAAGAACCTGCCAGCTCAAGTCAGGCAGACTATGCAGGGACACATTATTATTACCATTTGTTTGTCTTATCACCATCCACTCATTTTTTTCAAGTGAAGCCCTTTTAAGGGTAAAATCTGTAAACTGCTTGTTGCCATAAAGAGTAGAGGAAAATGGATTCGCATGCTAGAAAGGAAGAACCAGGTGAAATACTTGGCTGTTAGTTACCCCACTATGCTTGAACCCTGGGGTACATTGCAAATATGCTACAGAAAGGTGGGAAGGAAGAACACAGAAGCGAGTATCTAAATCACTTTCAGAGGATTAGCAGAGATTTAAGGACAACTGAGATAAATCATATGGTCTAGTTCCCAGATGTTGGTGAATATAATTCTCCAAAATACCTAAGGTTGCTTCAGATATTGGGACAATCTGACTCCTTTTGAACATGCCTGTCTAAAAGTTTGAGACTTTGAATGAGTAGTTGTAATCTGTGTAGAGCATGTGGTATCAGACTGTAAGTTAGGCTTATATCCTATCTTCATTTTAACAAAGGGAAAGAAAAATTATGAATCAAGCTACTGTTCTCCCCCTCCCACAGCCCTTGTAAAACAGAAGAACTGGCTGACCCTTGTGCCTTTAGAAGGATGGTGTGGGAATAAAAAACACCCTTTTTGCTCATTCATTTGAGAATGAAGATAATGTTTGCAGAGTAGCAGCACAGGTGTATGATGCAGGACCATGTAAAGCAGTTTCAAAAATATCAAAAAAGGCAGCTGAGTCACCATCATTTTAATGTTACTGAATGACTACAGTTCTGCTTTCAGAGAAGTACAGAAGAACTGGCTGATTCAAAATATAACAACTTTTCCTTCTATTACAGCTGCCTGTAAAATACAGCAACTAGAAAAGCCAACAGCAGTAAGAGCTACTGCCAAATGACTCCAATCAGTTCTGAGACTTAGCATTTGCCACACCAAAGTTTCAAAGCAGAGCTATCTGCATTCATCCTTCTGTTGAATCCACATGCAAGACGACAAAATGGAGTGATTTCAGCCCATACATCCAGTTTTACATATTTCTCAAGCACAGCCATGGTGGTTTGGGTTCTCAGCACAGAATGCCAGATCTGCTGACTACTGAGCAGCCTCTACATACTAATAGAGTTCCATGAAATTGGAAAACAAAGACAAAGCCCATGGTGGATGAATAACACATATCTTACAAAGTAATTATAATAGAATGAGGATCATTCAAAGAGTGACAGCAATACTTACAGTTCAGGATCCAGTGTATCATTTTTCCTTTTTGAAAATTGTTCTTTGTTTATCGTGCTATGGAGAAACAGGCAATAAAACTCAGTTTTAACACAAGACAACAAACATTCATGCCATACCACACCTATCCACAAAACAAGACAAAACTTACAAGCAGATTTTTTAAACACTCACTGGCACTACAAAGAAAGTAATTATATTTACACAGTGACAGGCAACTGAAGTATACACCACTCCACTTTGTCTGTGAAAAACATTATTTTTCTCTTGTAGAGAGCAACATTGTTCCCTTATTCAGTTTTACTACAGGATAAATATTAAAGCTTGCTGACAATTCAAGTTTTGGATAGGTCTAATCAGTATTTAACAGTGAAAAGACTACTTGATATGCCTCATATTCTGCAGGCAGAGAATTCCAGTTATCTTTGATTACTGAGAAAGGTAGGTTCTCTTTTTTCAGATTCCCCTATCCCTCCTCCTACATCGACTTCAAAGGATAAATTTCAGCTTCCAAACCCTGCAACCCCAACCCAGCCACCACAACACATTATCTTTACCTTCCCTACATCATTTTCAAGGCCTAAAATCCCATCTTTTTGACAGTGAGGTCACAAGTATATTTTAAACGAGCTGGTTCAGAACATACAAGAATACTCAAATCTGTGAGAATTTACCCCAAAGAGTGTTCTGCATAACATGAGAAGATCAGTATGTCCCTCTCTGAGAAGCAGACACAGACTCACTCCAATTTGCATGAGATGAATTAACCTTACTATCTCCTTTTATTTCAGTGTTTATTCTGAATAGTGCCACCTGCAGAATACTTGAAGCTCCTTATAAAACAAATGATGAAGTTAAATACCTCAATTACCTCAAACTATTCTTATAATATGGTGCATGGAACTTAAACAGGACCCACCATGTATATTCCTATGACGTACTCTATGACTATATGGATTAAACTTTGGATCTTTACTTCTACTAGAATAGCAATCCACCTACCCACAGGGACATGGCCCATTGTACTGACCAGCATACAACATTATTTCTTCCTTTTTCCTTCCAGAAAGGCAGATCACAGAAACCTAGGATGGTTTTGGCTGGCAGGGACCTTAAGAGATCATCACTCCCTGCCATTGTCAGGGACACCTTCCACTAGACCAGGTCGCTCAGAGTTCCATCCAACCTGTCCTTAAATACTTCCAGTGATGGGGCATCCACAACTTCCTGGTGCCATCTGTTCCAGTGCCTCACCACCCTCATAATGAAGAATTTCTTCCTTGTATCTAATCTCAATCTACCCTCTTTCAGTACACTTACATCATCCCAAGCCCAAACAGATACTTCCAGTACTGTTCTATATGTATCCATTAGTGCATCCAGGATCTGGTTCCAAATGAAAGTTAACTCAATTTGTCCAATTACCAACTTGAACAACTCTCCCCCTGGCTTCAAACTTTCCTGAATTTCTCATTTTGTTCTACCTGCAGGGTTGTTCCACTGCCTTCCCCCAAAAGGATTTCTTGAACAGCTCAAAGAGTAACTGCTTGGCACTCATTTGTCCCTCAACAGATTCCTTAGTCTCCCAAAATTCAGTTTCAAAATTTTTTTGGGGGGCAGGTATGAGGAGGATACAGCAAAATGAGAGACTGCCCCAACAGTTTGCCAGCAACATGACAACATGCACAGCCTTTTACTGTGTTCTCCTCAACAACTGCACAGTATTTCTCATAGGCAGATGGCATTCCAGCAGTGAAGTATTTGTATGGCAAAAGGAGGTTGCCTGCTTCTGATTTGGATGAAAAACCACCTGATGTTGAATACAAGTTTAATAGCATAGCTAGTGTATAAAGAAAACGGTACATTTGACATTTCAAGCTATGTCTGTCACATACTTGCCTGCAGGCATGGTTATTTTTCTGCAGTAGAATACTTTCACTTTTTTTCAAGGAAAAAGCCATTTTCTTCTTTCCCTTCTATTGGCAGAGTTGCAATTTTAAGCACTAAGTGCTTATTTTTGACTAGTTCAGTCAGTCCGGGTTTTCAAGACAAGCACAAGTCCAGGCTTTTATGAAGGATGTATCATCTACCTTCTACTAGCCTAAAAACCTACAGCTGAACTCCTTCCCTACAGAAAGCACTGGAGGCCATGATACAGCTTACGAAAGCACAGCCCAAGCAAACACAAATAACTCACGTTTGAGGTTGTGATGGGTCATCTCCCAGAGAAACACTCTCCCCTTGGATTTCGTTGAAGCACTTCTCACAGAAATGATACCTGTCAGCAAGAAGGCCATATTTGGGTGAACTGCTCCGTCCACACAACACAGCCCAAGTCAAGCAACGGAGCCACCAATCACAGCAGGCCAAGGAAGGGACAGGAGCAGAGAGCAGGTCATCAACGGCGACAAGGATATTCAATGATGCAGATTTATGGGCCCCACATTGTGTTTGGTTCGTTTGGTATTTTGGTTTGGATTTTTTTTTTTTTGCGCAATCAAAGCCAAGTGCAGACAATGACAAGCATGAAGGAGAAATTAAAAAAATAACACACACACGAACAAAGAAATGGCGGTTTGCAGGACAAAAACAAAAACATAGAAGCAAGACAAGACAACACAAAGCAGAAAGCCAAGGCAAAGCACAGATTAGCATTAAATCTCTCAAATGGGTTCACAGCAGCAAACGATAAAAACAAATTAAACAAGAGTATTCCATTTTAGCATACCCATACCCTCTTCATTTTAATAATCCATGCCACATACAGCAAAGAATTAAAATGAGACAGGGAAAGAGCAGGAGGAAGGAGGAACTGCTACTCTGACTTGTACATCAGCACAGCAGTTCTGCTGGGAGGAGGATCTGCAGGAGATCAATGGAAGAGAGGTAGTCTTCCATCTTAAATGTATAAATGCTGAAAGGTCACAGAATTCTCTCCCAGTAGAAAGGGAAAGCTAAATACCAGAAACTTTAGGAACAATAACATCTGTCCTCAAAAGTCTTACAGACTAATAGAACTGTCAAACTCTGTTAACTAACATTAACTAGACACATAATGGTCTACATGGATATGATTCCATATCATAGTCTGCACATAGAACAGTCCAGCCATCACTACAGCATTACAGAGGAAGATTTCATTTGTACTTCAATAAAATAGAGATGAATTCAAGATTGTACCCTAGCTTTCAAAAATGTTCTAAAACTGTGGCTTCTCCATTATAAGGCATGCTAATTGAGTGCACAAGACAGCTAAAAATAGAAATAAAACATTCAAACAAGTTCTTTACAAAGCCACACAAATCTGTGTTATTAGCAACTGTTAGGCTAAAAAGACAGGTCTCAACCTTCTTTCCCAGTTTTAATCTGAGATAATGCAGAGAACAGTACTTCTGGAATTATACATTTCAGTCTATAGATATATGCATCTATATATATGATGTAATTTACAAGTCACACGTAGGCACCTGTTACAATGCAAAGATTCCCTTCTAACATTTGAAAATGCGTCAAGTGTCAGATTTCTGACATTTGGTTCATCTAGTACTTGCCCACAGACAAACATAAGCAGAAGATACTGACATGACAAGACAAGCTCTACGCTACATAAAAGTCTAAAACTACAATAGCTATTGTGGGATACTCTATAGGACTAAAGAAATAGGAAAAGCTTAAAAAACACCATTTGCTGCTATAACCCTTTATGAAGCCTTAAAAGGTTAAGATATAACTTGTATAATCTTTCACTGCTTTCATCTGACCAGGTGCTTAAGGAAACTAAAATTCTTGGAAAATCTTGGCTTTAGGGTAAAATCCTCCACGTTTTTGTTATTGTGGTTTGTTTTGGGGCAGGTTGTTTTGTTTGTTTGAGGTATTGGAATGAATGGAGAGCAGGAACTAAATAATTGTATGGATCTTGGAAATAACCAGTCCTCTGCTCTAGCAGGTACATTCTGGTGACAGGCAAGGGAATATGGCAGTGTTAAAGCATGTGTTTGCCTGCTTCTTCCTGCCACACTTCCCCAGCTGGCAGAGATGACTAGCAAGAAACCTCCTTTCAGAAGTTAAGTAAATTTAAATCCTTTAATAAACCCCAAGTAAAAAAGATGCTCCAAAGAGCTGTAGAAGTGGCAGCATTTTACAGAGCTACTGATAGCTACTGCCAAGACAATTCCCTTTAGGAAACTTTGTGAGAAAAAGCAAGCATCAATCTGCTGAAGATCTGAATACACAGATCTCCCAATTAAGATGTGCAATACAGAAGTAAGTTTGTTCTTTGGTGTTAACATCACGAGAAAAACAAAGACTTGCCAAAAATAATATGTATTACGAGCATTAATACACTTTCTGCACGGTCTACTCAGTGTTCTGCATGAAAAACACTGCTACACAGTAGGAAGCAAAGCAACAGACTTGTATATATGATTTGCAGGCATCAAAATGCAGGATCAAAATGTAATAAAACGTAACATTTCTGCGAACAAAAGAGGAAGAGCAAAGGCTGCAGTGAACTTTTGCTCAAAGAAATCTTTATTAACACACAAGGCAAACTATTCAAGAGCAGTTCCAGCAAAAAATTTTATCTTAAAACAAAAGTGTACACATATAAAGAGGGTGTCTATGTAAATACATGCATGCCTATAACAGATTGATTGCAGCATGCACAAAACTGCAACAATTGAGTTTTCCTTACCTGTTCTGGTAACTGTAGTAAGTGGCATCTCGAGGGATCGTGCATAGCTGTTTGCCATAGCAACACAAAGTCTGTGGCGAGAACTCCAACTGCAAAGAGGAATGGGTCGACTTAGTACTCACACACATTTTCACTTGCTCTCCGTGGGAAGCAAGTGTGACCCAGACAGTGAACACTTCCACCTTACTCTGTGCACAGATCTCTCTGTACAGCAAAGTGTATGAAGTGCTAGTCACAAAAGACATTAAGTGGGCTGTTATTCTCAAGTTAACTCTTCTCCAAAGACAGAAAGCACATCAAAACAAGACAAGGGAAACACAGTTTCAATATACAGTGAAATACAGAACTTCTGCAGTAATAAAAACACACCTGTTTAATTTGCAATAGCAAAAGTTTGCCCTAATCAAATAAGCCTTCTGTTGCTGACTTTTTATCCTGCAAGGGCTTATATACAAATAGATTATTTAAGGACTAGATAGAAGATCCACAAAATACTCAAATTCAGATTACTCAGGATTGCTAAACCCTGGGAAATTTTTGACATACCATAACTGATAACAACTGCAACTACTATTATTTTTCCCCTTCAATTCAAGGAAGCAAGCATCAGACTAAAGATATTTACTTTCTTACCTTTCTTCCACAGCAGTAACCAAGGCTCTGCATAACTGGGTCAATTTCTTGCTCAAACACCTCTGCCAGTTTGGAACAGTACTTGTATACCCGGGATGTTTTGCGGTTATACAACCAGGCATTATTGAACATGAGCCAGATGTCATCTACGTATTGCCATGGTTCCTGATACTGTCCTGTGTCCAGCTTTCTCTTGATAGTAGAAAGATCCATGGGGTTCTTCACTATGTCAAAATAATCCTGCAAGAATACACAGCACATTAAAACCCTACTAGAGAACTATGTTGTGACATGACAGCATGTGCATTCTCAGCGTATAAATTCTTCTAATCAAGAAAAACAGGTTCCTCCCTGACTTGATAGTCAAACTGCTTGTGACACACAGAATGCAATCTCTAAGTAATATAATGTAATTCCCCAGTGCTTTCTTTTCCTTATTCCTTTATTTCTCAGGTGCTGTTGCTCATTCACAACTAATGAAATCAAGTCACTCTAATTTTAATCAGCAAAACAAGTATTACAAATAGTAGAAAATGCCAATGTTTTTGCAGCCATTGTGATCCAAAGAAATACACAAGAGCATTAATGTAAAGCAACTGTTTTTGGTAGCCCAGAAAACCTAACAGAAATAAACACCTTTATTCTATGATAAAACTTATCCTGTCTCCTCTAAAGAATGCCCTTTCCCAATCCACCATCAATTATGGTGAAACTTCTACAAAAGTCTGCCGAATGACAGTCAATTGAAAGCTTGTTAAAAGTATTAGCAAGTGTATAAATGCTTGTAAGACAGCAGGCCTTGAAATTTTGCAGCATTTGCCTTAAAAAAACCCCCACACCAATACCAAACAAAAACTCTTTCAGGCAAAAAACATTGTCTGAAGTACCTAAAATGGACTTCTACATCTATCTTGTGTGGTCAATTCAGAGAGTTTAGAAACACAGATCCCTGAATGATAATTGTCTTCTCAAGACAGTTCTAAAACCAGCAGAAAATTTAACCTTAACAAACCTCCAACTTAAATAGTCTCTTCCTTTCCTATTACAGATAACCATTAATGGATATTTTTAAGTGGGTTTGATCTGCTTAATTTCCCACATCTTCAGACAAGATTTATACACGATGAGACACACCTATGAAATTCAGCAATAAAAACATCATAATATGAAGCAACAACAATAAAAAGCCCATACAGCACTGGGGTTCTGTTGGTAAATCATTCCAGTGCATGCTATATCTGCGTATTTATTAAAAGGAAAACAGAACCAAACAAACTTTCCTAAGTTAGACCTTGTATGTTCCACTGCCTAAGCTAAACCTCCCCAAACGCATCAATATAAAGATGTTAACAAGACAGATGTAAGCTGTTCTCAAACAGGTATGTCAAAATACAGTAGCTTTGAATTAAAACCAGGAAACTATCTTACTAAGACACTCACAGGAATTCCTAGTAGTTGGGGATCCACAGGCTGTCGAAATGGAAGAGACTCCGGATCCTGACGGTAAAGTGCCTCCAGTGTTGGCATAAGTGCCTGCCGCAACTCCTCTGGCTTGAAAACTTTGGAAAACAATCAACATTAGAAAGATAGCAGAAACAGCTGGAAGGAAGAAACCTGCTAGAAAATGTGATGTCTGTGGAAAAAGGCTACAGACGATGGGTTTAAGGTACTTAGCATGGCTTGTTTATCCTCTGCAACACTGAGTTGAGAGGAGGATATTAAAATGATCACCTGAAGAAAAGGCGCTCATGAGAAGACATTGATGAGTAGAGATTGCTCACATTGCAGATACATCCCCTCTCGGAGGCCCCATGAAAAAAAAATAGTCTAGAGAATCTGTAACTGAGTATTTCAAATCTCCATTGTATTGACAATTTTACTATGGCTTAGTGTCTAACTGTAAAGGCTTAAAGAACTTGCCCAAAGCCAATTATAAGCACATGTCTTAGTTAATATTTTTGTCCAAAAGCCACAAAGAACAATCCCTGTAAGTACCACATAATCCACTAAGTACCAAAAAGGAAAGCCCAGGTTTTTTTCTCCTGCAGAGATTTCTCTAGGGAGATGCAGTGAATTTAAGTAAAAACAGTGTTTCTGCTTACTTTTTTTCTTAGACTGCCCAGCTGCTGGAGAAGACTGAGTTGCTGGAGTAGTTGGTCTTTCTTCACCCTCTGGTACTTCAGTCTTCATTTCAGGTTTCTTCTCTTCTTGCTCCATTGGGTCTGGTTTACATTCCTCCACGACTGGTTCTACTTTCACCTAGAAAGTAGTTTGGAGCCTGTCACTTAAATCTTCTGGGAGGCCACCCATGCACATTTCTGTCCTTTAAACCTATCTGTCATGCTGCCCACCCACTCTTCTATCTCCTTTGTAGGCAAAACTCGCCTAAAACTTGAGCAAATGTGTTAGAATGCATCTTTAAACACTGCAGTAGTAGCAATGAGCTGCTAACAAGTTCTGAGCTGCAAGTAGACACATGGGTACCTCTCCAGCTCTTCAGGCAGTTCTAACAGCCTCTCATACACCAGGAGGATGTGACTGGCAGCCACACTTCTAGCTGTCCTCAGTGACAAGTTGTCAAAGCCCAGTAAAGCAGCCCACCATGTACATATAGAATCATTTAGGTTAGAAAAAACCTTTAAGATTAAGTCCAATATTAACATGGCACTGCCCAGTCCATTGCTATGCCATACCCTAAAGTGCCACATCTACACATCATCTAAATACCTCCATGAATGGTGACTCAACCATTTCCCTGGGCAGCCTGTTCCAATGCTTGATAACCCTTTCAGTGAAGAAATTTTTCCTAATATCCAATCTAAACCTCCCCTGGCACAACCTGAAGCCGTTTCCTCTCATCCTAGCTAGTATCTGCTATTTTAACAGCTATAGGACTGACCTGAATGCATTCTCACATTGGTATTTACCAAAGCAAAGCTTCATAGCAACCACATTCTAATGGTCCTTCTTGTAGCCACTGACTTCTACCACAATTTCACCAGAAAACACTTCTTTAGGAATAAAGCAAAAGACAACAATCAAAACTGCAGCAGCAGCAGGTAGCACCTAGAGCTCTCACTGAATTCTGGAAGGAATGACAGCATCCAGCAGTACTAGATGAATGTATTCTACCCAATATCTGGTCAACAATCTCACCTCAGGTTTCTCCTCCATTTGCATCTCTGTTTGTTCCGGTTCCCCTTCATCTGTTTTAATCTCCATTTTCACTTCCTGCAAGGGTGGCTGCTGCTGCTCTGGAACAGTCTGCTGAGAGTTCACCTCTGTGCTGCTGGTGGATGGGGGGTTGGATACCTGCCCATCAATGCTCACAGCTGGCTGTGAAAGCTGAGGAAACAAAACACATTACAAGCAGGCTTTTAATGAACCTATTTTTCTTTCTCTAATCTATGTTTTACCTATACTACATTTCCACCAAGTTTAAAAGCACTCTACTCCTTCTATTTGCCTTCCCTGAAGAATAAAATGTCCCACAACCTCAACTATCGGAAAACATGCATCAGAAGCATGCACTGGAAGGCCTGGTATATAGAAAATGACATTGTTTTCCTATTGTATACAAGCACTATGCTTATGTAGACACAACCAAAAGTCTCATCTATGTTTCACAGTGAATTTCAAAACATGCACTAGAATTCTGAAAATGCTTCCCCTCTGGAAACAACAGATGATCTACAGACTTGTCCTGATGAAAAAAGGTTACTCCCCAAATACAAAAAACCCGCCCTATTTTAATATTAAACATGCCAGGAGCACACAACTGAAAATTAAACCTTACACACAAACATTTGCAGGGAAAGCACAATTAAAAGTATTTCCTTACAGGTGTTGTGGGGTGCTGAGGTTGCAGTGGTGCTGTTGGTGTGGGAACAGATGCAGTCGTGCTCTGCTGTGACAAGGGCTGCTGCTGTTGCTCTGCAGAAGGGGTAACTGGAACTGGAGGCTGGACTTGTGGAGGCAGCTGTGCCTGCGGAGGTGTTGGAGTCTGCCTTTGAGGGGGGTGCATAGTTTGGGACTGTGGTCCAGGTGGCATTGCCTGAGGAGCAGGTGTGGGGGCAGTGGTGGCAGCCGCTGCTGCCGCCTGCTGTTGCTGTGATCCCAAGCCTGGGGGCGTGTGGTGAGGTGTTGGGGTTCGGCTAGGTACCGGAGAAGGAGAATTTCGGTGCATGGGAGGCTGTGGAAGAGGTGGGCAGTGAATATGGCTCCCTTGAGAACCTGGAGCCATTGCAGGAGAGTTCACAGGACAGGAAGCGCTGGTCATTTGTGCCTGTGGGAAAACAGGTACACATTTGCAATGACTTGAAATAGAAACGCAGGAGAAATTACTGTCAAATGTTTGCTTTTCCACAGCGTACTTTAAAAAAAATGTGACAACTATTTGTTTACTTTTAAAAACTCTTTCAAAAGCAGAAATGGTCTACTTTTTTTGTTCTACACAAACATAAGGCTGTTTTATGATTTATTAATCTCTCTTAGAGAAGTTTTAATAGAATAACTTATACTTGTTATATTTTAAAAATGGCACACCTACACCCATGGTTCGCAAAGCATTTCTTTCTAAAACTGCAGATTTGTACATCCTGAATACGGGACGATGCACCACACAGTGAAAAACTGCATTCAAATACACTTGGCGTGCCCATGTCTCCACCCCCAAGACTAGAAACTGAATTTATCATCACAAATAAGTACAGCTGTAACTCTACCATTATAAAATTACAAAAAAAATTGTATTGGTCAAGAAAAAAAACTGTAACTCCACAATAATCTTGCCTGCAAACTAGGAAGAAGCATCAGTGAGAAGCAAACTGACGTTCCCTACTTCTTCCTGGCCTGAAAGGTTCTTGCTGAAAAGGGAGAGGGAGAGGACAGAAAGGAAACTGCTAGACTGTAAGTTCAGATCTTCAGTAGTGATAACCCTCCTAATCCCCCAAAGCCAGCAACACACAGGCCTGGATAGACATGCTTTTTTATGACTTATTGTACCACATCTTAGTTTGTCAGGCTCTGCTGCTTCGCTGTTCAGCAAGAGAATCTTAACTACTGCACACTGAGTCACAATTTCTTCTTTGCTCCATAAAAACAAACCAAAACCAATTCCTCTCTAACACTTAAAATTAAGCCTGAGAACAAGTCAACAATATTTCACCCTTGCCATTCCCAGTGCCAGATCATGAAAATGAAAAGTCTCAATAAATTAATTTGGTTGACTATAATTCCAACAGTCTCTTGAGGAAACAAGTTTTTCTCCATTACTACAAACTGAACAAACATAATCAGTATATGACAAAGCTCACTAACAGCACTTCAAGAAATCAGAAACTTACTTGAGATACTGGTGTCTGATTGCCAGGCTGAGTCATAGGCATGCTCGCTGTGTTCATTCCCGGGGAAGAAGCAGGGAACTGAGTCTGTTGTAGAAATTGATTCTGACCAGAAGGCTGGCCAACTCCTGGTTGCTGCATACGTGAAGGAAATCCCATCTGTTGGAAAAGAAAGGAACTCATTTCACACAATATGCATACACCTTCATAACATTTTACAAAAAAAAAAAAAAAACCACCAAAAACTTTTATCGTGTTGTAGAAATTGATGCTTGCCACTTATCTGTAGGATACAACATGAAAAGCCTGCTTATAGCTCCTCTCAAAAGACAGAATTCATGATGATTTCTCTTAAAAGCTAAGTAAAAGGATATTGATTTCAGATTGGGACCACGACTTAAGATTTATTTTGGTTCCTTGTTTTAAGGATGCAACAAAAAGCCACTTCAACTTAATTTTTAGGCAATTCTTACCACAAAGATGTAAAGATTTACTATATATTGGACAGAACTTAGAGGAGATGCAAAAGACAGAAACCAAAGGGCCAAGAGAATGAAGAATTGATGCTTGATTTATTTTTAAGCATCTTTTATTTACTGTTTTTAAGGAAACCAGAGTCAAGAGAAGCAAACCTGTGAACTCAACCCTGGCAGGAAGGCACACTGACCTGGTTCATGGCCCCAGCCTGACTTAGCTGTCCAGGGTGCTGAAGAGGAGGGGTTTGTCGGGGTCCCATCGGTGACAGCTGCATGTTCATCTGGCCAAACTGATTCATTCCTGTGAGTTTGTGCCAAAAAACCACTTGTAAACGAAGGCCTGAAATCTCCTTTAGGCACCATTCAACATTTGGAGAAGAAATGCTGTTTCTTTCTAATTTTGCTTTCTAGCAACCAGCTTTCAATCATTTCAATATTGCCTTCTATTAAGTAGTTATGTAGAGTAATTTTAAATACAGTGTTCAAGCTATCTACTCTTTCAGAATACAGATCAGCTTTTTCCCCTTCAAGACATCTGTTTCCACTGTTATTACAACTCATTAAGTTTGAGAACTACTGTAACACGTGACAAATACTGATTGTCACACCTGCTGTTGAAGATCAACTTTCTACAGAAAGTTGCATTATCTTAATTACATATCAGAAATTCACTTATTGAATCTCAAACTGTATCTTAAGTTCAATTACTTTGCATGTTGGCTATAACACATATTGAATGTGTAACAAACGTTCTGCCCTTTTTTCCCAAGCAGTAATTCTCACCACATTCCCTCTGCTACCAACATGTCCTCACCTGAGTTGGCTGATCCCACCACCCCATGCACACATGATCAGAAATTCCAAAAGCATCAAACTCTTTATTTAACAAAGCAAGCAGCTAATGTGCATCTCAAAATCACAAGACAAAATGCTACTAGAGATAGTGTTATATATTTATTATATAGTTATGTAAGAATTATACAATATAGATAGCTATTTTCTTAATCAAATGTAAAAACTGCACGTGAAACAAGGTCTCTGATGCTTCAGTAAGAGCTGCCCAATTCCAGGGTTCCTTTAAAAAAATCACAGTAGCAAATTTTCTTCAAATATTTACCTGGCTGTGCCTGCATGCGATTCATCATCTGGTTTGGCACATTGGCACGTATCAGGGTTGGGTCAGGAAGAGGACCATCTGGGAAAGAAGACATTGAAATAAGATAGTGTTATTCAGAAGACCACCAAGACTTATCCACCACACGTTTTAGTGAGAATTACACATTAAAACCCATGTATAACAAAAGTAAATGTATACAGTAACTAAACATTATTAAAGAGTCCTCAAAGTGTGAGGCAAACTGAAGAACTTCATTGAAAATATAACTACATCCCAGTGACAGAAATACCCTCTGACTTAGAGTCAGCTGTCAGAAAGCGAGGACAAATTTAAAGCATGTTTTCAAGGTGCAACAATGAACAGTAGCTCACAAACAAGTCAGGTACCCACGAACACCTAGATGATCACCAGCCTACTGAAATGACAGTATAGGATTTCCTGTACCAGGTAATCAGTAACCCAAAGGTTCTTACTTGCAGACATTCCTGGCTGTGGCTGTCCCATATTGGGCCCTTGATTCATGGGAGCTTGTGGCATGCCTGGAGCATTTGGGATCATATTTTGCTTCTGCAGCCTGGTTCTTCGTTTCTCCTCCAATTCCTTCTGAATCTTGTAGATCTTCTCTGCTAGCAAGTGATAGTACTCTGCCTGTTTGGGAGGAATAAAAGCCAAGAAAGGCGATCACACACACATTAAGAAAGGGCAAGAGGTCCCAGTGATTCACACTTTGGCTTGGGGTGGGGGGTGGTCTTCCCCTTTGCAGGGACTGTCGTGCAGATAGGAGAGGAAAAAGGGGCACTGCTAAGGGCACTGCTCTCAACTATTAGACAAACACCAGGTATTTCTCTTCTCGTGTCCAACACTTCTCCGGGACAATCACAGTGAAGAGCTTCAACATTGCCTTTAGGGAACTGTGACAAGTCCCAGGCACAGCACATCTCAACTCCTGGCACACCCAGGCAGCAGCCTTCAACTGGCTGATTCCTAGCCCCCATCCAGCAGCCCCTAAACACTTGCTTCCGCAACTTGGGAGTCCCATCTGTGCTTTCATTCCTCTGCCTTCCCAGTCACTAC
The DNA here is from genome assembly GCF_009650955.1 of Corvus moneduloides. Lineage (NCBI taxonomy): Eukaryota > Metazoa > Chordata > Aves > Passeriformes > Corvidae > Corvus > Corvus moneduloides. The sequence continues at coordinate 25,019,471 of NC_045479.1, read as the reverse complement.
AGGATCAAGGTAGAAATACACAGAACTAGATGACGGGGGATGGCTTCTCACCCTGCTGTTTGCTGATTCATACATATCCCCTTCCACTTTCCGAGCATATGCCACCAGATTCTCCATCCGTCGATCCTTCAATGCTGCAGGGTCAGGAGTAGGAAATATGGCTTGGACTCTGAGGGGGGAGAAAAAAAAAAAAAAAAAAAATGCAGGCAAGTGATTAGAATGTTCCCAGACCAGCATTAACTCCAGTGGTTTGAACACAAAGCAGCAAGCAAATCTGCTGACAGACTGCGGCACTGCTACTGCTTCCACGGAACACTGTCCTTTGTAGATGGCTTGAGTATGGAGTGGGAAACTTCCAAGACAACAGCCCCAAACCAGCAGATGCAACTCCATCTTTTGGGCTTCTGTTTTCCCTTCTCATGCATCATGACAAAATTCTCTCCTTGGCCCTCTAGTTTTGCAAGTCAGGCTTCCTTCTGCAGCCCCTCTGCCCCCAGTACACCTCTGGGGCAGCAGCTCACCTAACAGGAGATTATTTTGATATTAGCTACTCACAATTTATGAACAAGGTGGTTTCGGAGATCCTGAGTGATGTCCTCATGCCACTGCTTTCGAATTCCAGTATTGGGTGGTTGAGCTGTTGGCATGGCTCCCAAACTGGCAACACTGGCGCTTTCACTCATCATGGGGCTTCAAAAACAGAGCAAGAATTGAGGGCAAAAGTCTAGCCCCAGCTTAATCATCTTACAGTCATAGCCTCTTTTAGAATAATGTTAGGACAAAGTGCTAGTTCAGCCATTCCCTAATCAATGGACAAACTGCAGAAATAGCTGCACAGGCACCAAACAACGCCATGAAAGAGTACATGTTGTTCTACCCAAGGATTTGGAAAACTGCAACAGAAGCTACAAAATCCAAAGGGAGAGATAGCCATCAATGGCATTTACTCCACTGTTTACGCAAGAAGTGCCATGAGATCAAAACAAATTCATTGGGTACAAAGGACTCAACTTACTTTTGAGAATTCATGGTTGAATGTAACATTGAGTCAGGCAGCAGATTAGGGGGTTGAACCCCTACTCCTCCATTCACTCCCATTGGATTTGCACCTAGAAAACAGAAGAATACAGAAAAAACAAAGACCACATTTACCATGCAAAGTCAGTAATTGTTCAGCAATAACAAGGGTTTAGACTTTCAAGTACTTGGACTTTTGTGAAGGGAATTTAATTACTCGTTGCTCTCTTCACCATCTTCCTTTTACAAACTTAGAAAAAGCCTGAGGCACAACACTGGTGACCTCCAAGTGAAGCATCAACCTCATTACTCCTCTGCACACCTTCCTGAACTTATCAACAAACAAGTGATTTCAATTTGCTGCAAACATTATGTTCCAGAGTCCTTTCCTGTGCCTCTCTAATGAAAGATTCCAACCACTTCTGCTTTTTTGTTTAGAAGCAGTTGGGTTTTTTTTTCATTCAGAATCTTAGGATATATATTCACAAAGGCTTCAAAAACTTAAAACATCAACTACCACCTACATCAGACAAGATCCCCTCTCACCCACTCCATACTTAATGATCCTACAACTAACTCCAATGTTTGTGACAGGGAAAATCTGACAATCCTTTGCAGGAAACACCTCTAATTTGTTGCATAACAAAATCTGATTTTCTGAATCACACCAGATCTTAATCACCATAAAAACTGTCTTCACACACTTCAGTCACCTCTCAAATAAAGAAAAATGCAGCATATTTCTGTGTGGAGCTTCCAAACAGATAATTTTGAGAATTTGCAAATAGCATGAAAGCCATTACCAAGTTTCACAAGTATTTATTTGAATCCTACAGAATCTGTATTTCAAGCAAAATTACACACTGCATACAAGAGAAACCCAGTGAAATTAAGTATGTGAAGCCTAATGCATACCCCTAATATCACAACCAAGCATTTAACAGATTTTTCATAAATCTGTTCCAAATCGCTCTTCCCTTAGTCCTTTTCTTCTTCCCAAATCCACTTTGCCATCTGAGAGCACACTGGCATGCAAGACAACAGTCCAACTTTATCTTAACTCTCCCTTTTTCAACTGTAAAAACCCACCAGTTTTTTTTGAGCCACTTAGGACTGCATCTTTTCACATGGCAGTCTTCCTCAAATCCCGCTGTTTCTCCTAAACTAGTCCTGTTTTCCTGTAGGCCATGACCTGGTAATTCCTTCTCACCTGTTGTAATTCCCTCCTTAGCCACCTGCTTCTAATAAGGAAGCAACAGTCAAAAGTCTACACTCTCCATGCTTGTCCTATCTACATTAAGCTGCAGTTCTGCACACTCCAAGAGCTTTTTCAATCCCATTTCATTGGATTTTCTTAGCAACCATACAAAGAATGCCCACTGTTCTGCAAGGAATGCACAGGCCAAACACTGTCTATAAGTAATTACATATATAAGAGAATACAAATCCTTTTGCCTCAGAAAAGACTCTAAGGCACAATAGAAAAACGTATTCTTTTAATCCAATTGTTTTAAGACTAAGCTCTCAGGACCCTTACCCTTTCCTCTGTTTTTACACACTGGAAGGTAAAGTTTTATCAAGTCACAATCTACAAGGGCCAGTCATCTCATTAACAAGTCTAATCTACCCAGCAGCCTTTTCCTGAGTAACTCAGGAGCAGCATTCCCTCTGCAGAGGAAAGCAGCAGTTGGTTGCAGGCTGTAGTTTGTGTGCTTCTGCACCAATCTCTCATTCTGTACACAAGTTTGTCATGGGACATGTAGGCAGGATCACTGCAATCCCATACAAGCTTGTGATAAATCACTACCAGTTCTTCTTTCCTCTTTTCCGCTAAAAAAGCCACATCTACTTACGCAACTCAAGCAAACAGGAATAAGAAAAAGTCCTCAGAAAAACTTAGATTTGATGGTTAAAGGTGACTTCATTTGACATCAGCGATAGCCAGGTTCCAATTAACTGCACTTTGAATTAAAATTCTTATCTAGCCCTATGATGTTGCAATAAGCCACCTAGACAATTTAGAGCTATGTGAGATCACACAACAGGATTTGGGGATGATGTCAGTTATTTACTATTTTTCATTTTTTAAACAAACATTACATATCTGAGATACAAATGTAAAATGCTCCACTCTAAGTGACCAGGAAGTACACCTGAATGCTGGCATTCCAACGCCTGTATATCCAATTAAAAACTCCCCAACAGCCTGAAACTTGCATTACAGTACAATTATAAAGCTACCAAAAAAAAACCCCAAAAAGCCTTGAAAAATTATCATTTTTCCAAAGAAACTAGTTTTCCCAGAGAACTTGTTTTCCAGAAGAAGGCACCTGGGCCCTCTAATGTTCCTGTTCCACTGAGTAACTTGCTATTTCAAGTCTAAAATATTGTAAAGCCCTACCTTTTGCAAATTAACTAGCAGTATTAAGCTAGTAGGTTGAGAAAATTTGCATTATATGTAGCATGGGGACGCTGCCTGTAGTTTGCATTTTAACACTAGCAGATAAACTTACTCATAGGATTCATAGGGCGCAGACCCTGGGGTGACTGTCCCTGTTGCTGATTCTTCACTTGAGCCTGGGGCTGTGTCTGCATCTGGTTCCCTTGATAGGTCAGTCCGAGGGCTGCGTAGGCTCTCTCGATGGAGCTGGGGTCTATCTGACTGGTAGTGTTTATGCTGGGCGTTGTCTGCTGCCCCACGCCCACAGAGCCGGTATTGGCAAGTCCTACTGCAGCTCCGCCCAGCAGCGCTGCAAGAGACACGGAGTTAGTGAGGACAGCAGAAGGCAGCCAGAGAGGCCCACCAATACACGGACAAAGAGCGCACTGGCTGCTCAGAACTATGACATCTGCTTCTGGAAGCATGCAGGGAAACAGATCCAAAAAACCTGTCACGAAACAGAAAGACAAGTTTTGACCCAACCAGCCAATCCAACATGCTGTTTTCCCTTTGGGCTGCTCAGAGGAAATCCCACTCTTAAATATTTAGGACACATCTGCTTGCTTCAAACTGAAAACAGAGGCACACCACGTCACAGAGGCTAAAGGCAGAAGGACACAAACAGCTCTCCACCAGCCATTGCAATGCCTTTTTTGCCCTTTTTTTTTTTTTTTTAGTTTTCTTAAACCAAGAAATAGCTCACATTAGTCATGAGAAGAGTCTTCAGTAACATTAAAGGAAGGAGAAAAAAAACCCATACAGGTAACACAATGACAAAAATCTTGCCAAACATTTTGGCAGGGAGACCAAGGGGACACAAAGAGAAAGGGGAAGTGACATCTGATGCAAACAAAGAACGAAGACAGAACCAAGTATCAGGGCTGAAATGACAATGCGCATGTGTGTGCACATCTGTCTCCAGAAACTGTCCAGCCGGAAGAAGCAGTAATGAAAAGCCAATCACTTAGTTGGGACAGCTATGATTTGTTCATCCTTACCACTCTCTTGATAGAAAAGTACTATAAAGTTAGAAAGCTTTCATAAACACTAGTAATCAAAGCCAGAAAAATACTCTGAGATTAAAATAAGAGAAAAATCACATAAACATGTTCCCAGGTTTGAGAGCATCACCACTACCACATGGGTGTAAGAAAGTTTAACTCCCAACATGCATTTTATGGTTTATTCAACACAAAGAATTCCCCAGCAGACTTACATTGCTGATTTCTTTTGTCCCCAGCATTTTTGAGAGGCAAACATACAGGACAATCGTGTCTTGTACAGTTCTTCCAGTGTGAGATGATTTGTCGGGAAGATGCACAATGTGCCACTGAGAAAGAGAAGGAATGAAAAACTTTTACAAACTACTGCCAGTATCTCCACATGGTCATCACAAACTGGGTACAGAGCGATGTTTTCACACATCTGTATCAATGCAAGTCAATAAAGTATTATTTGAAATAGTTCAGCACTAACTAGACCTGAAAATGTAGCCAGATTTCTTCTAGTACTATTGGCTCAACTAAAGCCTACTTGAAAACCCCATGTGATACACCCAAGCCTACGTCTCTGTGGCTTGAAGGATAACTCCATACAGCTCAGGTATCAGGCAGACTGTGCCAAGCAACTGAGATGCCTACAACTGGTACAATCCAGATGAGCCTAGGCTATCAAAAAGGGAGACTTCATTTTAGTAGGACATTACATTTTTAAGACAGAGAGAGGGGTTGTGAGTGCCAGTAGCAGTCAAATTCATGGCATGGTATTGCTTGCGATTGATCGCTTCAGTTTAAGGAAGACAGGCAGACTCCTATTTGCAGATTCCTGGTTTGTGTCTACCTTTAAAAGAAGGCAGCATCCAAAAGATCTTACAGTGAGTTACCAAGTTAGGCAAAAGATTTTTACTCATCTTTGTGGTATCTTATCCCCTCTAACTTGCCTAAACTTTAGAGGCTCAGAAATTGCTTACAATTCCCAGTCTTAAGCAAATAAGACAGAATTTCTTTACCTCATTTCCCAAGTCACCCACTAGTCCATCTCTTTCTAGGAGCCTTTCTCCTCCCTCAAATGTTGACCGTATCTACATAACCACTCCTCCCTTACCTTGGCAAGACTTGCCAGCCTGACAGTGTGTCATGTGGTTCAAGACATTCTTCATGGTTCGGCAATGAGGGAGGTTGCACTGTCGCACCTCCCCGTTGGCTTGTTCTCGACGCTGACACTTGTGAGCATGTAAGAGAAGAACGAGTTGCTGCTGAATGAGTTTGCGCTTTTCTGGATCTGCTGTCGGTGCTCCAGACCCCATTCCTTGAGAAGCTGTTGGCCCCATCCCAGCTTGCTGAACCTGAGGAGCCTGCTGCTGGCCCTGAAGAAGGCAGGAAAGAAATTCCCAGAAATAAATCTATTTTTGAAAAGAATTCATTTAGCAAGTAAACAGCAACACAAGAAAAAGTCCAAGAAGAAAAACAACTACTACTACATTCTACGATTAAGGAAACAGCCCACCTATATGTAGTTCTGGAGGACTCATTAAAAATGCCCCTTAGCAACAGTCCTGGCAATTCTCTTGCCAGCCACAATTTCCTCCCCATATCACTCTATTAGTCCTAGCTCTTGCCTTATCAAGGGCCAGCAGACCTTTGCACAGCTCACAGGTTAATTTGCAGTGCTAGACCAACCAGAAAATATTAATAGCATTTAGATCTCAAATCTCCTCATTTTTGGAGGCTAAAAAGTTGCATCCACAATTCTTGCATTAATGCAAGAAAGCACATTTTACAGTGACCAGAGTTTTCTCTCTCAGTATAAGGTGTCTCAAGTTGCCTACTCCTAGAAAAGGAGAATGAAAGAGAAGTTCTGGGAAGCTTTTAACTTTTCTCCATCACCAAACTTGCACATTGGCATTCAAAACATGCATCTCCCTAGTTTCTGCTAGAGAAGAAGCACAACTTCAGGATAATAAACACCACAGAACTAATATCAGGTATGGCAGCATCTAGTTTGTCTTCTCTGCTTCTGTTTAGTTGTTCAGAAACTTTTGTATTCCTTTCAGGTGACATTTGAGGAATACTCACATAAAGGAGGCTCAGGTACTCTGTGTTGCATCTATCACTTCAGCTCAACAGACTTCACTTTCTAACCGACTCTTCACAGAGGTTCTACAGGATGTTTCTGGAGATCTCCAGAGCTTTAGACCTCAGCTACCTGTATTTCTAAACCGCAATTCTCCTGTAGCTCTTGACTACTAGTATTAACCTTTCATTGTACAAGGAGACTTCACCAATTAGTCAGGCCCTCAGGGTCTGTGCATGTTTCAGTATCACCGTAACTGCCTTGGTTGCAGCCTGGAGTTCTAAACAACAACTGAGAGAGCAGCAACTCTAAGTTCTTACATTCAGCTGGGTAGCAGCTCAGGAGTGTTATATGCTCTGCACTGAACACAAACTTGACAGCTGGGGTTCTGAAAAAGTTTTGGCTGCTTTTTTATTGATTCATACAACCAACTGGTTTGCTCGTCTTCCAATGTTTCATGCTAACACTTTAAAAACCATTAAATAAAACTCACAGGACTGAGCTCTTTTTAATTTAAAGGTACTAGAGTCAACTGGAAATGGTTTTTCAGCAACAGTTAGTAAGATCAATAGACTGACCCTCCCAAGGGGTGCGTGGGAGTGGAATTTGAAGCACGGAGAAACATAAGCTATATTCAGAAATATGAATTTGTTTCCTAAATTAAAAAAATATATATAGGGGAAAAACTTGCAAGACATGTTGCATGTCATACTCCTAACCAATTCAAGCTTTGAAAATAATGAGCCATCAGCATTAAGCTCAAGCCAGGAAATCTAACGCTAAGGCATGTGGCGAGGCACTAGCATTTACAGGCTTGGGTCATCCACTTTTCCCACCATTCTTACTTCCCCTTTCCTCAAGTCCTGCTGATAAGAGTGGAGGTAAAAGGGAAAGGTACCAAGGCTACTATAGTTGCCAGGGAATCACCTCCAGCATCAAGACTGTTGTGCGTATTCATGTAATTCACAACAAGAACGAACACACAGCTGAGGTTTCTAAGCCCTATCATAGGTAATACCTGTTTGAGAAGGGACATTTCTTTTTCCCAAAAGCATCAGCAAGTACAAACAGGAAAATAATTCTCCAGCCAGAGGTACTCTGAGGAGAAGGGGCCCAATACAGCAATGACAAAAGAAGGGATGGGACAGGAGAGCAGAGGTGTCCAAACAGGTTGCAAAGCTCAATTCAGCTCAGAAGCTCTATTTCATTTTCCCTGTTAACAGGGTTTGAAGGCCAAAGAGTGGAGATGCAGTTTATCAACACAGAAAGCACAACTCAGCCCTCTCACTCATATCAGTCTTAGGAGTTAAAACAAGTGCATTCTGTGCGGATTCAGAGCACATATTCACACCAGGCATGACAGCTGCCAAAAACTCACAACGTGGTAAGACCAGAGCATATTGCTCCTCCTTACCACAACATTTTCTGAATACATCTTTCATTCTACTTACCATGTTAGGCATTCCTGCCCCAGGAACTGGCTTCTTGTCCATTGGAAACTGTGGTAAGCTATTCTGCAGTCCAGCTTTATTCTGCATCTGAGGCCCAAGTCCACTGGTTCCAATCTGTTGCCCAGTATTTTGGCTATAAGGCTGGCCATAAGGGCTGGGATTGCTCATCATTCCCATCTAGGAAATAAAATGGTAAGATGTTCAAGTGAGATAGTTTAAGTTCACCATGTAAAAGGCAAATTTATACTTCAGAGAAGTCAGAGCGATCACAGCCATGAGGCAGCTGCAATGCAATACCGATCCACATGCTCCCCCTGCTTCTTCGTGTTCACAGGTTTACCCATCACACAACATTAACTCCTCAACTAGACAGTTCCTGTGAACACAACAAAGCCAACTTAGCAATCTTTGAGGTCTGACTGGAGAGAAGTGGCCTAATTATTTCTTTATAAAATATTTGGTTCAACAGATTTCTCATTTCAGCTTTCTGAATCACAAATTTGTACCATGGACTACATAATTCTTCCAGACTTGAGTTCTCCTCCCTGCACTTGTGCAGACTCCAAATGGAGACAAATACCATCTTCATTCATATCAGCAGAGTTTATCCCAAAAACATCCTACCCAACTGCCAGCACTCCCACAGCTCCTCTCCAGACAGACATAACAATGCAAGTCTGCATTATCAGTACACAAACATTTTCAATTTAAGAATACACCACAGTCATACCAACTCGTTTGCAGTCAGCAGTACTAGAGGTCAAAGGAGAGGACAGGTAGAAACTCTGCAAACAAAACATGTCTACCAAACCCTTCATTCACAGGGGAAAGAGATTCATGTTTCATACAAGCCATATGCATATTCAACAGTTTTAGCACACCACAATATACTGTTTGTTGTCTTGGAACGCCTAGAACCTAAAGAACAAGGACCAATCTTGCCAATAAAGTTGTTTGTCCTCTGACATCTTTTTCCATTCCTTGCACTCCCATCTATTTTCCATGGGAAATCTGGCCTTCTAGGACCAAAAGAACTAGACAGAGGACCAGAAAAACTGGAGATTTTTGTTAAGATTACCAAGTTCTCACCATTACTCAGGCAGGATCCTCAAGGAGCCATAACTCAAAAACAAAGGCACAAAAATACTTTAAAGAGCTGCGTTGTTTCAACTCACATTAGAATTTGACTAGACAAGGTCCAGTCTCGTTGATGCTCTTTGGTTCAAAGCATTTTCCTGCATTCAAAGAAGAACATAACTTCTGTGGTAGGCTTGTTTCTAATCACTCCTACGTTTATTCGCGAAGCATCCATCCCTAGCAGAAACACCTTGTTTCTGCTCACCAAGCTTCTTCAACCTGCACTAGAAGTAACCAACATACCCTGAGATTACCTGCAACTAGTCACACTTCCCTTTTTCAGGCTGTAACAACCTCCAATCCACTATAATAGCCTTCAGTTTGCATTTACAAAATAAGGCAGGATCAAACTCAAGCTGCAGGAAAAGGAATACAAAATTCACTCAAGAACCTGCCACTTTAGACATCTGATATGCACAAGTGAATTCACTTGAGGACAGCCCCCCTCCTCCACACATAAGCAATAACCATAATCACACAGCAGTAATTCATTAGAGAGCAATGAAAAGAATCTCTACACATGGCAGAAAAACAAACTATGTAATGATCAGGCAGAACTAAAAGCCTTTCTTTCCACTGCCACGTCTCGATCACAGTGAATACACCTGTGGTGACCAATGAAGCAGCTGCTGCCAAAATCAGGACAGGCAAGACCCAAGGCCTTCCTTCCTCTCCCTCAGAAGACTAGTAAGATCTTACGTGCAAGTTATGCAGAAGGCAAAGGGAGAAGAAAAACGTAAGGAGTCAGCAAACACTTTCAGAAATACTCCCCATCGTCACTGCCACCTCAAACTGACAAACAGGTTTTCAAGGCTTAGTGAAGGCCTGACAGTAAGAATTAGTCCCTTAAGAAAACAAGTTATGTTTTCCTGTAAGATAGCCTGATCCCTTTGGCTTCAGAGAGAGTTTTGAAAGCAAGGACATCCCCAAAACCATACATTTCTGCACAAAGCTTTCAAGTTCATTAACATTCATGGCTCCCAAAGTCAGTTGATATCTGAGAGTACACCAAAGCACAGACTATGCTGGCTGTCACTATCACCAGCCCCGTTTGACTCCTGTAACTTATGCTATCAGCTTTAAATACAAAAAACAAACCAAACAATTCAGAATTAAAGGCTGAAGACACACTTTCACAACTTGGTGTTACAGGGAGAAATCAAGATCCCCAACTCGGACAACTGGAGACTTCACACACTGGTATCAAAGGATTCAGAATAACTGTCACCTTGTGAGCCAGCTTTGTCCTGACTACAGGGTAAGAAACCCAAACCTAGACTTAATAAAACCACTTTTGCTATGTCACCCAAAACACCTTTCTAATGAAACTTACAGATCAGGTTTCACCAAGCCAATCAACGTTTATATTTGCAACAAAGCTGGATGCAAACTTGATGTGAAGCATCTGACTTTTTCAAATTACTAATCAAGCTGGCTTAGCACAAGAATCTCTGATGCTCTCTCAAGCATCAGCTACTGGCACTGTTTGGGGTGCAAGACCAGCCCCCTCCAACAAGGCTCTCTCCATAGCAGAAACACAGGGCTCCCCTCCCCATCTATCCCACTGTGCTAAGGGACCTGGCAGCAGAACACTACATGCCCAGCTCAGCCTAGCTGCTCCTTACAGGGGTAATATTTTCCCATTTCAGGTTACAGGAGAGGCAAAGACCAGAGAAGCTCAGGCCAGGTTGACAGGCAAGCACACCAAACTGACTCAAAGCTAGACACTCAAGCAACATCTAAGATGCTAAATACCAGATTCCTCAAGGTCTCCCTGAACAAATCAGCAGCCATTACTTGATCCAGGTGAGACTGACACCTGCCAGATCCTCAGCTGAACCGCAAAGCAAGCCCCCCAGTTCTGCCATCACAGACTAACCTGACACCAACCACCTGCATGGTGAGTCAAGAGAAGGGTCATTTGGGAGATTCTCCATCTCGCACAAGGTGGCCTTGTGACCCTGCACAAGAAGCTGGAGCATGCTCATGTTATTTGCTGTGACATGTTGAGAAACATGAATAAAAGAAAACATCTAACAGGAAGAAATGTATGGCCTCATGACTACAGAAGGGAGATCAAAATCCTGTATAATTTCATCAGTAGGCAACCATCAGAAAGACTGACACATAGTTCATGAGCACATGAATGATCTATTGGGAGGGGATAGATAAACAACCAAGTGCAGAAGAACCAGCCAAAGAAAGGTGGTGTTAGCACTACCACATAAGAGAAGTACAAGGCTTCATCTGCAACAGTGCAAAAGCATACATGGCTTAATTATAGCTACAAGTTGGCGAGTACAACCTCTATTTACTCTTCCTGGCCACCACTTCCTTTCACTGCCCTTCCTATTTCTCTTCATATCCATCCAAAGTTTTTCTTCCTCTCCTCACCTTACAGCTTCAACTTAATTTCATCACATATGCAAGAATTTGCACACAAGGAAGAGCAGACAGAAATCTAACTCACAGTAAAGAAGAAGGAAGATCATAAAATGATGATAGGTGGCTGACAGAAGGCAAAGGTAATCTCAAATGATTCTACCTTTTACATGCACAATAGAAAACAACTGGATTTTCCTGCATCCAGTGGAAGCAGGGGCTGTCAATACCAGAATGGTGAAAGGTGTGTATCTCTCACCATGGATGACACGAGTTCAGGAAACATCCTAGTTTACTAGCAGCATCAGACAGCACTGTTCAGGTACTCCCCCATCTAAGAGGAGTAACTACAAAAGCAGAGGAAATTCCCCAAGGTTTTGTTCTAATGCCATGAAACACATGCATCTTCAGCTCAGAAAGTCAAGTGACTAACTTTGCTTCTAGTTTTACTGTTAATACCATGGAGTACAAACTGAAAAGGAATACCTGCTACAGGTATGCACACAGACATTGCAAATATTCTACTGTTTCTCTGTAAGAACAACTTCCTTGTTAACAGTCTAATATTTGAAAAACAGCTAGGTATCAGCAGTAGAATTGAACCATGACCAGCTTTTAGATTTGCAAAGATAACTATAAGCATAGAGAAATAAACAAATAGAATTAAGTTTTAATAACATTCTTTCAAAGAATCCAGCAATCACAGTATCATTTATGTCTATCTCTGTCAGGGAAACTGCAGTGCATGGACTAGTTTAAGGCTATACTGATGGTATCTAGTATCTTTCCATATCCACAGGTTCACAAGTGAAAGTTAATTAACTTTCCCCAAACAGGAAATTTAATTTTAGTAAATTCTAGCTGGGTCTTTAAAAACAAGAACTTACTGTACATCACTTCCTAGTGCCATTCTACTGACTGGTAGAGCATTACTGAACTCAGGCATACCCTAACTACATTTTGCCCATTGCATTCTTTCCAAGGACTGTTACTGATTATCATTCTTTGCACCTAACTGCATCGTTTTTTAAGATACCTTTTTCAAGACACCACCTTTGTGTCACTGCTGTTTCTGCTAGAAACTCCCCATGCCGTTCCAGAAACTTAAGACTCCAAGTCTTCACTACTTCATTTTTCCCTCATAAACAAACGTTCCTCTCTTCCTCTGGAATAAAGTGAGCAATTATTCATTTCTTCCCACCTTGGTTTACCAAAGAAGAGAAAGCCAAGGACTGGAACTCACACTACACTTTGAATGGATAAATGTACTTGATCATATGGTATGCTTGGTCACAGACACTGTAAGTACGGATACATTTACCTGTTGAATCAAATAGCTACTGAAAAAAGAAAGGCAACCAAGAACACTGACCACCTATCTAAAATAAGAAACTAAGGAATATATGACACTTTTATTTTCTTAATCTAATTGCACAGTTTGAGAGCAACATCTTCAATCTCTTCAACTTTGAGCAGAAATTGATTATTATGAAATTTCGTATTGTTCTACTTAGAGGAAGTTGAGGAGATTCTGACAAATTATGTTTGTCTTTGCAAAATATTGCCATTGAATCTTCTTAACAGAAGTTAAACTGATAAAGCCAATAATAGCAGAGATCTTTGTACATACTCAGAGTAAACCAAGTGACAAAGAATTACTACTGGAACTACATGTTTCAAGTGAAATGCTCACATAGCAGAGGCAGTAGTAATGCTCTTACTAATCTGAACTGCCTACACATCCGCTTCATTACAAAAGTAAGGGAACATGGCTTGAATCAGAGAGGAAATGTAAGTGACCTGAAGGTCAGGTGAACTTCATCACTCTGTGGCAGAGCATTGCTGTGACAGAAATGCATACAGCAACTTATAAACAAAATACCCTCCTCCCCTCATATGAAGCTGGACAGTTAAGACCCTAACGGGGCACTCTCAGTAGAACCCAGTGGAAGGACAACACAAAGATTTTAACTAGATAAAATTCCAAATGAAGAATGGTTCAAACCAGGCAACATGAATCAGCTTTTAGCAAATTCAAGCTTTGTAATAAGTTACCTGTTCACATTTAAATCAAAGCTGTAAAACTATCCAGTGAAACAAAAAGCCTGAAAAATACTTAAATGATGACAGAACCCAAACATCATGAACAATTTCCAAAACACTATTTCAAGAGTAAAAGGCACTCTGTTACCCTCTTAACTTGCATAAAACCAAGCACACAGAAAACAAAAAACTATTCAAGAAAGCAAAACTTGTTAAAATTCCATCCCCTCCAAACTTCTAACACTTCCTTTCAGGGTAGACTGTCACAGGCATTTTTATGCCAGTACTGTCACCAAAGTAGGATTCACACCCTCCTCTGACAGGCAAGACCACTCGTTTAAAAAATCCCCTCCCTAATATAGGGATACTAGCTTTCCAACTGATAAGTACAAATGGGACCTGAAAAAAAAACCAACTCAAATTAAATTTTTTTTAATGACCACCTGAGTTCTAATTTGAGTCGGGTTTAGTTTCTCAACACAGCCTGTCATGCAGCTGGCACAGAGACAGCATCCAGACAGAACTGCTTCTTCATATGGTGGTGACTGCTTACATCAGAACAGAAAACTACAGCATTAAACCACAGGATGGAAGCATCAGATTGTGACAGGACAAGTTTATGAATAGAAATCATTTACAGTGACATTGGGAATTTCAAGTCCTAAAAGTAACGTGCACAACTAGAGAAGGTCGGAAGTACGTAGTTAATGTGCAAAGCAAGTGTTTCATTCTATCGCTAGTCAATGTTTTGGGAAGAGAGGAAGAAAACTTCAGTAATTCCACAGGATAACAGAAAGTAGAAATGTAACCAATTTCACTTTCCAAACTGACTAGCCCCTTGGAGCTCATCTTTCCTGTTAGAAGAGCATAACATCCTCCCTCCCAGTTACTCAACATCGCAGGAAACCTAAGCTACTCCATACAAACCATTGCACAAAACACCTCTATTTCACTGAGAGAGAACTCACTGAGGCAACCATCCCATCACCTAAAGGGGCTGACTTTGGCAAGCTAACATCATCAAGTTGAACAATCATAACCAAAGCATCTCATCTGGCTTTTTTTTCCTCCTACTGAAGGAGAGCTTCTGGATAATGCGCATTTTTTTGCGGCAATGAAGGAAACCTACAGAAGTTATTACACAAACTCCCACATTAACAGCAACACATTACTAAATTTACCAATTAGAAAAACTGGCTTTTAAAAACTGCTTAAGGTCCTCTATTTTCATCTACTTTTTGAAGATTTGTAGGTGGGAAAACCCAAAAGCAGATGGGTGGGGAGATAAAATGGTCAGACTTTACTGTTGTCAGACTTTGCTAGCTCTACTGTATGAAGTGAAACACAGGCTCCCTGCCAACAGCCAAACCAATTGAAGACATTCTGGAATTTCAGCCTCCATTTCAGACTGTTCTCTCTCATCCAACAGTTTCAACTCCTTTATGAGGACTATACCCACTATACTTACACAAAAAGTCTCAAGATTTTTTTATCAGCAATTAAAGAACCCTAAGTATTTTTAATCCATCTGGGACTATGAACTAAAAAACAGAAGTTATTGTGTATTTGGTCTAAATATCCTCAAAAGCATAAAATGTTCTTACTTTAGATGTACAGCACTACTGGAATTTAAGTAAGGAAAGAAGACCATTTAATTTTAGACTAAATTGGTCAAAAGCTTGATTTTATGTTCTTTTTAAAATTTTAGATAAATGAGTTTATTATACTGCATAACCCTACATTAGCTCTGATAAGTGAGGAAGAAGTTGCATTTCATCCAAACACTCACTACATCAATTTTTGACCTCTGAAGACAGATTTCTGAAGATGAATTTTTTTTTTTTTTTTTACAGCTAAGGAATAATGAATGACGTGTTATATAATTCAAATACAAGAATACTTCAAGCAGCTACATATTTCTTACGACTGTAAGCTGCATATAATTTTTCTACTGTAGTAATCAAGCTTTGCATTAACTTTCCTATCAGGCAAAAATATCTGAAATGACCAGACCACAGAATCAACTCATTACTAAACACATATATATATATAAAACTCATTACTAAATATATACATACACACACACTCTCTCAAAAGTTAGCACACTGAGCTTAAGGAAGCAACTAAGACCAAAGAATTTCATAATTAATGTTCACAAGACACTAAAGTAATTTCACCTAATATATTAAAGCATTGCAAGACCATTAATACACAGCATTACTTTTATTTATGTTTTAAATACATTTATAGCCTGTTACTTAAAATTCCAAGTCCTCCAAGGGGACTGACTTTAGGCATTTTGAGATAGATTTAGGTACTGCAAAGCACCTTAAAAAAACCTATCCCGTCATTAGCCAGGAAACACAAAATATGCACTTAAAGTGAACTAAAGCACTGAAGTATTTTCTAGGTTTTTGATCAAAAGACAAAAAAATGGAGAATACTCAAGTGGCTCCTACTCTAAGATGGCTAATTGTGCATGACAAAAATGAAATGTAGACATCCTTTTATTAGTTAAACCAGTAGGTCTTCTTTCACCTTTTCGGTGACTTACGACAACAACTTTCTTCCAAACTCCTGGATATTACAAAAGCACATTTATTTCCCCTTCAGTATTAAAAACTTTTTTTTTTTTTTTTTTAGCTCTCCAGTTTACTCTCCTATAGACAAAGCCACTGCAAATTTTAAAACAAAAACTGAGTTGGATTAACAGTCTTAAGAACCCAACACTGCCTTCAGGTGTTTACACAAGCATTCATTCTTTACCTTTAACTCGAATACCCGGCACATACAGTGAGTAGATCAGTCAATTCAAACCTGCATGTGCCTCTTAGCATCTGCTACACCACAAACATTCAATTGATCTCAGACAACAAATACTTGCATTAACTGTCATACAGGAAAAAAGCACCACAACATCTAAAAGGTCCTGACGGATTCCCATCACACTCACAATACCAGCATCACATTAGATGGAAAAATACAGTTGCAGACAAAGCATAAAACAGAATAAAATACAATCAAATTACTTTTCAGTGTTATGGATAATCTGTCACAAGATTTCTAAACCAGGCTTTTTAATCTAGCCATAGTCTTGCTTGTTGCGCAAGATTCAATTTTTGCTTCCGATGACCATCACAAATTCCACTTCAGCAGCATATAAACTATTTAATCCATCATATGGGATTCTTAAAGGAAAAACCCTATAGAATCCACAGTGCAGAGGAATAAATTTTACAAAACAAAGTCAACAATGAGGAAGGTAATAAAGTTTAGCTTGTCTTACCTTGTTCATGGCTCCAGGCTGTGGCCCTCTTAGTCCAGCCTGCCCTCCCATCTGTGGAGTGCCTTGTTGCAGTGTCTCAGCCAACAAGTTACCAGCACTACCCATTCCTGGGTTCGGGTACGGCATATTAGGTCGCCCTCTGCCTGCTCCAATCGAACCGTTCATGACTTGCCCCTGCATCATCCCCTGTCCATTGCCTGCTGCCAACATCCCAGGATTCATGCCAGCATTCATCCCTGTGTTCATTCCCATGCCAGGCTGGTTAACTGGGCTGTTCACTGTTGGCATCATTGCTGCTGTGGATTGGGCAGATGGACCCTGGTTTGGTCCACTTGCACCCATCGCCATATTGGGAGAAGTCAACCCAGCCTGTGCCATGGGGCTTTTCACCATGCTGTTTAACATTCCCATTCCAGGACTATTTTGTTGGGTTTGACTGGCCATGCCTTGGCCAGGGCCACCAACCCCCATATTGAGGTTTGGGGAGCTACCAGCCCGTAAAAGTTCAGACAGCTGCTTGTGTTTAGATGCAGCATCTTGTGCCAGGCCAAGGCTGGTCTGCAGCTGGTTAATGTCACCACCATTGGTGAGTCCAAGTTCTGTGGAGCTGATCAGTTCATCCGGCAAGTCATGTTCCAGATCAAAGAGTGATCCAAAATCTGAAAAACAAAACAGATTGTATATGAGCTCAGAGCAATCAGTAGCGTCTTGAAGTTTCTATTTTTTAATTTCAAGTAACAAGCAAAACTTGACTTTTTATATTTGAGCAAAATTCCCTTATCAGTCATTACTAAAAGCTACCCAGTTTGTCAGGATAAAAGTAATTCTAAACTTTATGGTGTCTAAACTAGAGAAAACTGTTCTACGTCAGCCTCCTACAATTTGTGTCAAAAGATCATGGGATATCTCAGACTATGATCTCTCAACTTGAGAAGTTTGACAAGGGAATAGTGAAAAATATGTATTGAAATCTCTCAGTTAGCCAATGGAATTAAACAGCCATTACAAGAAAGAATTAGCAGGTTGATGGGAAAACACTGTCTTTATCACTTTTGCTAAAAAAGTTATAACTTTTGGACAGCCATAACTAATACAGCAATATCATTTTAAAAAATATATTTACTATTTATAAAATAATAAATAGAGGTTTGGTTATAGGGTTTTATGTTGAATTGGGTTTTCTGGCATTTGGTTTGGTTGGTTGTTTCAGGGGTTTTTTGGGTAGCTGTTTGGTTTTTTTATTCTTCCACATCCAGTCATTACCAGCACTGAATGGCCAAATTTCATTGCACTTCACCGGACAGCCAGTATTTTCCCACAACAAACACTATCAGAAAACAAAGTAACCCTCCTGCCCACAAAGCTGTGAAAAACACCAGGATGAAAAAAAAAATTCCCACCTCAAGAGCCCATGCAAAGCAATCCCTGAGGTAACTAAGTGGCGAAAGATTGCTACTTGGAATACATAGATACAAGAATATTACACAGTACCCAGAATCTATTTGCTCTAGAGAACACGAAGTTCCTATGTCTGCCGAAGCAGCACATAATCTATGATAGTTAAACCAAAAATAACTTAGAAAGCTTATGGTTTCTGACATGCATTAATGACAACTTCCCTCTCCAAGTGAAAGGAGCTGGCAAGAAGAGGTGCTGTAGTGGACCTTGTTCTCACCAACAATGAGTGGCTGCTGAGGAATGCAAAGCTCAAATGCAGCCTTGGCTGCTGGGACCAGAAACAAGTGGAGCTCAAGATCCAAATGGTCCAAGTATTAGTGAAAAAAAACTACAGTTAAACAGCATGCAAGCCAGAAAAGTTCATCAGCATTATGGATTTGTTTAAAATGTTTCACATGATACTATACCCAAATTATCAAACACCTGGACTAACAGAGTTCCTACAACTTCACAACTCTTATCACAGATAAGATCACGACGTTAGAATTCCGAAAATACTGTATGAGATTGGCAAGAAGACAGGTGCACCATAACAGGGATTTTAACACTCCTTTTAGACACTCTACAACACTCCTTTTAGACACTCTACATTACTACAAACCACCAGAGAAAGAAAGAAAATTTCCATTAAAGAACTTTTAAACTATTAAAATCAGGTAGCCAATTCTTCATGACCATGTATCTTGTGCAAGAAGTTACGCTTTGCAAGACACACCAAGGGCTGATTGTTCATTTGCATGACGGGTATTTTTGAAGCTTCAAAAGTGAAGGAGCAATCAGAAGAATAAATCTTTGTTCAAGTTCTCTTTCATCTACAATGATGAACTTAATATTGTGTGTCAGTAGACTCATCTAAAAACACACCACACACACCCCACCCCCATCCCCGCAAAAAAAACCCAAAACAAAACAAAAAACTAAAACCAAAACCAATTCACAATGCTCAGTGGTTAACTTAAGAATTACATTTTGATGAACACGGAAAGAGTTAGTGGAAGAGACCCTCAAATAAGAGATCAAGGAAATCAAAAAAGCAATCAAAAAAAAAATAGATGACAGCTTGAAACAGCTTCAACTAGCACCTTAAGAAGCCTGTCAGGACACATTTAACAGGCAACTGTTGAAACATTACATCCTGAAAACACTGTGGCTAATAATCAGACTAAGAGACCATGAGTGAGGAAGGAGTAAAAAATATGATCAGGAATTCACAAGTTAGCCAGCTGTCCTCAATGACAAACAAATAAAACTGAAAACAAAAGTTAAGTGACTGGAAAAAACATGACCCAGCACAAAGCCTGTACCTACAACATAACCATCATGGCAGCCCAGACACCTCCCATCAACACCCACATGGTCCAAAGGCCACTTTTTTGACTGTAGCTGGGCAAAGAATTTCTGCTCTTGAACAAACACAACTTCCAGTACAGGGCAAGTCCCAAACCAAAAGTCCTCACTTCACCTTTCCTGAGTTCAGACCATTGCATATAAAGCCCTTCACAAAACCAACTGGAGAGTGACCAGCAAATGTTTAATATGAAAAACTAACTTGTTTTTCAAACTACAACATAGTATTTTCCCAGGAAGATCCATGTAGATGATTTCAGATGTAACACCACAAAGGGGCAGTGCAATTCTTGTTTTGAGAGACAAGGATTTGGTCATCTTTACTCACAAGAAAATATTAATCTCCTTCTCTGAAGACCTCACTCTTCTTTAAATTCTCCTTCCTCATAAATGAGGAGATAATTCCAGCTTTAAGGCTTACTAGCCCATTACTAACTGGAGCATCCAAGTACAACCTATATGAACTCCTTGGCCTGATCATTCTGTGACATCAATGAACAGGATGAAAAATGTCATAAAAACTCAAAGTGGCATTAATTCTTTTTATTAATGCCTTAAAACACAACATAGCACCAGCTACATTAACAAAACCCACCCCCAACCTAAATGGTTGTGAAATAATCCTAATTGGATTAGTTGTTTGCACCAAAACGTCTAAGACATCCCATATAAAACTTTCCACATAAAGCTAACTTGCTAGGATTTTTAATCCTAGAGAATATACAATAGGTGATTCATCGTAAAAGAATACTGTCAGCTATTAGCCAAAATTCTAAGTCATAACTACTAAGAAAGCAATATTCTGGTGTGAGTTTGCTCTTTTTAGGAGTCTTTTCCAAAAAGAAACCTTCAAAGTCTTCCTTAGCCAGTAGATAAACAAGAAAACTGGAACAAACTTTCAGTTGTCTGATCAGCTAAGAAAATTACATTTTTAGTCAACTGCTGGGAGGCAGAAACTTTCTGATACAGGACTGAAACACGATCTCAAATGACCACAAAGACGAATAGGACCTTGTCTATATCTAACAACAGCTGCAATCCATTTCTGTCTTCTACACAGAATTGGTGCCCTAAAGCCCACTGTACAGAGTCCTATCTATGCCTAAGCCAAAAACTGACAAGGCTGGGCCAGACAACTCACAAACCATGTGGAAACAAGATCATATATACTCACACAAGAGCCAAAGGCATAGCTTAAGACATGGGTGAGAAATACCCAGAACTGATTGCCTTTCCAGTACACTGAGCCCACTGTTAGTCTTGCAATCTGTTTCATTAATGATACACACAAAGATTTCTCGCTAACAAAATAAAGCTTGTGGGAAGGCAGAGGAGGAAGATTAGTCCTGCAAAGGTTTGTCCACCTGATTCATCATCTCTAGAGATATTGACACAGAAAAATTGGGATATAACAGAACAGACAGTATCTGGCCTAAAGCCCAAAACCATCCAGTAATACACTGGAAGAAAGTGGCAATGGTAGAGCTAAATCCTGATCTCAGTACAGTAGCACAGAGTGATCCCCCATTATGCTGTTTATGGTATTATTGGTGCATTTCTTTCCACAGGTAACAAGAACATATAGAATAGATTGCTGCTGCCACCCAAGAGTCAAAGAAAAGAAAACCTCCTCAAAACAACATCTAAGAAGTAGATCAGACAGTCTTAACCTGAGATCATCTCAACATGCATTTCATAAGTCCTTTGAGGAACTGTACCCCTACTGAACACTGAGCAAGTCTTAAAAAAAAAAAAAAAAGGTCAAGAAACCAGCCTCACTTGCCCTGGCTACATTACATCTGTAGTGAGAAAGTCAGAAAAGACAGAAGGAGGAGCAGGTCCATCTCTTTCAGTGGCAATTCAGTTAGACCGGACTAAGTAGTATGAACTGTGTCCTAAACTGTGAGAAAGCAACTTCAAAAATCAGGGTACTGACCTGCATTGCATGCTACAGATTGTTCTTGATTTTGGATTCTACTTCTAAAAGTCTGCCTTTGACAATGTCTAATCTGAAAAATGCAAGGAAACTGCCAGCCTGGGTTGAAAAGCTACCCGGCACCAAAATGGACTTTAAACTAATACATATGTAGAGTGTGCAATCAAAATCCTTAAGTCAATAAGACTTCAGTGCCTTATCAAGTGATCAATTTTCAAATTAGATACAAAGTATTTATTTCAAGTTAGTTTTACTGCACGAGCACCTGGTACCACCAGTGATGCAACAGCTCTCAAAGCAGGCAAGGCAGGACAGCAATTTATGACAGCGCTTATAAAGCAGGGAAAATACATCAATACTAACTACTTAGCAAGGAAATCAACACGTGTTCAGGTGGCACATACAAGTTTCTTTTACATGCTTTTTAGCCTACAGTCAGGATTCTGTCATTTTCTCATTTCTGGATTAAGACAACAGACCTTTATTCACCTTTCAGAATAAAACAGGAATTTCTATCTATATGGAAGTTATCTGGTCCTAGCAAATAGGCTGCAGTGAACAATACTGGTTTTCTAGGAACTTCCCCATGTGCTAAGTAGCAGCAACACTTTATTCTCTTGTACTGAACCCTCAGACTCCAGACATTTGAGCATTCAGTCTCAAGAAGAGTTGTACAAGCTGAAGAAAAAGCATCATGTGTGATCAGCAATGCCTCAAGAACCCTGCATGGCAGATAGGTCAGACAGCCACTGACTCCTGAGCCTACCTCTGTCAGACCAGCAAAGACATAAGAAACTCAACAGCTCCTGTCCCTGCTTCCCATTTATTATATTCCAAACAGAGACACATCAACTTAGAAAGCTGCTGAACAGCCACCTTTTTACACAACTGTTTCTGCAGCCCAGCAACCTATTAGTGGATCAACTTATATCACAGTCACTGGTTTCACAATGAAACAAGTGGACAAGGCTTATACAGGACACTGAATACAAAGCACGCATGTGGCAGGGTTGACAGGAACCACAGATGATGTTGGACCACATGGAAAACATTACACCTTAGCCGTGCTTTCAGACAAAGAATAACAATAAGGTGCTTCCCTGCCTGGTGATACAAAAACTGAAAATCCAGAACTGAACAGGGCCTACATGTAACAGAGAAAGTGCCCTGAAGATACCACCAGTATTCCAGAGAAATCAGCCATTCAAGCTTGCAGTCAAGCCCCAGCATTACAGGCCCTAAAACACGCTGTCTGAAATGCCCTCCAAAAAAAAAAAATCAGAACTCAAAACATACAACCAACAAAAGGCAGAACAAGATAAGGAGACACAATCTCATAGGATAATCCTCAAGTATCCATGAAAACGCAGAAGCAAAGGTGAAGCACAGACTTGAAACAAAGTGCTAACAGAGTCATCAATTCCCAAGGCCTCTACAATGACAGAAAATTAAGCTAGACATGTCCAGGCAGTTTTATCAGGGAAGAAGAAAAGAAACCAACAAAAAAAACCCAAACAAAAACCCACGTGCCTAAGAAAGAGGCACACACCAGCCTGGTAGGAACTTTGCTATATCGCACTTTGGAGATCAGACCATAAAATCCATTTAAAAAGGGGCCTTTTCATGTAGATCCTCTATGAAGCCACAATTACCCAACGGTAACACAAACTCTGCCAAAATGTTCTCTCTAAATTAAAACATAGAATTAATTTAAATTCATCTACTAAATTGATTCGAAATGAAGGCGCAAAACATCCACATCAGCCTAAGATACCAAGGTCTAGAGTCATCATTGCAGCTACTGCTTCCAAAATCCTCAGACAGCACTCCCTGTATAACCCTAACGGGGGGTGATCCCTTACTCAGCAGCAAATGAGAACTCGTATTCTGTATTATGCCATTTGAGTAACAGTCTTCAGTGTTAGACTTGGATATTAATTCTGTTCCCTTTAAGAAACTGAGAAAGCATTGCCACCTTCCTTCCCTGCCAATCCAGAAAAGACCTGAATTTCTTCACTGCATCAAGAAACATTGTTATTTGAGGTAAGACTGCAAATAATACAAACAGAAAACATATTAAAAAAACCTTATTCAAAACACCTGGAAGACAACAAACATGAAGGCACAAAACATGTTAGCACATTATGGTAGCAAACAACTTCTGGCACAAATATTCTTAAAAACGATCAAACATTTGTTGATCAAAGTCCAATTCACCACCTAGAACACACATGATTCCAGTATTAGTTGTAACAACCAGGCAAAAATATAAGTATTTTACAAGTGTGAACAACAACAAGAATCATTCTAAAGCAGCAACAGCATATCACTCAATATCTACTGAAGTCCTAAAATTAGGACCTCGCTCTCTCCATTTTTTAAACTATCCTAATCCCTAGTCAAACACATCAATTTTGGCTTAAGGAAAATAGTCTCTATTTTGTGAAGCCTCAATAACCTGCAAGTTTAAGTCCTACCTTTCCCAAACTAGTATCAACAGAAATGCCTGTTTTAGTAGACTCTGAGTGATGCATGCTTTTCACAGCTTCAGACGAAAATTGTATTTATAACCCACTTTTCAGTTTCATATTCAAAGTTCTTCAAAAATCAGTATTTAGAGATACAGACAATACCAGGACTTAACCACTGAAAACCATAGTGAAAATGCAATGGGTATGATTCTGGAATATAGAATTGTAACTGTTTTAGGGAAACAGAAGTGGTGTAATCACATGGAAAAGACTGGGGTCAAAATTCGAGAATAAGGTATGTTTAAAGATTTAATATTACTTAAGCAGGAATTTCAGAGACATTTTTATTTATGTACCTGTTTATTTATGCTTTTATACAAAGGTACTAGTCTTGCCATCACTGATAACCCACATAAGATAAAGTTTTGAAATTTTAATTATAAAATGCTGAAGTCACACCATTAATAATTTCCTTGTGAACATGTTGGTATTTGCATAAATCATTGGGCTACCTTTAACTTCAAGATTAGAGTCAAAAGTCTCTAAGTTAGTATTCTTATTCCCAGTGGCATCTGTGTATACATACAGGTCTATAAAGTTAAGAGAAGCTGTGCTGGTCTGCTATGTTGGTGGACAAAACTGGGTACATGAACATAGGATGGGAACACCCTTATGTGCATAGAGCACACTGAATTCATTTTAGAAGTGATTACAAATCAGTTTCAAGAAAAGAGTAAAGTTCATTTCATCGTCAAGTTAACAACGACTTTGAAACTATGCAATCTGCATATACAATTACCAAAAAGTCAAATCAATTTTCTGAGTTCATTCAACGTTACTCCGGAGTAAAAGCAAAAAGCAATGCTGAATTTATGTACAAAAAATACCCAAGTAAACAAAATAACGTAAGTCAGCAGATCAGACTTCATTATCTTAAACCAGTAATTCCCCAGATTTCCTGAAACTGCATTCAGGAACATGTAAAAGGCAGTTTAGCTGCAGCAAAATTTGTACTGAGCAAGCCATATATCAGCACTTTGCTGGAATTTTACTTCTTAGAATTCCGAAAAGGAAAAAACCTTGAGAATTAGTCTTTTAGTTCATTAAAACAGTAGGAATGTGTTACAATCTCTCTTAAAACAAGAGAAATTGTCTATTCAGTGGTATTTGGAAGTTCTACAAAAAAGGAAGTAATAAATCTTGATTCTGCAAGCAGAGAATGTTCAAAACTCCTACACTTAGATCTCTTGTGGGAATACAACAAAAGATGCAGTACAGAGGTGTTTCACACCATCAAATGGAAAAGAGCTAAATCTTTATCTGCCCCATCTCACAACAACCAGTAATAGAAAATAACCTGCTCTTCAAGGTTCTGTACTTAACTGGCACTTTTTAATTAAAATCTTAGACTGGCCCCTGATTTCACATCCTTGATGCCAGGTGTGTTTACAGGAACAGCATCAACTGAGCAACAAGTTACTGTGGTTTGAGTCCACCAGAATTCAACATTCCTGATTTTCTTCAAAAAGATTTGGAAGAAATAGATGCTTGAAGGAGACTACTGCACATCGAGTTTTTAAGATAACTTTAAACACATTCATACACCAGTACATTTTAAGAAAACTTGTTGCTATTTAGGAAGAGAACAATACGTTGTTTGATACTGTTCAGGGAGAGGATCTCTGCTCTAGTTTAAGTTCTACTTGAAGTTCTACAAATTTAAGGCAGCCACAGAAATTTTTTGTCAGGCACACCACCATATGCAGAGACAGATGTATTTTACTTCAGCCTGCTGCTACAGTTTAAGTAAAGACAGAAAAACAAAATCCTTGCAGACAGGTGTGCATTGTTTAGTTGTCAGTGAAATCTACACAGCAGAATTACTCCATTTGTCAAATAATAAATCCAGGTGATTTTTGGGCAAACCCTCTCAGAAGGAGCACTAATTCAGATGATAAGAAAGGTTGAAGTAGTATCATTATGCTGTTGGAACAAGCACTGAAAGGCTGCTCGTGCTAAAGCAGCTAAGCAAGACAATGAGGTGACACACCGGAGATGATCAAGTAGCCTACAGGGAAGACACAGGAAATATATACTAAATCATAAAAAATTGAAATTTAATAATAAAGTAGTTTTCTCCAAGTTGTAAAGATACAAAACCCCAGAATTCGGACAATAGAAGTTCAGCATTTAGCCCCAGTATCTTATTAGACCCACATCCCCCAAAAACATACACTAAACCCTAGAGTCTGATAGACCCTTCCCAGATAAAATTTGGTTTTCTACAAATGCACAACTGACCAATAACCTGAACTCAATGCAAGCCCTGCTTTAGGACTGTGAAGAACAAAATGCAAAAACTAGTACATTTTTTTTTTAATCTAGGATTTAAATTCCCAAGTGTTTTCCCAAACAAAGGTTTTTCCCTGCAATATTAAACTTGTGAATCTATTTATAAATTGCAATTGTAAACTGGTTTTCCAGTCTCAAAGATTTTTTATCTGTAAGTGCTCAACACTCAGTTTTACACCATGGTATGTGTGGTCCTTGTGTTGGAGTATTTATTTTTTTAAAAAATTAGGTACTTTTCTAACACTGCTCAGAAGAAGTACCTATCTACATCAGAGACACAGTATACTTGGTGAAAGACACAAAAGAACAGATACAGCAGTTTGGAAATCTACAAGGTTCAAAAGACTGCAAAATTTTCTTAAAAAAAAAAATCACTAAGCACAATATGAATGATTGGTTTACTTTTTAAAGAAGTCTCACAGACTTAAATTTTCTTAGTTTAAATTTATTCCTAATACAGTTACTTTGAGCCTTTTTAGCTACACACCAAAGACATTCATTTTTGCCACACAGGCATCCACCAATGCATACATATACCTACAGTATATGTCATCCACCAAATGACATTTTAAGGCAAAACCGGCAAAAAGTATGGCTTTTAACAAGAAGGGATGGAAACATAACTGATGGTTGTAAGTTAAATGTAGCTGACCATCTGGTCTTTGACATTAGCTAGAAATCAGACTGGTGTAATGTATTTAATTTTAAATGTAGTATATACAAACGCTAGCAAAAAACACACAGCTCTTGGAAAACAGAATTGAAAAGGGCAGTGAGACAAGATTAATACAACTCATTTTGAGAAAAGAAACATCCTGATCCATTTGGAACAAATGAAAGATGAGTATCAGTCAAAATTGCAGTTGCCCAGAAGAGAAGTTTCGTTACAGGTCTTAGACCTTTGATGTGAGGGAGAATAAAATTTAAAAGGTCAAAAACAGTTCCTGACAAAAAGGAACATCCAGACTTTACAAAAGATGGATACTCCAAGGGAGATTGAAGATGTGCTACTGCACAGAAAAACATGTTTTTTGGATATAGTAAACTGAGGGATGTTAAGGCACGTACCACACATACATTCTCTGATATAACACGTGCCAACTAATTGTAGAAAACTGACTTCCAGTGTCACAGCAAGCCCAAAACACTAAGAACTTAAAATCTTATTTTCAGATCTAGCAGCCTAAAGACATGATACTATACAAACACACTGCAGCAGGGGGTGTACTCCATTTCTATTCTGTGAAGAAACACAGTGGTTCTGAATCCAGAGCCCAAAACAATTTCCCAGTTCACAGAAGACAGGTTACTTCTAAGCAGGAGGAGGCGTGGGGGGTGCTGTAAAATATGATTAAACTCTCCTGTCCTGAATAGACCGCACTGAAATCTGTACATAGCAATTTTAGCACACCTGCATCACTGCAGGAAAAGTTGAGGGATCCACAAATAAAAACACACCTCCCTGCCCCCTGCAAAAAAACCCCCCAAAACAAGTGGTTTAAACCATTCAATTAAAAAGGCATCTTTATGAACGATTTTCACCCATTTCACTCCAAGAGGTAACTCCTCAGGATGCACTCAAGTTATTCTGTTATAGCAGGGGGACTAGTATGCACCAGTTTGCTAACACCGTGTTTAAGAAAGTCTTGCTAGAGTACATGCAACATATCAAAACTGTTGCTACCAGTTAGGAAAGGTGAGCAAAGGAGCTACACTGGCAAAGTACTTCTGTCAATGTAACCGTGCTGGTACAAAAGTGTGACAAAGTCACTGTTGCCATCAAAAGATGAACCCACTGTAGAGTTGTAACGGCCCTCAGAAATCTTAAGGCCTAGACAAAATACACAGATCATTACCATTCTTCTTTGCAACAAATTTAACACTTAAATAGAAGATACCAAAAAAAAAAAAAAAATTAGTTGTAGAAAAACCTGTGGTAGTTCAAGGGAATCCCACAAAGTCCTATCTCTGAAATTATTCTAGAGCTACACAACATTAAAGAAAAAATGGGACCATTCAAATTCTAATATACTACAGGGCACTGAAAATACCAAGACTTTCTAAATTACTTCAAAATGTTTATTACAAGATGTGCTACAAACATTTCTGTTTGCCTCCTAAAGGATGAATTGGCATTAATAAAGCAACTTAAAAGTAAACTAACACAGTATGTTCCACGGCAAAGCAAATTCTGAGCAGGGAACACATGAACCATCCATAACTTTTAAGACAGAAGAAGATGCAGCACTGCAACAACAGTGGGAAATGCAGCTGTACTTGGCTGCTGCCAATAAATCAAGCATATTAGGACAATCTTTGCTTACTTCTTTTTAGAAGAAAGCCACCAACATTACAGTTTAGTACATTCCAGGCCCAGAATATGAGTATCATTCAGGTTTACAGTGAAAACATGAGTCAGAGATTCCTCTTAGTCTTCAATATAAATACACTTAATATCTGCAAATTTAGGAACAATTTAACAGGAGTCAGTCATCATTTTTACATGTCTAACAAATTAAAACATTTCAGATTAAGAAACTAAGCAAAAAGTTAAAAGCAAAACCAGCACTATGGACAAGTGCTGCAAAAAGTTTGTCAACAGTGCAAGTTTCTTGCCTTTCCCCTTCCATCTGATGGTGCTGAGAATCTAACAGTTTTAAAAAGAGTGTTTGAGTAAGTACATAAGCACCATGTTACTTATTTCCTATAATTAACTGAGGAGTGGGGACAATACAAGATTCTATAAGTGGAATTTACTTAATGACAGCTGCTTGCACTATTTCAAAGCAAATTTAACCGACAGATAGGTTAAAAAAAAATGTAAACTTCAAAGCAATTTCCCACAACAGAAGTATGACAAAACAAAGTGCAGTCTCAAGCAGCAAATGAAAAAACATAACTCTCAAAATACATTCATTGGTTCATAGGTTGGATTTTATTTACAGAAATAGATATGATATGTCATGCTAAAAGCCACAGAAAGTAAAACTGTCCCATGTTCGCATAATTAGTTGGCAATTTTTAAAAAAAGGCAGAAGACTAAGAATATTTTAATAGATTTTATGTAGCATATATGAAGTGTTTGCACCACTATAAACCTCTGCATAGCTATCAGGTGATGACAGTCCCAATCACTTTAGGAAAAATTATCACATTTGTACACTACTGAAACTGTCCAGTCCCTAGTGTTTCACCAAAACTGTAAAAAGTTCATTTATTAACTGTAAAAAGCTGCCCAGTAAGTTAACAACTAAAGACTAAGTATTCTGCGAAAGTCTGCACCTGCTAAACTGAAATACATTCACAAATTACCCAACCCTTATTTGATCACAAATGTTGGAACTTAGATGTGTGTTCATTTGAATCAAAATGTGCCTTTAACTTGCATATTTTTAAAGTATCAGAACCTTTCTCACAAAATATTTTTATTTCACCTCTCTAAGCAGAGCAAAATAACCACTGTCAAGACAAGTTAAAAAACGTTACTATTGAATTAACCACCGTTTTCCAAATCTAGCACAAAACCAGCCAACAACTAGTTCCAGCTAAAGAGTAGCTTCTCCAACACTCTTCTACTCTCTTACTAGAGACCTGTTGATATTAGGAATAGTCATGTCCTCCAATTACAACATAATATTGGCTGTATTTAATATGCACTGAAAGTCACACACAAACTTTTCAAAACTAATATGTCATTCACCGAGAATAGAAAAGGCAAAATGAAAATTTTGGAGATGATTCCAAGTAGAATCACATCCTCTGCTCAACCAAAAACCTGCTATTAAAACCTGGTGTTAATTGTCAAAGAGAGCTTTTTAGGAAAAAAAAAAAAACAAACCCAAACCGACAACAAGAAAACAACTCTTCCCTTTTCTTGCCAGTTATTAACTGCATTGAACAAGAGCACTGGTGCCTTCAGAAATGCCACCAGTCACCAGACTGGCAGGAGGAGGCCTCCTCCATATCCCATAGACTAATAGGATCTAATGTGAGTTCAAAGAAACTCCTGTGGGACAGATAACAGAGTATTCTCATAGCAAAATGACACCGAATACTCACCTCCTTCACAAGAAGCATTAAAAAGCTGAAGAGCCCTTTGTTACTTCCTCCCCCCCTCCCAGTACAACCAGTTCATATTTGCTAGGGATTGGGACACCTAAAATTTGCCGGCTCTAGCTTGCCTTCGCAGCACCACCAAAGACCTTTGCAGGACTGCAGAGATGCCCCTTTCCTCTTCACAGCTCAAGTCTACAGGGGAATTTCAGACATTTTGGTCTTGCAGCACAGAAATAGGAGATGCAAGATTAACTACACTCCATATTGATTCTTAATGCAAATAAAGTGAAGTAAAATTTCATCTCTAAGAAGGCAAGAGTCTCGATAAACCTTATGCCACAAGAGTAGCATCTGGATTTTGGTTTTAGCTGTTTTTTCTAAAGCTGATGGTCTATTTGAATCAGAAAAGCAGT